>NC_139462.1:31970000-32555000 GCF_057233095.1 Heloderma suspectum | reverse complement strand
GTGGCTTTGCAAATTGTCCTACCAAATAGTGCAGATAAGGCAAAATTAAAATGGCCAAGCTAGGTATAGGTCAATAATTCAGCCACTTGGAGTAATACAAGGTATAGTTTAATACTGGAGGGAACTAGGTTGGGGAAGGCTGACATTGGAGTTGAGGTGCCCCTCTACCCAGAGAGAACCTAAGAACCTAAGAAGAGCCATGCTGGATCAGACCAAGGGTACATCTAATCCAGCATTCTGTTCAGACAGTGGCCAACCAGCTGCCCACGGGAAATCCATAAGCAGGACATGAGTGCAACAGCACCCTCCCGCCCATGTTCCCCAGCAACTGGTGTGCATAGGCATACTGCCTCTGATACTGGAGGTAGCATATAGCTATCAGGACTAATAGCCAGTGATAGCCATCTCCTCCATGAATTTGTTCAATCCCCCTTTAAAGCCATCCAATGGGTGGCCATCACCAATGGCTACATGAAATAAAGAGCTGTTTACTGCAGCCTGCTGTTTGCTAATATGTATCAAAGGGTAGAGATTGTTTCCCCTGTGGCCACTATGGGCTCAGCAAGGCAGCAGTGACACTAAGAGGGCTGATGAGAGGATGCTGTACACAAGAGCTGCTGATATCATCTGGCTGATGAGTTGTACAGGATTCGAGGAAAAGATAGTGGAAACTTCAGTGTTCAGATGTTTTATCTGTTGCCCCATTTTACTGGATTGTCAACCACTTTGAGAACTCTTTTTGTTGAAACGCAGCATATAAATATTGTCAGTCAACCTCCCCCAACCTGGTTCCCTCCAGATGCTTTGGACTACAACTCCCACAATCCCCAACCATTAGCCACTGTGGCTGGAGCTGATGGGAGTTGTCGTCAAAAACATCTGGAGGGTGCCAGGTTGGGGAAGGAAGACTGTTATAAGTAAATAAAACAATCAAGGGTATGTCTTTATGTTTTACCACAGACTGCTGCCCTGGCTTCCTGCCACAACAACCATGGAACCAGCGTGATTGTGGGAGTGCCTCCTTCAGCATCTCAGATCACTTTCGACCCAATGTTGCTTTTCACAGGCCGTACCTGGAAAGGTTCTGTGTTTGGAGGTACAGTTGTGGGTTTGACACATACAAAAAAAGCATCTTAACCCCATATACAATTTATCATTTAGCAAATTTGCCTGTCTTGAAAAGGGACAATTCAGGACATGAAGATAATTTTCCGTGTATGTTTTGAGATAATCACAGCATTTCATGCAGACATGTTCAAAAGATATGCTGTAGCTGACATTCAGGGAAAAGCACACACAACTAGATCCCATTGGGTTCTATCCTATGTTAGTCCTACTTGGAGTAGACCCATTGAAACGAATGGGACTTAAGTTAGACTAATATTAGATACAAGCCATTGTCAGCTACCAAAGACAGAGCTCAACCAACACAAACCATTATATACATCAGGGGTGCAGAGCCTCAGGTCCAAGGGTCAAATCCTGCCATCCTGGGGTCCCCAGATGGCCACATCCATGTCCCCTGGCTCCACCCCTTCCCTGCAGACCAATGTTTTGGTGGTTTCCCTGGCCTTTGTGCAGTTTTCTCCCATTCTAAAAGACTGAAATGCTTGTCCTAAGGCTTAGTGACTGGCAGTAAGAAAATATGCTGGAATTGTGGTCTGGCCTGCCCCTTTTGCCTCAGGCTCCACCCACTGCTGGTATGCACCCCCCCAAGATCTTCTCCAAAATGGAATTCAGCCCTCAGGCTGAAAGAGGTTCAGCACCTCTGCTATACATGATGGCTGCACACTCTTCCTCCTTTTCAGTGGTAATGCCAGCTCTGCATTCAGGTTCTTGGGATCAGAGAGGAGGTGGGGAGAGGAGCACCAAATTGCTGAAGCCAGACACAGGGAAGACCCCAGAGCAAACTACAGTCTAAAGCAGGGTTGGGCAACTTGAGGGTTGTGAGCCAGCATGGTGTAGTGGTTACAGTGTTGGACCGGGACTCAGGAGATCCAGTGGCCATGGAGCTCACTGGGGGACTGTGGGCCAGCCACTGACTCTTAGCCTAACCTACCTCCCAGGGTAATGTTAGGGTAAAATGGAGAGGAGAAGGACCACGTAAGCCACCTTGGACTTCTTGCAAGAGGAGAAAAGGTGGGGTATAAATGCAATAGTAAATCAGTAATAAGCTTGTGGCCCTCCAAATGTTTTGCCCTACAACTCCAATCAGCCCTTGCCACCATAGCCAATAGCGAGGGATGATGGGAATTCTAAGCCAAACGTCTGGAGGGCAACAAGTTGCAGACCCCTGGTCTAAATGTCTCACACACCCTCATACTTGTTAACTGGAATTTCCTGGCTGTGCCTGCAGTGGAACAGTCAGCCTTGGCAATGTATACATCCTGCCCCTCCCTTCTCCAGTGTAAATTTCCCATCTTTTGCCTTAACCATGATTTGGTTTTACATACTAACCATGGTTGGCACTGGCCAAGTACCCTCTCAATCGGATATTGCAAGCCATTTCCAAATCCTGGTTTCACATTCTGGTTACGATGGGAACCCTAGTTAACATGAGCCATGGTGCAGATGTAATTCCTAACAATGGTTAAAAGAAACAGGGAGGAAAGTGGAGAGATTCACACTGAAGAAATTAGGAGGAAAGGGGAGAACGTGCACATCTCCGGCTCCTGATTTGTAAAACACCTTCAGAAAGTGGGAGCTCTATTGAAAAATGAAATACAAGTTGCACCAGCTGTTCCAGATTCCCATAATGGGAAAAATGGGATATAGTGCATCTTTACCCCAACCCACTCTCGTTTTATGACCAACTCAGCTTCACAGTGCCGATGCCTAATCCATTGAGAAGGCAATGCCAACAGTGTGCAGAATGGCATCAGTCCTTCATGTTCTGTAGACCACAGAAACTGCTTTCGATATATCATAAAGTGGCCTAGAATGGACTCTGGTTTGCACTAATAAACTGTTCAGGGAAATCAAATGCCTCATTATCATTTCTCAGGTTTTATTGCTCTTATTTCAATGGTGCATCCTGACTGATCTTTCTCTGTCTGCTGGTTTTCAGGATGGAAGAGCAAAGACACTGTCCCTAAACTAGTTTCTGATTTCATGGGAAAGAAATTCACATTGGATCCATTAATAACTCATAAATTACCTTTTGAAAGAATCAATGAAGGATTTGAACTGCTCCGGTCAGGAAGCAGGTGATACTTGTTTTTATTTCTATTTTTATTAGCCATACTCATAAATCATGCTGTCTGTGGAGCACAGTTGTGGAACCACCACCGGGCTTGCAATCAGGCCTGGCTGAACTAATGCTCCCATGGGAATTGATGCCCCCGAGCGGGTAATGTGTTTTGGGGAGGGACTGTTCAGTAGCAGAGCACGTGCTTTGCATGCAGAGCTTCCAGGCTCAGTGTCTGGTATCTCCTGATAAAAATCAGGGAGCAGGTGATGGCAACGACCTCTTCCAACAACTTTGGGGAGCAATCGCCAATTAAAGACGGCCTCGAAGGACAAATAGTCCGACCTGGTATTGCTTGTTTGTTTAATCTATATCTTGCCTTTCCACCAAAAAATAGTGCTCAAGGCAGCTAACAATAAAATAAAGACAAAATAACACAGTTATACTTAAAACATTAAAACTATTCCGATAAAAACACATCAAAAAGAAAGAAATAATAGCACCCACCAGATTAAAGATGAAGCTAACCTGGCATCCCTTGGCAGGGAGTTCCATTGCACAGGAGCAGCCACTGAGAAGGCCCTCTCAAATATGCCTCTGATTGTGGTGGGACAGAGAGAAGGGCCTCTCCTGAGGATCTTAAAACTTGGGCAGGCTCGTAAGGGAGAAGGCAGCCTTTCAAATAGGCCAGCTTCCTGTGCTCAAGTGACAAACCATTGCCATCACAGCAGTCACGTATAAACTGCCCCCATGGAGGTGCATTTGTTTTAGCAAATGGCACCTCCATGCTTGCCCAGAGGCTGCCCCTCACATTCCAAAGAGGGCTGCATGTGGGCCACTATCATGTGCACGAGAGACGCGGCTGTTCTCCTCCTCCTCTTCTTCCCTCTCCCAAGAACAGTTTGGATAATGACAGGAGACAGTGAAGTGCTAACTATTCTGTTTGACTGCCTGGAACAGGGCTTATCAAGCTCACACATCTATTGCTTGTTTGTTTGTTTCAGCATCCGCAGTGTCTTGATTCTTTAAGATCTTGGGGTGAGAGAAGAAGAATGACAGAATGATCATCAACTGATAAAGCCCCATCTCCATAACTTCTATAATCAACAGTGTGTTCTGTGTTTTGGGGCTGGGTTTTGGGGGCGGGGGGGCAGGATGATTTCTTCTGTTCTATCCTCATGTTTAGTTTATGGAATGAATGGATGCTAAAAAACCTAAGGTGGGGTAGGCAACCTTTGTAGGCCATGGGCACATATTGCAATTGGAAAAACTGTTCTGGGCACCACCACAAAGTGGCTGCCTTGGGCATGGCAAAGAACAAATAACCTGCCCCCAAAACTGAGTGCAAGGCACTCTGAGCCCCAACACACTAAACAACTTCTTTGAACCCACAGTTTTCAGCACTAACAAATCTGTTTCACAGCAATCCCAGCTGCTAGTAAGAAAATATGTTTGTTTGTTTTTAAAGTGGGAAGGGTAGGGGACCATGGCTATTACCAAGAAAGGTGTCCAGGGCATATTGTTGCTCACAGACACCACATTGCCTATTTCTGCTCTAATAAGATTTGTTTTAGAAAGAATGTCTCTGGGCACCAAGTTTAAAATTATACATATCTGAGAGGTTAATTGACTAGACGATGACAAAAGGCTATCTCCAGCTACAAAAAAAATCTTCTCTTGGTAAAATATTTTCTGCATACTGATCTCTTTGTTTCAAAGTAAAGAAACAAAAGCTACAGAAATCACTATTCTCAAATATTAGTGAGCTTGATATAGCCATGATTTTCTCTGTAGCACAGTTATGTGTTTCCCATCAGAGAATGGCATATTATATTGGATTGACAGTCTCAGAAATGCATAGCTTTATCTATCTGGTATTTGAATTAAGGTTACATATGAGGTAGGCAAGCTGATGCCCTCCAGATGTGTTGGACTACAACTCCCATAAGCCCAAGCCAGCATGGCCAATGGTCAGGGATTTGGGGAGTTGTAGTCCAAAACATCAGGAGGGCACCAGGTTGCCTACCCTGGAAAGCTGTGATGTATATACAAAGTTTCTCCATCTATTGCAAGAGCTTTCCTGTGAGCATAATCTGTGTATGCAAGTGAGCAGGTGTGCAAATTTGGTCCTTCATTTATATGAATAGGAACTTCCAACAGCCATGCAAGCCAGAGTGTGCATCTGAGTCCTCCATCTCCGAGCCTGGATCAGAGCAACTGTTCCATTCATGCCTTTTAACACCTGCCATTTGAGAGCCAGTGTGGTCTTGTGTTTAGGTGTTCGACTCGGACTTGGGAGATCTGCGTTCTAGTCCCCACTCAGCTATTAACCTAACTGGGTGAGTGGGCCAGTTACTGATTCTCAGCCTAACCTACCTCACAGGGTTGTTGTGAGGATAAAATGGAGAAGAGGGAGATCAAATAAATAATATAATCTTTTAGAAAACTTATATTCACAGAGAGATGGATGAGGTATCAGATTAAATCATAGAACCCACTGATTCTTGTAGATATAACCATTCATCTATTAAACTCTTCAAAAGAAAAACAACAGCACTTGAAGGTTGCCATTTCTGAAACCTTCATTGTTATTGACTGTAAGCACTCTGGCTCCTGCATATTAAAATGAGATCTCCCAAGGCATTGACTCAGCTGGTGAGAACTTATGGAATATTTGAGAACATTCAGAAGTTTCAAAAACTGTCAGCACACAAGAACTAGAGACAGATCAAGCTGTATGATATTGATGCAAAGGGGGAACAGCGAAGGGCGTAGACAGGACTATTGTAGTGTTTATCAACTGATTAATGTGTTTGTGAATGATGTGTATGTGTGGTGGTGTTACATGAATGGCATGTGTGCGTTGTGTGTTTATGTGAGCAAGGCATGTGACCAACGTGAATGCAGGTACATTTAAGACTGCAAGGAAGGGGCATGGACACAGAAAAGGTATTACACATGCAAACTACATCTACAGTTCTACACTGTTCTCAACTTGTATGGACATAATATAAAGTCTGCTCAGTAATGCAGATGAAGAAACGCATAATATATATTATTGAAAGAATACAGTGTGCTCGTATAGAAATCTACTCTATAAACCTATCTATAAATCTACACAGAACTTACACAGCAGCTATGTTTTTTTAATTAAAAACAAGAGTTTTGCTTACATGATCATTTACCATCAGTGCCTGAACTGGGGGAAAAAAAGGAAGTGGATTGGTTAGGCCTGCCTTAGTTACATCAAACTGAAAAGAAATGTGATGGTTATAGGACCACCTAAAAAAAAGTGAGATAGCTTCTTCCCACCACAATTTGAGGACTGTTTGCCATTTAAAACCTATGAAACTGGCAAAGAATATGAAGTTCCTTCTCAAAAAGCAGGTCACAAAAGTTTTGCCATTCCTTCAATATGCACCTAGTATCACCTTCCCCCATTATCATCTCCTATATTTTCTCACTGGGATCTTCCATTCCTATGCCCGTTGCATTCTCAAATTAGTTTAGAACCCATGATTTTTATCAGAAACATCACATGCCCAGCTGTGCTCAAAATTCAGGTTTTCCAGATATGCAGTGGTGTGGGCCAGCAAGTAGCATTAAAGAATGTCCAAATGGATGTCCTCCATAAGATGGCCTGTTGCTTTTCTATTTATCATCTGACACACCTCATGTGTTTCTGGATGTTGCAAGGTAATAAATGATTAAGGGCACAATCCTATCCGGATGCCCAACAGCCTCTGAACTCGGAAGCTGACGGGCATCCTATGCAGAGTGGGAGTTGCGGAGAAGCAATCGTCGCTTCTGCACTTCTCCGGCTCTGCCTTTTCCCTAGACGGCCATTTTTTCCCATCTAGCTAGGGCTCTGAGGAGCAGGAGGGAAGGATGCTGGGGATGGCTTGTATCCCCACTTCCCCAGTCCCCTCCCCACCCACAGAATTGCCCCCTTTCCATCCTCTCTGAGGATGCTTTTGGGAACTCAGAGAGGCAGGTAGGGTGGTTCTCTCCGTGCTGGCTGGGAGGGGTAGGGGTGAAGAGCTTGGACTCCTGGATCCGTGCGCTGTCTCCGACCTCAGATCCAGGAAGCCCAACTATCCTATGGCCTCCCAGACACTGTCTAGGGGCCATGGGATTTCTCTCCCTGCCAAAAAAAAAAAAAGTCTTAAATTCCCACCTTGCTGGCTGGGGAATGCTGGGAGTTGTAGGACTTTTTTCTGTCATAACATGCATAGGATTGCACCCTAAGACAAGCAACAAGGAGGAATGTACCCCCGCCTCCAGACACCCAAGCATAGAAATGCAGAAACCCAAGGAGAATAAGCCAAGAGGATGCACAGAAAAAGAACTCTGTGGGTCAGTTTGGATGATCCTTCAAGCCATGGTTTGGAAGGTGGCTATTTGCTCCCTTCTCCCCTCTCATGCTGATTTCCTCCTCTATTTCCAGGTTGCTCTAACAGTAATTTGCCATGACAATGAAAAAACCTTTTTATGGTCTGTCTTTCTTTCTTTCTTTCCTGTTCATTTAATAAGTACTCTACTAAACCCTTAATTGCTTCCATAAATACAGACCAACAGAAGCAGGTATGCAGTGTTGATTTCCAAATCATTACTGTATGGAAGACACAGAGAGGTAAGACAGTTGCAGAACTGACCAGTCTTAAGGGCCCATCATCCATCCCTTTGAAATGATAACCTCTGCACAGCTAGACTTTAATCCTACAAGGAACATAACCATGGGACATCTTTTATCACCTGTGAAGATGATGAATCTGTCAATTTTGCTATCTCCTGCACTCAAACTTTTTAAATCCCAAGTTCTTTCTGTCCCAGATATGAAGAAATGTGTGAACTTTCACAAATTCTTATCAAAACCAAACAAAATTCTCATTAATTTGCACCATCCGAATTCAACAGGTACAGTTATTCCTAGCATAGAAAGGACCATGTTGTACCTGTCTGCCATGTAGCAGTTAAAGATGAGAATTTCAGGAAAAAAAGGTGGCCACCTTAATTCAGCATTAACATTGCTTGAATACACAGGGATTCAAACCCAGACTTTAAAGACTCAAAGCTCTGGATCTGGATGGACTAATCTGTGTGTTTTAGCTTCTCCCACATACAATGTTTTTTTAAAAAGCACAAGTACAGAAGTTTGCGCATTTTGGTAAATTCTTATCAAAACAAACTAGAACAACATTCTCTCCCATCCTTAGTGAAGAATAGTTTCAAAGGAAATACCTGACCTGATCACTTGGTTGTAGGATCCTTGTGATCACTGGCTAGGGTGGAATTTAACATCGCAAATTGCTTTAGCTTTTAGAAGTTGGTTGGGCCAGCACTGTAGAAACTAATCCCCGCTTGCTTCTTTTTGAATAAGACCTGAACAGCACCCATTGCTGGAGATCTGTGACTAAATCTCCCAAGATCTGTTACTTCCTCTGAAAGCTGCAAGGGGTCCCCGATTTGGACTGGGGCTGCAGCAGTGTGGCACTCTTCCCTTTTCTCTTATTTAAATTTTTCCCACCCTGAAAGCTGATACTAGTCAGTGACAAGAGAGGGGCAAAA
The DNA here is from genome assembly GCF_057233095.1 of Heloderma suspectum. Classification (NCBI taxonomy): domain Eukaryota; kingdom Metazoa; phylum Chordata; class Lepidosauria; order Squamata; family Helodermatidae; genus Heloderma; species Heloderma suspectum. Next base: position 32,546,245 of record NC_139462.1, on the reverse strand, counting down.
TACAGGTACAAAGACGTCAGGAGATGCAGCCACCATTCTCCTGCCTCAGGTGTAGCCTGGCCCTACCCTTGCGAAGTAACTGGCTAGGGCATGCTAGGAGTTGGAGAGCTTTTTTCTGTCTAAACATGCATAGGATTGCACCCTAAGTATGTAGTGCCAGCTTGTTCTTAGATCTCATAGAATCATAGGGTTGGAAGGGGCCTACAAGACCATCGAGTCCAACCTGTGCTCAATGCAGGAAGACTGATTCCCAGGTGGTCTCCCATCCAAGTACTAACCAGGGCTGACCCTGCTTGGCTTACGAGATCAGACAAGATCAGGCACATCCAGCCCTTTGCTTGTCCATGCAAGCTTATGCATAGTAGAAGTTAACTCGATTTTTCCTTATTTTATTTTCTACCTTGCCTGTGAGGTTTGTCAAAATGTTTTTGCATGTCTCAGTGTGCAGTCAATAAATACCAGTATTCAGGTATGGTACTCAGCTGGGATAAGTGGCTACCTTAACACACAACCAAAGGCCTGAGGTGTCTGGCCTGTACCGCTTCTGATTACAGTGGGCGTTCACATGACTGAATATTCCTTAGTACAAAAAATGTTCGTCCACCGAGAAAATGGTTAGAGAAAAGGCTAGGATGGTTTTCTTCTCCATAATATGCTAAGGTTGTTTGTTTGAATGTGGAGGTAATTGTGCTTCCTCAACTGGGCATTGTATTATTTGCCAGACTGCCCCCATGTCTTTGCATTTAGAACTGCTTTAATTTTCCCTGGATCACTCTGTCAGCAACTGATCAGGCCTTAATGTTTGCTATGGATTGGGTTCTCCTAGGGAGAACTTTTAGACCAGTTCAAATTCTTATTTTTCAATTGCTGGCCTGAGTTGCAGCCAGGAAGGCCTGACCTTGCAATGTTGTTTCACCTCGCCCATACCATTTCTTTTATTTCAGCTGCTTCACCTTCCATTCATCCTCCTCCTACATTTATGTATTGATCCTCTCCATGTATTCGTTATTTGCTGTTTAAGTTGTGTTTCCAATAAAGCTGAAGACTTGACTTTCATGGAAGTGTGGAATGGACATGAGCGAGCCGCCTGGATAGTGTTTGTTTATGATTTTTATTTATTTATAACATTTGTATACCACTTCACATCTAGACAGATTCCGAGCGTTGAACAATAACAATACAAAATAGGATAAAGGAATAAAACATCATGTTAAAACAATTACTGTTGTTAAAAAGAAACAGAATTCTGATAAAACTCTGGCTGGTCAATCAAGGAAGGCTTTCTGAAATAAATATGTTTTCAGGAGACACCGGAAACAACACAGTGTTGTCAACTGCCTGACTTCTAGAGGCAGGAAGTTCCATAGAAAGGGGGCCACCACACTGACGGCTGTTCTCTGCATGGACTCCAATAGGGCCATAGGGCTATGCGGAACCACCAGGAGCGTGTCCTCTGATGGACCTTAGTGACCAGGCAGATTGATAGGGGAGAAGGTGCTCTCTCAAGTACCCACAGAGCTTCTGTCTTGCCAGGATTCAACTTCAGTTTATTGGTCCTCATCCAGCCCATTACTGAGTCTAGACACTGATCCAGGACTTGCACAGTCTCACCTGATTCAGATGTCACAGGAGGATAAAGCTGCATGTCATCAGCATAGTGATGGCACTTGGCTCCAAATCCCCTAGTGACAGCTCCCACCAGTGTCATATAGATGTTAAACAACACTGGGGACAAGATTGTACCCTGCGGAACCCCATAGCAATATTGCCAAGAGCCTGAGGTATTATCACCCAATGTTACTTTCTGAAATTGGCCCTGCAGGTAGGACCGGAACCACTGTAACACAGTGCCTCCCACGGAGTCAATCCAGGAGGCTGGCATGGTTGATGGTATCAAAAGTGGATGAGAGGTCAAGTAAAATTAACAGGGTTGCACTCCCCTGTCCCTTTCTTGATAAAGGTCATCTATCAGGGCGACCAAGGCTGATTCAGTCCCATAACCAGATTGCAACCCAGACTGAAATGGGTCTAGATAATCAGTATACTCCAAGAGTGCCTGCAGTTGCTCCACCAAAACCCTCTCAAGTACCTTCCCTAGGAAAGGAGTATTTGCGACTGGACAATATTTGTCTAGTACCATTGGGTCCAGAGTGGGCTTCTTCAGGAGTGGTCACACTACTGCCTCCTTAAGGACAGCAGGAACTACCCTGTCCTGCAGGGAAGCATTTACCACACCCTGGACCCACCCAGTCCCTTGGCTAGCTGGCATTAGGCAGGAGGGGCAGGGATCGAGAGGGCATGTGGTTGGTCACATTGCTGCATGTTCATCAGCGTAAAGCACTAGCAGGGTTTAGATGAGAGTTTTGGTCTTTGTTGGTAGACGTGCTCAAAGAAGACTGGTTTTGGCAAAGTGCTGTAAGGGAGAGGTTCCTCCCCCAGACTTCCTGTCCCAACACTTCCTGCTTCCTTTTCCAACTGTTTCCTCTTCGAGATCCTGAGTCTCTCCACTTAATTCCATCAGCCACGATGCAGTCCGAAGTGGCACAGCCCTGACACAGATTTTACCACCTCAGTGAGAACTGTGGGAGCGGTCTTAACTGCTTGTCATAACTCATGAAAGCTGTCACTTAGCACTTGTGCTTGCCCCTAAAAATAAAGAAGCGGCTTCTGACAAGACAGTGTTTACTGTATGGCTGAAGCGGCTGTACATCTTTTTTTCTATTCACATTACAAATGATTGTACAAGACAAAACATAAATTAGCTTGATTTTTTTTAAGGGGTGGCAATTCTTAGGCACTTCCACAAGCCTAAAGGCTAAAATGAAAAATCTGCTGTGCGTTGTGCCGTTGCCTCTTACGCTGAGCAGTGCAGCGTTTGTGGGGACTTCTGCAATCAGCTCCTGTGGCTTCCCGTAGCAGCGTGTGCTTCTGCTGCACAATGACAGTACGTGCGAGAGAGTGCACCAGCAGCACGCTGTACCTGGAAAGCGCTCGACAACATGCTTGGTGTAATCACTAGATTGGCTTTGAGGTTAACATGCCTTAGAATTTGGTCAAGGGTGTTGGATTAATGTTTGCCTAACAATATACAGTTTGCTTTTATGTTAACAGGATGACAGTGCAAAATGTGTTCCCAGCCCAACCTGGAGGTGCCAGGGATTGAATCGGGGACCTTTTGCACACAAAGCACGCGCCCCATCGCCCAGCTATGTTTGCCTTAAATAGCCTGGGCCTTCAACATCCACAAAATAGGACATGGGGCATTTCTGAGACTGGGGTCTCTACTATGACTATGCCTGCATAACACATGCAGACCGGCACATGCAGACTTGGCCCTATTCACACTGCAGGTGTGAATAAAATGATTCACACATACAGCTGTACCCAGGTAGGCTCTTCTGCACGATGAAAAACTCCGAAAAAGCAAAGTTCCTGACGGCACCCTTGTTTTATTGTGCCCTTGGAAAAAATTTAAATTGCTTCCTAGTTCCCCTGTACCTACTGTATGTTGAGCAGCATATTAATACCACTTTCAGTGATTATGAGTTGACTGCAATGCTTTTTTCTCATTTGCATTTTTAATGCTTTCTCACATTCATTTTCTCCCTTTAATTTTCCACCCTACGTCCTGTCCCCAGGAAGAACTTCATGTCAAGGGAGAGACCAACTTAGCCCCGTACATCGGCCAGAGAACGTACAGCAGCAGTGAGTTTGCCTCACTTTTCCCTACCAGAAAGAACACCCATAAGAACTTTGAAACCAAAAAGTAGGGCCTGAGTTTTGCTTTTTTCCTCCCCCCACCCCCTGACCCTTTATCTTTTGTATTGTGTCCTTTAGATTGTAAGTCTGATGGCAGGGACTGTCTTAATATTAATTAAGCTGTTCTGGGGGCCTTTTTTGGCTGAGGAGCTGTGTAAAAAAGGCTGTGGAATTAATGAATGAATGAATGAATGAATATAATCCAGAATGCCAAGGTTACTACTTAACCCACAAGCTGCTACACTCCCTCTATGCACCTCCTCCACAAGCATAGGCAGGGACTTTCTCTCTTTCTGTCTCTCACTCACTCTCCCCAGCACCATTATATGACTGAGCCAGATACTCCAAGAATTTTGCTTCCTTTGTCTCTACAGTTGGGCCAAATCCACTCGTACGACAACATTCCTCACACAACCTGCTATCACATGCACTTGAAGTGGGGAAAAGATCAGGGCTTTTTCCTGTGTTGCTTTCAAACTTTGGAACACACTGCCTTTGGAGTTGCAACTGGTCCCCCCTCTCTGTGTTCAGGAAGGGAATCAAGACTCATCTTTTTAATTTGGCTTTTTAAATTGTTGTTGTGGTTATGGCTTTTTAAGGTTGCTTTTTGATGTTTTGCAATATTTTTATTTTATTATGGAGTTTTTTTGTCTGAATGTTTTGTAAACTGTCTTGGGTGGCTTCAGAAAGGCAGTATGGAAATACACCAAATAAATAAATAATAAATAAATTATTACTAGAATTGTCACCTGTGGTTAAAAAAAAATTAAAATTAAAAGGGGAGGGGGACAGAACAAAGAGATAATATGTTAAACTGGATCTTGACCTAAACTCATCATCAGTATACAAGAGTGTGCAAATTACATTTCCTTACTTTAGAGAGCACCAGCTTTTAAGAAGAAATTAAGTACCGAGATTGTTTGTACCCTGGCTGAGTCTACTAAAGCTCTTTAGAACAAAGGATCAGGTAGCTTTCGGTGGAGAGCAATGGTCTTTTCTTTTATTCAAATGACATGCATGTTGGGGAATGGGATAGCAGTGGCAAGCAATTGAGATCTGAATGGAGACCTTCTCCTGCTTACAACTGTATGGAAGTGATGTAGGGGTCTCTCTGTGCAGTCAGGAACTTTGCTTTTTCAGAGTTGTTCATCACGCAGAAGAGCCTACGTGGGTACAGCTGTATGTGTGAAACACGCACGTATAGTACTTGAAAGGTGCAAAAGGGTCTTGTGTTAAGTAGAGTACAAACAGTTTTGTCTTAGAGTTGATTTACACATCACACAAAATAGCGGTAGTCCAACACATTGCCCGAGGGAGAGCAGGAAAACCCCACAAATCAAGGTGCCTATAACTGATCAAGTTATTTTGGCACCCGATGTAAAAATCCCAAAAGCACCTCTCCCCCTCCCTGGCAGTAAAAATATAACAATAATAAATGAAATAGCTAACAATTTGCTGCCCTTGCATGATACCCAAAAACAAAATCAGCAGCCTGAAGTGGCTGCCTTGCTCTGCCTAATGGTAGGGCTGACTCTGAGTGATAAGCTGAAGAAACAGAATTCTAGGCTTTTCCACTTCTGACTGCTGGTGTGGGGATCTTCTTCTTCTTCTTTTTTTACTGCTCCTTCATGTAAAAAGAGCCCTGCCTGCCTGCCTGCCTGCCTGCCTGCCTGCCTGCCTGCCTTCCTTCCTTCCTTCCTTCCTTCCTTCCTTCCTTCCTTCCTTCCTATCAAATATCTTTATTCTGCTCCTCAGCCAAAAAGCCAGTGTCAGTAAAACAAAGTCCCTGCTTGCAGGCTTACAATCCAAAAAGACAGGACACACAAGGGAAAAGAGATGGGGAGGGAAGAGGAAAAAATTAAGTCTTCTTTCAGCAGGACTGGTGGAAAGGCCCCGCATCCCCTCTCATCTCCCTCTGTACTGGAATGGCTGAAGGTGATGACAGTAAAAACAGACATCAAAGAGAAGGCCAATTGTTCACATTTGAACTTATCTCAACATCCATGAGAGTGGGAATCTTTGTTGTTTTTTTACATGAAAATGTTGACAACCTCAGGATTCTAGAAAGAGCTTATATAGCATAAAGATCAGCGTCAGGGCTTTCTGCAACCCATAGGACATTTGTTGCTTTCCAGTTCCTTAATGATTTGTCTATAAACTTCCATGGATCTAAATACCTCTAACGTCTTGTCACTTCCATTCAGATTTTAAGGAAAATCCACTGGATCAAATGCCTTTTTTTTTATCAAGCATTTGATAAACACTGGCCCAGCAAAACCAGAACAGCATCCAAAGACAAAATCTGTGCTCAGGCAGGATGGTTCTTCAGCCTCTGCCTGAATGTGCTAAGAGATGAGGACTGTGGGAGCCAAGCCTTCTGCAGTAAAGAATTGCATAATCTGGGTGCCACTGCTGAAAAGGCCCAATGCTGCATTTTACAAAGCGAAGGAATATGCCGAAGGGCCTCCCGCAAAGACCTTAATGTGAGGACAGGTATGTGCCTGGGGAGGTAGATAGCCCAGCCTCAAACCATTTAGGACCTAAGCTATTTAGGCTCCTTGGGGGATTATGTGGTGCTAGCTCAGTCCCCTTTGCTCCTCCATTGAAAGGCTAAGGGTACTAAGCTGGCTTGGCTTTGCTCCACCCAGGGATGTTTCCACCAGCGATTTACTCCAAGCTGGCTGCGTTTGGAGGTCATTAGGGATATATGACGTCGTGGCCATCCAGCAGCCACCCCGGAGCTTATCAGGGAAAAACTGGATTTCCTATGACTGCCTCACATCCCTCAAGTCGGGTTCTCCCCTGTATAGTTGCTGTGTCCCCCAACCCCCCACATTGACCTCGGGTATGCTAGCCCTGCCCAGGGGTGTGCTTTTCACCCTGACCCTGGTCAAGGAGTGTTTCCTTCCATTGTGCTGAATGAGGCTTGCCCTCTTAATGCCCACAGAACCTACAGAGAACCCCCACAACTGACAAGGCACAGCACGAGCTCCGATTCTCCTTTGTTCGGTTTATTGCCTTAGGAAGAAACTACTAATTTATTTATTTATTCATTCATTCATTTCATTTCTATACCGCCCATTAGCCAAAGCTCTCTGGGCAGTTAACAAAAATTAAAACCAAAGAGCACACAATAAAACCTTCGTTATAGAGATCCTGCAGGTTAAAGTGGGGGCTGGTTTCCGTCTTTGTATTTACTGCTGTCTTTCCCACAACAAACCCATTAGTGTCTCCTCAGAAGTAACTCCCATTAATGCCCACAGAACTTACAGAGGCTTGTCCTCTGACTGCCCACAGAATTTACAGAGATTGCCCTTAATTGACATGGCACATGTCAATTAAATTTGAAAGCCCAAATTTCCAAAGTGTAGTAACGCGTGATCTAGGCTCTGATTCTTTTTTGTGTGGTTTATTGCCTTAGGAAGAAAGTACTTCGACCCTTCCTTATAGAGACCCTGTGGGTTAAAGTGGGGGCTGGTTTCCATCTTTGTGTTTACTGCTCTCTTTCCCAGCACAAGCATATGTGTGTCTACTCAGAAGTAACTCTCATTGTGCTCAATGAGGCTTGCTCCTGCAATGCAGGTGCATCTGGACTTTCAGGGGAAAGGGAAAGAGGGGGAGGGGGGAAAGCCTCTCTTATTTGTTGAGCAACCCCTGCCAGTCAGGTTCACTCCAACCCTCACCCCCACCAGGAAGTATGTTCTGTGAAGCAATTTTTACTGCTCCGGAGAACCTGCTCATGGAACCCTGCATGGACCACGTTGCAGCAAAACTTATTCTTTTTTAAAAATCCAGTACTCCTCCATTAGCTTCTCCTTCTGTTGTCGTGGAACACAGCCCTGGTCTCCCTAGCCAGGGAAAGCCTGGGCCCAGCAAAGCAGTCCCCTTCACTCCTGGCTTTGGTGCACATGTGTGTTCCCAAGCTTGCGAAAGCCTGCACTCTCTAAAGCTGAAGTGCCAGGTGCAGGATTGCTCCTCCCCCAGTGCCTTGGCTGGGGAAGCACTTACTGTGCCATTCCCCCTCCCAACTGGGAGAGAGAGAGTCATGCTAAGTAAGGGGAAAACCCCATTGTTATCTCCAATCACTGCTTGGAGATAACAGCAGGGATTCTTCTCCCTGCTAGTTTCTCGAAATCCCCACTAGCCTCCAGAGGAGTGAGGGCTTGAGGAGGGGAAGGGTAAGACCCACAGAGGGGGATAAGCCTCCACAGCCAGATGGGGAACCTCTGTAGGCCAGATTAGGGCCACGGGCTGGAGGCTTGCCATCCTGATTGAGGGTTTAGACATAAGAACCAGCAGCTTAAATTGGCCCCGAAACATTTTGGGTGTCAGTTCAGCTGCCAAAATATTGCTACACAGACTGATCGCAAAAGTGCTGTGTCAAAACCAGGGCAATTCTTGGGATGCACTTGCTGCTGAAAGGGACTTCCAGCATCGGAGGGTTGTAAGCATTATAGTCTTGCTTTGTAATTTCTTCGCGCTGCTACTCTTATTTTGTATTGTTTTGCTTTATTGCTTTATTGGCCTGTTCTTGCTCAATAAACTCCCTTTTGCCTTCACCCATTGGTGTGCTTATTGTCTCTGAAAAAAAACATTACTTATCTGGCAAACACTGTCCTTCCCTTTACTAGACACGATGAACTCTGGATTTAATTGCCTCTCTACAATTCAGTTCCCAACTTTACTGCAAGGGTGTAGTTTCCTTAATGTCACAAGATCAACGTACTTTTTCCAGCTCAATCTAAGATGCATTTCATGACAGACAAAAACCCAGTTCTAATCATTACGTGTAATTAAACTACAGGAGGGAAAGAAGCGGCAGTAGGGGAGTGGCTATGTTTTTTAGGGTGGGACTTTGGAAATCTTATACTTGGCTGGAAGACAAGACAAATGTTTGCACATCTGCTTTCAGGGGGAACCTTTGCATATCTAGGAGAACAGGCTAGAAGCACTGAACCACAGAGAGTCAAATACATTACAGAGTCTATCTATCACCATGAGTACTACGGGGAAAGTAAGTAGACTTCTTCTTTGACCACTGCTTATTCTTCCCAGAGATGTGTGGCACCTAAATATAAAAATAGACCTATTTTTGCACTACTGCATTTAGTGAGGAGCAAAGAATTCCTTGAGGTTTGAGTTCTGAGAACATTGCTTCTGTGTTGTTGTTGCTTTCTTTCATGAACAGCACACCTTGATACCACATTAGTACCTTTGAAACTCCCATCATTCAAAAAGTCATTAGCGATGTGGCACGGACTTGAGGAGGGACTGGGGTTGCTACCCAGGAAACACACATCTGAAACCTCCACTTATCCCCAAGTATGTTGAACTTACCGCCTGATTCTTTGGCCTGTGGCCTTTCTCTTTTGATTAAAACACGCAAATTTCAAAAAGGTGGAAATCCTTCTTCTAATACTGAAGGACTCAGAGTGCTTCCAGATGAAGCTTTGATTGTATAATTACCCTGCCTCATTCACAGAATTTTACAGGGGATTCAGATGTCATCGTCTTCCATTTGTAGCCCTCCATTGTTTTTCCAAGGCTCCTTGCGTCTTTTCTTTCCTTACCGGAAAAGATCCATTAAGGAAGAAAAGGCAGAATAGCTACACAATGCCTTCTGACTGTAGAAATAGACACCCTCTGTCTGGAAGCGCCCTCAAGCTTTTATTATGAATGGCTTCTTATAGTCTGGGCTGAGCACACAGCAGAATGGAGTGGAAATGAAGTGGAACAGCAAATCCCAACGTGGTAGAATGGATGGTACCAATTCAGACTACAGGTGTGAAAAATACTTTGTGAGTAGAAAATCAGGGTATCTGTCAGCAGCTTGTTTTGGTCATGATCCTAAACAGCCTTACTAGGGAGTAAGCCCCATTGTAAGCCACCCTGAGAGCTTTAAGGGGCAGTATATAAATGAAAGGAAGGAAATAAAGAAAGAAAAAGAAAGAGAGGGAGGGAGGGAGAAAGAAAAAGAACAAACATCATACTTCAGAGTAAACATGCATATATTTATTTGTTAGTTTGTTTTTATTATTCAGATTTATTTATCGCTTTCCACAAAAGTATCAAAGCAGTGAACAGAAAATACAATGGCATAAAACAACCATAACAAAGCAATAAGAACAGCACAATCTCCCTCTCTCATAATACTAGAACCCAATGGGGTCATCCTATGAAGCTGAGTGGTGGGAGATTCAGGACAGATAAAAGGAAGTACTTCTTCACACAGTGCATAGTCAAACTATGGAATTTGCTACCACACGACATAGTGATGGCCACCACTTTGGATGGCTTTAAAAGGGGGTTGGATAAATTCCTGGAGGAAAAGCCTATCAGTGGCTACTTGTCTTGATGGCTATGTGCTCCCCCCCCCCCAGTACCAGAGACAGTGAGCCTATGTACACCAGTTGCTGGGGAACATGGGTGGGGGGTGCTGTTGCACTCATGCCCTGCTTGTGGGTTCCTGGTTGACAGCTGGTTGGCCACTGTGTGAACAGAATGCTGGTCTAGATGGACCCTTGGTCTGATCCAGCAGGACTCTTCTTATGTTCTCACAATACAATTCATCAACAATAAACACACACGCCACAGTGTGCTACAAATCATAGCTGGCTGGGCCACACTTCAGGGAAAGACTCTGGAAAGAGATGAGTTTTAAGAAGACGTCTGAACATCAGAACTGTTGGGGGCTTGTTTAATATCAATTGGTAAAGAGTTCCGAAGTGCAGACGTTGCAGCACTAAATGCTCTTGTACAAGTGTTCCTGAGGCGATCCTCCGGAGCATGTGGCTCTCGCAGAAGCGCACCCTCTAATGATCGCAGAGATCAAGCAGGGACATTAGGCAAGCTTCCCCAACCAAGTGCCTTGAAGATGGTTTGGACTTCAACCTCATCAGCCCCAGACAATGGCCAAGAATGCTGGGAGTTGTCATCCGAAACATCCGGAGGGTACCCAGTTGGGGAAGGCTGAGATAAGGGCTTTCGTCACGCGGAACTTTCATCCTGCGATTGAGATGGCTCCTTCATGGAGGTTTGTGGGCTCTTTACATGACGTTGTGACCCTCCAGGGCATCTCCTGCACTAAATGCCCTTTGTTCCATTTTTAAATAGATCACAGATAATGAGCTGTCAAAGTACTCCTGCTGTGTTCCGCTTGAGTTCCCTCTGTGAAAAGAGGAAAAGTGGCAAGAAGTGGAGCGAGATCAATGAAAGATAATGGAAGACACCAATACGGGGAGAAGGAGGGGAAAAGGGGAGGGGGAGAAGGAAGAGGGTGAAAAAAGGAGTCGTTGTGATCCTGCATTTAAAATGGAAGCAGAAAGCCCCATTTTAAATGTAGGATTTTAGGCTGGTGTAGATATGCTGGAGGAAAATTCTGAGAGTGCCTTGGACTGCAAGAAGATCAAACCAGTCCATACTCCAGGAAATAAAGCCAGACTGCTCACTTGAGGGAATGATATTAAAGGCAAAACTGAAGTACTTTGGCCACATAATGAGAAGACAGGAGACCCTGGAGAAGATGCTGATGCTAGGGAAAGTGGAAGGCCAAAGGAAGAGGGGCCGACCAAGGGCAAGGTGGATGGATGATATTCTGGAGGTGACGGGCTCGACCTTGGGGGAGCTGGGGGTGGTGACAACTGACAGGAAGCTGTGGCGTGGGCTGGTCCATGGAGTCACAAAGAGTCGGAAACGACTGAATGAATAAACAACAACAACAACAACAAATATGCCCAAGGAGTGAGACTGTCTCTTAGGTAACCTGGTCCCAAGTTGTTTAGGACTTCGTATGTTAACAACAACACCTTGAACTTGGCCCGGTAGCTTATTGGTGGCCAACAGTATTAACATGTTAGAGCTACTATCTCGTGGTCTATTATTTCCACAGGTCATCAAATGCAAAGCAGCTGTAATCTGGGAACCTAAGAAACCATTCAGCATTGTGGAAATAGAAGTGGCCCCACCAAAAGCACATGAAATTCGCATTAAGGTAAAAGACACAAACCAAAAACTGTACGAATGCAGATGATTAGTAGCTGCTGCCCTCATTCACCTCAAACCAGCAATATTTTCATGGAGCGAGAGCTCTGATGCATGCTGAAACACCCTCACCTGGGATGGCTTCCCTATTCATTTTACTGGTGAAAGGTGAAAGAGATCCACACAAGAATGACCTTGTAGACTGGGTTCTTCAGGATTTCTCTGTTAACATCTGAACACATAGAGAACTTTGGATAACAGTGACTGCCTGAAAGACAGATTGCCATCTGGTGAACACTTTGATCCAAATTTGAATTGCTTGGCCGTATTTCTACAAGAAGGGTATTATTTCTTGTTATTACATTCCCTCTAATATCCCCTGAAATGTGACTTGACAGTATGCTCAGCTCACGTGTACTTTGAAGCTTTTTTTCTTCATAGAAACTCTTAACTACAGCACCATGAAAGCCTTCCCCCAAAAGTTGGTACTAGCTTTTAGGTGAGATTCAGGGGGCAGCCAAATTCAGGGGGAAGGGCTAGGTCTTAGATATCAAATATAATATGCAGATGGACTTCAGATTCACACTCCACACTCCTCAGTCACTGGGATAACCGTTGTGTGAGTTTTTAGGGCATATTTATGCCACAGACTTTAAATGGTTTAACAATCATTGCCTCTTCCCAGGGAACTCTTAAAACGTGTAATTTCAGTGGTGGGTGTGGCTGGGAGTGGTTCTAGGGATATCAGATCGTTCATATGCCTGGATCCAGGTTTTTGGAGGCCCTGGGCACGCTGCCTGCAATAGGCCCCACCCCTCAGGCGCTTTGGGGCCCCCCACACCCACAGCTTACTACAGTGTCCATCACTGGCAGCTCCCAATCACTTCAAATGCCCCCCCCCCTCTCCTTGCAGTACCTGCTCACTTTCAGCAGAGGCTATCTAGCTTTGCCTTGTTGGTTGCTTTAGCAGAGAGCTGGCTACTGTGATCTGGGGTACTGGAGAAAGTTTCAGAGGTGGGGTGCCAGGAAACCTGCTGCTTGTCAGCTGTAAAGTGTTGGGAGTGGGGAGAGGAAAATGCAGGAACAATTAGCCAATTAGCTGTGGGGGAAAGGCCTCCACCCAAGTCCAGTGCATAGTGGCACCACTTGACTGGGGGTGGGGGCGGGTGAGACACACACACATGTCAGGAAAGGCTCCCAAGTGGTTTCAGCAGTGGTAGATAATGCAGTTGACATCATCTGCTCTCTGGCCCAAGTGCCGGGGACTAGGACAGCTCAGCTCTGCCTTGGGCCTCCCCGCCTCCTTCCCGGAATGGGGGAAGGAAACGGAATGGGCGAAGCAGGAGCAGCCAGATCCCCTTTGCTTCTCCGACAGAGGGGTGAAGGGGACTCAGATGCTTTGCCCATCCTTTCCCCTTCCGGAATGAGGTAGGGCGGGCAAAGTAGAGTCTGGCCACCCTGTACCCCTATTCCCACTGTTATCTCCAATCTCAGGTCGGAGATAACTGCGGGATGGGAGGATGCAGGGTGGTGTGACTTGGCAGCTAGAGTATGACTGAGGCCAGCTGTTGAGAACATATCTCATTGGTATTGAAAGAACTCAGCTTGCTTCCGGGTCATTGCTGAGCTCCATTCAAGGTGCTGGCGCTTACCCACAAAGCCCTACATGGTTTGGGGCCCAGGTACTAGAAGTAACACCTACTACCACAACAGCCCGAGGTGAGGTGGATGGTGGCTGAGGAGAGGGCATTTTTCCATTGTGTTGCCTCATCTCTGGAAATCTTTTCTCCAGTGAGACATGCCTGGCACTTATGCTGTTAACTTTTCAGTGCCAGGTAAATATCTTTTTATTCTCCCAGGCTTTTTGAAAGGACTTTTGAAGGTCTTTTAGATCTGATTTTAAAGTGCTTTTAACTAGTTTTTTGTATGTTTTGATTGCATTTTTGTATATTTTGTTGTTTTTAATCATTCTGTTTGTAAATCCACCTGAAAAGCGATGCTAAAGAATAGAACTTCCTTAATAAAGAACGCAATTGCACCAGACTTCTAAACCTGAATCAATTGTCCATAGTGAGCCATCTTTCACGTTTATTCCAGATTTTGGCTTCTGGAATCTGTCGCTCAGATGACCACGTACTGAGTGGTGCACTGCAGACCAATTTCCCCATTATTCTTGGTCATGAAGCAGCTGGTGTTGTGGAGAGTATCGGGGAAGGAGTTACCAGTGTCAAACCAGGTATGGCAAAGCACAGAGTGCAACAAGAAAATATCAAAACACAACTTTTGTCAGTAATGATCAAATGAAACTAGGATAGCCAACTGCCGGGGGTGGGGCGGGGGGAGAATGCCCTAGCCAGGTTCTTTTTTTGGGTGGCAGTGGTGGCTCTGTGCCTGTCACTAGAATTATGTAAATGCAAGTATGTGGGACTGGTTGCTAGAAATGTTTAAGTAAAGCCAGAATGTCTTGAGTAAGAGCCAGCATCAGCATTTTTCACTGCACATGTGCAAACTATGTAGCCCTTGCATACACACTAAGGGTGGAATCCAGTGAAGGTTTTTCCGCTGATGGAATGACTTCTGTCGGTGAAACAGGGGCAGGGGGGAGCCCCTAGCTCACCCTCAACATCTGCACCAATGGGTTGGGGGATCCTCCAGAGCAGATTTGCGGGGGCATGGGGGACTGCAGGAAGCAGGAGAGAGGGAGAAATCCTGTTGCACGAGCAGACTTTTGCTCACATGACCTCCGATTCTACCCTAAGGAGCCAGGTGGTCAAGCCTGGCCGGTGCTCGCTGCATGAGAGGCCCCAGTGTTTGTGAAAGTGTTCCTCCATAACAGCCCCACTGAGCAAAAGCAGAAGGGTTGGCAGCAGAGCAGCGTAACAGTCACCATGCTCTGGGGATTGCTTTCCCACTCACTTTCTGCACAGCTCCTTCAACCCCTGCTACAGTGCAAGCACAGGCAAAGGCCACTATTCCTTCCAGCATCATCCACAGGACATTTTCACTGTAAGTTCCACTCCTGCTGGAGTTTGCTAAGCTCCACCAGCACATCTGTTCTTGGTTTCACCCCTTGGCACTGCCAGGTGCCAGAATCGTTGAAATGTGAGATTGGCAACCCTAAATTGGAGCTGAGTAGATTATTTTGCAGTCGAGATTCATGCCCTCAAGTTACACGTTAAAACAGCAGCACACAATCACTTGCACGTCTTTTGAACATTGGAACTGGCCCAGTCTCAGTCGAACAGCCCCTCTTCTTAAATCATGGATAGGCTGACTTAGGGTAGAACTCTAGGATTTCAGACAGAAATCTTTCTGAAACCTTTTATGTAGCAGCTAGCAACAGGGATTAAACCTGGTGCTTTCTATGTGCAAAACATGTCTTTCTGCACCCAACATCATAGGAAGAGTTTGGAAGTGTGCCTACTCACAAGAAAAGCACGGGCATGCAAGAGTCCAAAAGCAGACATAGGTACATATAGGAAGAGGCGCTCCATTAGGTACTGGGGTCCCAAGCTGTGTATGCATCTCAACAAACAGGAATAGTACCTGGAATGTAGTATGGGGCAACCAAGAGAAGCAAAGAACCGGTTTCACTCTCCACTGTTTAATCCAAGGGCCAAACTAAACAATATAGTTGAGATCTGTGATCAGGTATCCCATCAAAGTGGTGAATTCTGTTCTGGTTGACTCCATCACAATCCATTCAACCGGGTATGTCACCAAGTATGAAGGTAACTTGTATTGTTGATAACAACTGACTGTATTTCGTAAGAGTGCTATGCATAATAATCTGTGTATGGTAACTGTGATTAGTAATAGATGATTGGTTCTGTGTGGGTTGTGAGATAGCTGTGAGTATTGGAAAATATTCTTGGAAATGGGGCAAAAAAGCTTGCCACAAGTTGGAGTGAACATTAGCTGACTGGCAGGGGCTGCTCAACCCATAAGAGAGGTTTCCCCCCCTTCCCCGCTTTCTCCTTTCCCCTGAAACTCCAGATGCACCTGCATTTCAGGAGCAGGTCTCATTGGGCACAATGGGAGTTACTTCCAGGTGGACACACATATGCTTGTGGTGGGAAAGAGGAGGGGGACACAAGGATGGGAAACCATCCTCCTTTCTAACTGCAGGATCTCTATAATGAAGGTGTGAAGTAGTAACTTCCTAAGGCAATAAACCAGCCCATGTGCTTTGCAGGCTTCAGGGACTCAGTGCTTTAAAGTCTGAATTCAATTCAGGGGGATCTCTGTAAATTCTGATGTGGGCATTCAGAGGGCAAGCCTCATTCAGCACAATGGGAGTTACTTCTGAGGAGACACTAATGGGTCTGTTATGAGAAAGAGAGCAGTAAACACAAAGACAGGAAACCAGCCCCCGTTGTAACCCAATACTGCGCAGGATCTCTATAACAAAGGGTTGAAGTAGTTAGTTCCTAAGGCAATAAACCAAACAATGGAGAATTGGAGTCTCAAGGTTGTGCTTTACCGCACTTAGGGAATTTGGGCTTTAAACTGTGCCATTTCAGTTGAGGGGAATCTCTGTAAATTCTGATGTGGGCATTCAGGGGAGAAGCCTTATTGACCACAATGGGAGTTACTACTAAGTAGACACTGATTGGTTTGTGCAGAGACAGGGAAACACACAGGAAACACCCCTTGACCAGGGTCATGGTGAAGAGCACACCCCTGGGCAGGGCTAGCATACCCGAGGTCAATGCGGGGGTTGGGGCCCACAGCAACTATACCAGGGAAAACCCAAATTGAGGAAAAGAATCGGACTTTAAGCAGTCTCAGGAAATCTGGTTTTTCCTGATAAGCTCCAGGGTGGCTGCTGGATGGCCACAACGTCATATATCCTTAATGACCTCCAAACACAGCCAGCTCAGAGGAAATTGCTCATGGAGACACCCCCCAGGTCTGAAACTTAGGATGAGGTCATCAACATAGGGACTATAAAAAGCAAGTGTTTGATCTGATTGCCCAGAGAGATCCCAGGAATGAGAAGCTATGATTACCTAAGCTCTGCAAACCATGCCTGCCAGATAGGTAACTATAAGATTTTAATGATGACTGCTTTGTTGGTTGAGAGCAGTCAAACTTTAATTTTACTGAGAAACAGCCACTCTTTCTGTTATGCTTGTAGTCATACTAATTGCATTGTAAGAAGTAATGTGTTTTGCTTGTTTCATCATTGCAAAGATCTCCCACACTGGAGGCGTTCAAGACGAGGCTGGAGCTGGACAGCCATCTGTCAGGGATGCTCTGACTTGGATTCCTGCACTGAGCAGGGGGTTGGACTCGATGGCCTTGTAGGCCCCTTCCAACCCTACTACTCTATGATTCTATGATCTGTTATTCTTTAATACTGTTTGAGCAATAAATATATATTTTGTTGTACCAACTTTGTGTTATTTGGCTTGAGACAGGTTTCAGGGACCATAACCCATATAAATTAATTCTTGAAGCCCAGAACACTCAGATGAGATACACAGATGAGAACACTCATCTGTTGCTGAGTGAGGTCTGTCCCTATAGCTGCTGTTTCATCTCTTGCTCAGGTGAGTCACAGACACATTTGTTCAAAGAAGAGAAACAAGCTAGTCAGATGTGGGGCACCACTTGAGATGGAAGACCCATTCCCGCTCCATCAGATACACTTGTTCAAAGAAGAGAAGCAAGCTAGTCAGATGGATCGGGAATGGGTCTCCCATCTCAGGTGCCCTCCGGATGTGTTGGATTACATGTCCCAATATCGCCAGTCAGCATGGCCATTGGGTGAGATGCTCAGGGATTATGGGAGTTGTAGTCCAAGACATCAGGAGCACACCCAGTTAGGGAAGGCTGAATTATCTCTAGGACTTACTTCAACTGGGCATGGTAATTGTTGTAGAAATCTTTGCATTTTACTAGTGCCCACTGTCATATTACTAGCCTGTTGGAACCTTCAGACAGGCTGACACTAGTCTTTTTTGTAATTCCCAGGAGACAAAGTCATTCCACTCTTTGTGCCGCAGTGTGGGGTGTGCAGGACTTGTTTACACCCCAAAGGCAACCTGTGTGACAAGACCGAGTGAGTTTCTGTGCTTATTTGTAACAGCATTAAAAGGGACTCATATTGTCATTTTTCTTGTCCTGGTGAGAACCGCAAACAAGGGTCTGATTTCCCCTTCCATCTTTTTCAGCCTTGGCATACCTACTGGATTAATGCACGATGGCACCTCCAGGTTCACTTACAATGGAAAGCCCATTCACAATTTTGTCGGCACCAGCACATTCACGGAATACACCGTGGTAGACGAAGATTCCTTGGCCAAAATTGATCCCGCAGCTCCTCCTGAAAAAGTGTGCCTGATTGGCTGTGGATTTTCTACTGGCTACGGTGCTGCTATCAATTCTGCAAAGGCAAGAATTAGAGCATAGGTGGCTGACCTGCAGCCTTGGGGATTTGTGGGATGCCCTTATTACGTGTCTAAGACCTACCACTTATGACAGTGTCTTGACAAATGTTGGCTCAGGATGGTTTGATTTCCATAATGTTTTCTTTATTTGCATAACTGTTCCACAATGGACAGTTTACAGTATATAGTACACACCAAAAAAAATGTACAGTTTACAGGTATAAATGTGCTGCATAACATAGTTGTTTGTTAATTAGTGTGCGATTCGATGCAGGTTTAGACAGAAAAAAGGCCTACAACTCCCAGCATTCCCCAGCCAGCATGGGCTGGCTGGGGAATGCTGGAATTGTAGGCCTTTTTTTTTTGGTCTCAACATGCATAGGACTGCACCCTTAGTTAGGTAGCTTACATTTTTATATCCTACCTCTGAATCTCAAGAATTCCCAAGGTTCAACTGATAACATAAAACAATCAGGACAAAACCCAGATAAAATAGTCAGAGTCATCAATAGTTGGTTAAACTGGAAAGATGGATACTTATTTTGCAATGGCATTAATGTACATTGCTAAGATTCTCCAAATCTTATTATTTTTATGTTGACGTAGGTGGAACCTGGTTCTACCTGTGCCGTCTTCGGCTTGGGAGGAGTCGGCCTGTCGGCCATCATGGGCTGTAAAGCTGCTGGAGCTTCCCGAATCATTGGGGTCGACATCAACAAGGATAAATTCCCCAAGGCTAGAGAGATGGGAGCCACTGAATGCGTCAACCCTCTGGATTTCAAGAAGCCCATCAATGAGGTGCTCTTTGACCTGACGGATGGTGAAGGCGTAGACTATTCGTTCGAAGTGATTGGGCACACAGACACCATGGTATGAGCATGAAGATAGCATTGTAGTGACAGCCCTGAGAAAAGATGGGTGGGGGAACAAAATCTCCATTACTGAAGAAGAGCCAGTCCTTCTCTGGTTCCTGCTTTTCTCCAGATTGTTCCAATAATCTTTTGCAGCAGGAGCTTTGGGGTATTTGAGATAGCAGAAGGTGCCAGGAGTTTTCAACTAGGGACTCTAGAAGTAGGGCCTGGCCACCATATTTCTTGCACCACCCGGGCAGCTTGCAAGCAGAGGAAATTGCTGGCCTCATCTGTGCTGCACTGTAATCCCACCAGTAGAGATGGCCAGAGGGTGGATGGTAACATTCAGCCTATTTATGTATTTATTTATTTGTTATTAGCATTATTTACCGCCTTAGCGGCTAAAAAGCCATCAAGCCTAGCAGGAGATCATGTGATCTGAGGAAGCAATGGGGTCCCTTCTCACTTTATACAACTGGCTCCTTCATTGGATTTATTTATTGTATTATTTATTCATTCATTAATGTATATCTCTCTTTTCTGCCAAAGGATGGCACTCAAGGCTGCTAACCATAAACCTGAATTAAAACAAAATCTTAATTAAAACATAGCATAAAAACAAACAAATTAAAAACACAATAGTCCTCACTTAGTGCTAAGATGTTGCTCACAAACTGCCTGGATCCCTAAGTGAACCTCTGCTGACTACCACCTTGCTTACCTCTAGGCTGCCAACCCTGACAGAAAAGAACTTTGCCCTTAGCAAGTGGGCTCAGAAGGGTTCTGTGGGAACATGGCTCCCCTTCATGCAAATGCATCCAGATTTTTTCTTCCTCCATCCGTTAGTCAAAACAGTGCGCTTTTCTAACAAGGCATTTATCTTGCACCCGTCATTCCCTACTCATGGATGTTTATGGGTTCGTCAGATGAAATTGTGAACTGCCGGTTTCGCTTTTAGCGAGTTTTTTTAGAGCAGGGAAAATGTGCCATTTAATTATGAAAGTGAAAGAAATCTCTTTTTTCACCTGTGTATTGCCACTATTCTGCTATACCACAGCGGCATCTAGAGGTTGTGTAGTGGAAAAGCAGGAAAGGAAATGCTCCCAGTGTAGTGCTCGGATCTCAATTCTGCGATGAAACCAAAAGTAGATACAGCAGATTAACAGCCTAGTGTAGAAAAGCTCAGTGGCTTGGATCCTAAGATAAGTTAACTTAAGGAAGTTCATGGAAGGAAGGTTTCCCAGCTCCTCCTCCCCTTGTAGCCATCTGCACCCACCGAAAAATCGTTCTTGAGAGTCGGGGGAGGGGCTGAACAATGTGGGGGATGTTCGGAGAGATGAGAGGTAATTCTTCCCTCTTCCAGCAGCCTGTCCCACATTATTACAGAGGGTACTGTACTGTTCCAACAGTACAGAGAGATGTGGGGGGTACAAGTAGCTCCAGAAGGAAAAAGGGCCAGGACATAAATTTCCTTAAATTAACTTATCTTAGGATTCAGGCCTATTATCACTATAGGACAGGAGTAGGCAACATGGTGCCCACAATCACCAACACGCCCCTAGATACCATTCTTGGCATGCCCTAAAGATGTCCTGCTCCTTTTCTACTCCTAAGAAAACACATTTTCTTACCAGCAACTAGGATCACTGTGAAATAGGTTTCTGTTGGTGCTGGAAACTGGGAGTTGTTCAGTGTTTGGGGGCTCAGATGCCACCTCTGCCTTGTATTAAGTCTTTTGGCAAGGTTGCTTGACTTTTGCCATGCCTCCCATGGCAGCCATTTTGTGCTGGTGCCCAGGACATTTATCAAATTGCCAAATGTGCCCACAGCCCAAAAAGGTTGCCTACCCCTTGCTGTAGGATTTGGGGTGGGGTTTTTTTTTTATTGCTTTCAATCTACTTTCTACAGTAAAACTATAAGAGAAGAGGCCTGACTCTTCAAAGCAAAGCATGTCATGGTGGGCTTGGCAAATATTCTCCTTGGCTTGATTCAAGTGTGTGACTTTGGATTTACTACAGGCTGCTGCTTTAGCTTCCTGCCAGAGGAACTATGGAACCAGCGTGATTGTGGGAGTACCCCCTTCAGCATCTCAGATTACCTTTGCCCCAGCACTTCTCTTCACAGGCCGCAATTGGAAAGGATCTGTATTTGGAGGTATGGCCCTATTTTATATTGATCGGCGGCTAAATGCATTTATTTATTATTTCGGTTTTGCTTATGGGAAGCCCAATATGCACCATTCCAATCAGATCGCTTGCAGCAGGGGGTGAGGAGGATCAAGAACAGTCCACGTTGGAGTGGCATTGCACCAAATTTTCAGCCATCTCAACACTACACAGATAGCTGAATTCCGCTACATAGACATCATTTCTAATGCTCTGTCATCATTACTGTACTAGATCCTCTGGCCTTGTCACAGAGTCAGACCCCAGCTCTTTCGTTACCCAGAAGCCCAGTAACCTACTCGAGGGATCCTTGAGAGGAAATTCGCCATGATTCCTCTCATAATGTTCCAGGCATAGTAAAGCAGGACTCACCAGCCAGCAGAGTATTGCTCCCATTGAAACCAGTGGTTAAAACGTATCCCTCAAAATCTAATAGCAAATGCGAATTCTGAAAATGTTTGAGTTCCAATTAGGGTTCTGAACTGTTGGCAAAATGTTAATTTGTCAGCAAGAAAAAGCCAAAACAGATTCTTGTTGGAGACAGTACATGATTGGATTCCCCTGACATTTTTTAGAAACTGAAAAGAGCTGCAGGGATGCAGAAAAAGTGGATCCAGAAAAGCTGTGCTCCTTGAAGAAGTCTTTAACCCAGCCCTCCTCAATCTGGTGATGAGTTGGACTGCAACTCCCATCATTCCTAGCCAGCATGGCCAGATGTGCAGTTGAACACATCTGAGAACATTGGGAGCTGCCCTATACTGAATCAGATGATTGGTCCATCTAGCCCGGTATTGTTGAAACTGACTGGCAGCAGCTTTCCAGGGTGCAGGCAGTTTTTCCAGTCCTACCTGGAGATGCTGGGATTGAACCTGAGACAGTCTGTATGCAAAACATATGATGTACTACTGAGCTATGGCTCCCCGTGTTCTGATTAAGACCGTTCCCCCAAGCTGCTATTAGCCTTGCAGGAGGAAAAAAAGGCAGGTGCCTATGTTGTCTCCCCCCCCACACACACACACACACACAACATGGGGCTAATACCAGCATCAGGAAGAAATGTGGAATGGGAAAACATCCCAGTCCCCTCTCTTGTAGCTGTTTTTACATTTTTAAAGAAGTTGGGAGATGCAGTCATAGATCTCCCGCATGACGTAAATGCAATGAATGGGATCATTGTTGGTATCTGTAACCTCTCCATGTAGGCACGTTATTGTACTACTACTAGTACTACTAATGTATGTATGTATGTATCAGGGCCGGCCCTAACATTAAGCAAAGTGAGGCAGTTGCCTCAGGTGGCAGATGCTGGGAAGTGACAGCAAAGTGTTAGAGGAGAAAGTTGTGGGTCACCCAACCTGCCTTGCGCCCCCTAAGCTAGCCTGCTGCCTTCAGGTGTGGTGGAGACCACTGTTCCATCACCAACATTGTAGAAAGATTCAACTGCTGGGCCAGTCAGCTTTTGTACACAAAATGGCACGGGGCACCATCTTGTCCTTAGCCTCATACAATGGGCCGGCCCTGGTATGTATGTATTTCTATAGCACCATCCATGTACATAGAGCTTTACGCAGAACAGGTATGATGGGTCCCTACCCCTTTTCTCATTGCATGGAGAGGAACTCGACAGATCAGGCTTCTCTTGCCCCTCGCCTTTCCGATCGGGAAGAGCAAAGGAAGGCTTTGGGAACTGCTGCTCGAAAGCCCTCCAGACACCTTGAGGCAGAGGCCACTCAATGAGCTAACTTCCCCCTCACCCTTTGAGGGGTGGGACTTTGGGGAGGGGCCTGTTTGGGGCCTTGGTGGACTAGAGAGGGAGGTCTAGCAAGCCAGAGGTTCCCCACTGCTGATATAGTGAAAAAGGCTGTAATAACTGTACAAATATAAGGTAATATTCCCCCCTCCCGCACCCCAACTCCGTCTTTCCAGGACCAGTGGATCTCTCCCAATATCCAGCCCAACTGTATTGTGCAAGACTGATTCAGGCTAGAAAATCTGTGGGACAGCCAGACCTTTAACCAACATATCACCTTTTTATGGCATTGTAATTTGAGTACCATGCCCTCCTAACTGTGCTCTTTCTTATTTACAGGCTGGAAAAGCAAAGATTCTGTCCCTAGGTTGGTTTCAGATTTCATGGCGAAAAAGTTCACTCTAGATCCATTAATTACTCACATTTTGCCTTTTGATAAAATCAATGACGGCTTTGAACTGCTCCAATCAGGAAAAAGGTAAACATTTCCTCTTTCTGAATAGTCATCCTACACACAGCTGAAAATGGGTATGATAGAACTACACATAACATTAATTATGCAGGGTGTCGCTGAGCCTTATCTTTCTTTTTACTCCAGAATAGGTGCATGTGGCCCTAATTCAGATAGATGCACCATGAGGAGAGGATTAAACCTCCCCCCTCACCAAGTCATTTGCTTCTCAAAATTCCATGTTCCCCTCCCATGCAGAGGTTAAAAAAAGATAACTGCTTTTGCAGGGAAGGATTCTGAGAAACAGCTTGCAGCGGGGGGAGGTTTAATCATGGAGTGTGATGGTCCTGATCCAAATCAGGGCCGCACACACATACTCTAGAGTAAAAAGAAAGATAAGGCTCAGATACACACTACATAACTAATGCGATGTGTAGTTTGACCCTAGGTGTGGTTCAGAAGATAATGAATTGGATTAGGCGTGTACAGATTTTAAACTAATTTAACAGTCAGGGCTTCTTCTTAAGGAATGCTAGGAACGGGAGTTTCACAGTTAGATTGGTGGTGGTGGTGGAGCTCTACAGAATGCTTACAGAAAATTATTAGCGCCCTCACCAAACTATGATTTCCAGGAGTCTGTGGGGGAGACAGTTAAGCTGGTATAAAACCAACTGAATTCTGTAATGTAAGGGGAATAACTTACCTCTTTCATCTATAAAACATGGACTCAATAGTAGGTCTAATTTTTTTTGTAGCTACATTAATCTGTGACCAACATCAAATTAGCATGGCTATGGCTACATTCTAATATTGAATCTAGTTCTGTGCCAAAAATTTCTCCCACACTTTTTTCGACCATTCTCATTCAGTTTGATAGCAGAGAAATTGCTTTCAAAAAGAAATTCAACGGTGAAGAAATTTAGGAGAAATTCTCATGGGTTAGGTTTGGGTTTCTTGGGCTTCCCCTACTCAGGAGGTGGCCGAGGAGTGAGCACAAGTGTCCTGTTTTTCATTGTACAATCATCTCTGTGGCAGCTTGTAGCCTCATCAGCCTCCTACACTGCAATTAAAGCCCAGTTCAAGGCACCGTGAGGTAATTCCTCCCATAGGGCTTTTTCAGATCAGGACGTGCAGGCAGCCTGAGAGGCTAGCTGTGATTAGGTAAACTCAAAAACACCACAAAAATACATTATAAAACATTCTGAATGAGGCAGAACAATGGGAGCCTCTTTCATGGGGAGAGAAAACTGTCAGGAAATTGGAGGACAGATTTTGGCAGAGCACTAATGCCTCCTCATCCCTGGAGCTGGACACAACACTGCCCCCACTTGCATTGCGGTGGATGCAAACTGGGGGCCAGCCTGCCAAGACAGTTGATGGTATTTTATCACCATCCCATTAGACAAAGCAACAATTCATTTATAAATCCATTTTGGACAGAGCAATGAATATTACATTCATGAACTCTCTCCTTGACTTTTCTCTTCGTAATGCACACACCTTTGTATTCAGCTTCCTGCAATTGCATAATTTATGAACAGAAGTGAACGTGCTTTTCATTATGTTGTGTGTGTTTTTTATAAATCAGCTTTATACGCTTGTCACTGGATTGCATCTTTCTATAAAGGCTCAAGTATCCCACTTTTTCCCTCTATGAACTACTCATGGAGGATAGGCGGCCGATTCCGAACTCGGAGGCCACCACCTTTCCAATGCAGGGTAGGAGCAGTGTGGAGGGGATCGTCCCTTCCGTACTTCAGCCGCCCTGCATTTGCGGCTAGACCGCTGATTTCAGCTGTCTAGCCATGGGAAGGTGGAGCAGGGGGCGTCGGATGCCAGCCAACGAATAGGAAGCGTCGGAACGGTACTTCTGCCCTCCCCGCCCCGGCATGCCCCCAGGAATGCCCCGTTTTTACCACTCCGCGCTCCTCTTCCAAGCACGGGGCAGTTCTGTGCTGCCTACGAGGTAGCTTGGGAGGGGGTGGAGGTCGGTTCCCTGGAACCGACCTATCCTATGGCTGTCTAGCCGCTGACTAGTGGCCACAGGATTGCGCCCTAAGTATGCTAGTCTATTATCTTCCATTGCTACAGTTGTCATTTGCTTTCAGCTCAGACTGATGACAATACAAACTTTATTTGAGTAAGTTAATTGACTGCTCAACAAAACCTTGAATCATTTTCCTTCTAGCAATGAGTGATTTGTTAAGAGAAATAGCCCTTTTCTTCAGCACCCTCAAAGGTATGTGAATGCATTAACTGACAAATATATGATTAATTACTCAATTAATACATTCACTTATCTTTGATCAGCTGATTCTGCTGGGAAATGGGTGCGCAGACATTACTCTCCTTGCATGCCCATTTCCCAGCAAAATCTGCACCACCAGCCTGCTAAATAGCTGTTTAGCAAGTTGGTGGTGGCCTGATTCTGCTTCCAAACAGGGTGTGTGGGGAGAGTCCTCCCCACACAGCCCATTTTCCACCAGAATCAGTTCAGCTGGAAAACAGCTGCTTGAGTAGAGTCCTCCTAGCACACCTGTTTCCCAGAAGAATTGGGCTCCTGCTAGCTGACCAAACAGCATGGCCTGTGTAGCAGGGGCATGTGCAGGGAGGGTTGGGGGCAGGGTACCCACAACGGGTCACACGGGCCGTCTCTGGGGGCCACATGTGGTCTGCAGTCTGCCTGTTATCCACCCCTGAATTAATCAGTTAACACCTTCCATTCATTGTCAGTTCTAATCCTGGGCATAATTAATTTGAGGCTTTAAGCAGTCCTTATAAAAACCATAAGAGCACAAATAGGCTGGAGAGTGATGCATATGAAACGAAGACATTTTCTACTATTTATGTTAGATCAGAGTGAAAGCATTGGGCATGATCCAGGAAAAGTTATGCCATTTTAAATTTCATTTATTTCAATGCGTGGTATTCTCAACTTGTCCATTGAAATAACTAGCACTTTAGAAGTGCATAATCTTGACAGAATTTGACCATTCTTTTCTGTTTCTTTTTTTCACTTTGTTATTTCCAGTGAGGACTCTAAATCTTCTGAAATATTAACCTATTGATAAAAATATTGGGTCAGATCCAGACTCAGTCATACTTCCAAGCTGACCCATTGAAATCAGTGGGACTTAGTCGTGACTGACAAGTCCCATTGATTTCTATGGGTCCACTTGAAGTATGACTAAGTCTGGATCCAACCCAATAACTTTGATAAGCAGAACACATTTTGTCACCCTTAAATTTAAATTGTCTTCTAATATTTCAGCATTCGCAGTGTCCTGTTATTCTAAAGTCCCTGGTGGAGAGGAAAAATATGTTTTGCCAGCTGAGTATCAGCTCATAGGTTTATTCCAAGACACATTTTTCTCCATGTATAACAGAAGAAGAAATACAGGATACACCTTGACTTGTGACTGAAGCTTTCAGTATTGACAGAGATTGACTGAGGCAACAACAACAATCATAATGTATTTTGAAATTGAACCATTGTCTGGGGAGGGGCATTAGGCTGCAGTCCTATATATAACATGCTGGCTGGGCACAATGGGAGTTGTAGTCAAGTACATTGGAGGCCATTGGCCATGCTGGTGTGGATGATGGAAGTTGTAGTCCTTTCCATCTGGAGGGCACCAGGTTGGGCGATATGTTGAAATAACTCTACAGAAAAATTTGGTGTCAAATAAAAATAAGATACTCAGTTTTCTTGGGGATGCATGAACTATGAAGATTTCCTGAAGTCAATTAATAAAAGCAACTGTAATTTTGGGATTTAGCTATGTATATTTTGAAAGGAAATATTGGCAGTGGTTAAAAATAAGTTTTCTCAGTGGCCATATAGCACTCACATCTTTTTTTCTCCCTGCAACTTTGAACATTTAAATCAAATGAAGAAATATAATTGATTATTGAATGGTCAAAAACAACTTGTGTGAGTCCTACATGAAACGTGTTTCACTTGTTAGCATATAAGAAAATGTAACTCTTTCAGTGTATACACAATGCATTACAAATTGTTATCAGATTCCTCCTCACAACTACCATGGGAAGAATATGATTATTATCTTCTAAACTGAGCAGTGTCCATCGTGAGAATCAGGCTACACACAATCTCAACTGTGCCCCAGACTGCAGCAACCCATTCAATAGCCTGCTTCCAAACCTTGATTGGCCAAGGTCTCCATCTCTGTGTTGGAAACACTGTGCACAGTGGAGGTGGCCCCCTTTCAGACTCAGCCAATTACACTTCAGCTCAGGAGCATTACTGGCGTATGTAGTATCACTGAGGGAGGCAGAGCTATCCCATGCAATCTGGAAGCTTCTTTGCTTGTTCAGAAGTGAACACCTGAAGAGGGCTACTTTGTCCCATAAAATTAGTGTCCCACTAGAACAGGGATCAGAGATTTGTGGCCTGATAGCCATATGCTGTGGCCGACCTAGTTTCATGTGGCCCTGATTTAATGTAGCCTGCAAAAGAAATCCACTGGTTGACCTTGGGCTAGTCACACTCTCCCAGCCTAACCCACCTCTCAGAGTTGTTGTGGAGATAAAATTGAGAAGAGAACCAGGTATCCCACCCTGAGCTCCTTGGAAGAGGTACGGCCTGACATAGTGACAGAGAGGTACAACCACAGCTTCATGCCATTAAAACATTATAATTGGAGAGCATTCAGGGCTCTACCATTTTTTATCTGACTTACCACTCAGGAGAGCATTTATAACAGGTGTGTTGAACCACTTTCAGCCTGAATTCAGAGAAACTTGGGCAGGGTGGGGGGGAGGCAAAAAAGGGCAAGGCCAAAGCTTCAAAAATACCAACGTATTTTTGCTTAAACCTCTTACTGCTAGTCACTAACCTTCAGGAGAGACATTTCAAAGTTTTAGAATGTGGGGAAAACCTGAAACTACCACATGACAAGCAGTCAGAGAACCTACAGGGTTGGATTTGGCCTGAAGCTCTGCACCCCTGATGTAAAAGGACAAAAAGAAGCAGGGATTTTTGAGGCTTTTAAAAAAGTGCATTTAAAGGATCATTCCGACTCCATGGGATTTATATCAAAGGGTAGTTCCATGGTATTTTGCTGCAGGCCTTCCAAGTCCAATCAAGCATTTGGGAGATTTATTTATTTATTTTTAGATCCAAAATGGCACCACTTTGTGCCAGCAAAGAAATGGCCAGTCTGGAAGCACAATGACTGCTGCAAAAGGACAGTACATAATCACTTGTAACAAAGCTTTGTTGTAAGCTGGCGCAACCAGGGGAATTATTGGCAGTACTGTGTTGCCTCTACTGTGGCAGTGGCAGCATCGTAAATGTGGCACAGTAGTGTCATGCAAATATGTCAGGACAAAATTGGAAGGATTAGTGTTGATTATTCACCTACAGGCATTTTGGGCACGATTAAACCAGTGATGTCACACACCCCTATAATCAGACTAAAAGTTCCATCTTTTTGTTTACCCCAGCGGCCAACTAGATGCCTCCAGGAAGCACGTAAGCAGGGCACGAAGGCAATAGACCTCCCAAGCAACTGATATAATGGCATATTGCCTCTGAGCATGTCAGTTTCTCTTAAGCATCATAGCTTACAACCACTGATAGACGTTTTCTCCGTTAATGTGTTCAGTCCTCTTTTAAAGCCATCTAAGATGGTGGCCATCACCCCAACCTCTGGCAGAAAACGTTTGCATGAACAGTTTAGCTTACCAGTTTAGCTTAAAGCTTAGGTCTTTTGAGGCATTCAACTTCAACCTTGTAACTGTCTTTAAAAAATATGATACTGCTTTGCAGTGTAGATGTTATCATTTAGGCATGTCAGCTCAGAATGTGAACTATTTCTTTTGGGCACCCCAACCCAAGTACATAATAAACCTGGGACATGTAGTGCCTTCCCTCAAAGGAAAAAGTCCTGTTACTCCAACCTGCAATAATAATAATTTGGGGGAAAACAAATGTATTTAAACTTTTCTTGTCTGAGGAAACATGGTTCTGGAGACCTGTCTTGCATCCCATCTCCCCCACTCTGAAAAGTAGTAAGAGGAACCAGAAGTTGATTTAAAAACAAACAAACCCAGCCATGTCTACGCACGTGCATGTGTTGTCTTTAAAGCATTTTGACTATTTGCAAAGATCGTGTCTGATAGCTTCAGTTGCAGCTGCAGAGCAGTCGCCAAGTCGTCAGGCTAAACTACATGTTACAGAAATTTAGCTAACAGAAGCTGACTCCTTCCTCTCCACCCTTGAAAAAATGCTTTGAGAGGCGGTAACTGGGAAGGGTAAGGGTTAAGTGTGCCTCCAGTTTCCCCTCTCTCAATCACCAGCTCCTGAAGGTTTGTTTTTTTTAAGTAAAGGGCCACCAGGCTACCATTTCCCTTGCATGTAACATGCAGTTTGGCTTTTCTTCTCCCCTTGTTGTTGATGTTTATTCCATCAGTTGCTTCCGACTCTTCCTGACTTCATGGACTAGCCCACGCCAGAGCTTCCTGCCGGCCGTCGCCACCCCCAGCTCCCCCAAGGTCAAGTCCATCACCTCCAGAATATCATCCATCCACCTTGCCCTTGGTCGGCCCCTCTTCCTTTGGCCTTCCACTTTCCCTAGCATCAGCATCTTCTCCAGGGTCTCCTGTCTTCTCATGATGTGGCCAAAGTACTTCAGTTTTGCTTTTAATATCCTTCCCTCAAGTGAGCAGTCTGGCTTTATTTCCTGGAGTATGGACTGGTTTGATCTTCTTGCAGTCCAAGGCACTCTCAGAATTTTCCTCCAGCCTTCTCCCCTAGGCAAACCATAAAGGATGAGTAATGGTAGAATCCATTAATGTAGCTTTCTGCTACATTAAAAATCCCCCTTCTTCAGGAGCTTGGAAGGAAAATGCAGAAACAAGTTCCCAAAGTAAGAAGCTAACTTGCTCTCTAGGTATATAAATAGACACCATGACCCAGTTGCACATAATTAATTAACCCATGGATGGTCAGGGCCGTGTGGGAGCAACAAAGCAAAGTGCCTCCTGCCTGCTTGACACTTCCATTTTGCATCTAGTTCTTTGGCACACTAAAGGCATGCTGCGAAACATCTTTCACCTTGAGTTTCCCCACCCCAACAAATAGCCACCAATGAAGCAGAGCAAGGGTGAGGTAACTTGGGGATGTGAGATGTGACACATCACACATTTTATATTACTATCAGGGAGAAGGACACAAGATGTGGGGTGGCTGGTTTTGGTGACCACCACACAACTTCCAGGCCCAGTTTGCATGTAACGACAACCCATGGATTGTTGGGGTTAGGAGACCACTGTCTCTTAACCCAGCAACGGCTATTCTCTAATAATCTTAGGGTGCACAAGCAAGAGCATTTAATAGCCCTGTTGACGTGTTCTTCTGTGTAGAAGAAATAAATGCATAGATTGGCATGAATACTACCACCCCCAACCTTCATGCATTCAAAGGCCTAGTATTTGCAAAGCCTATGTGCACATTTCTAAACGTATCTAGGCTTTTGTACGCATGGCTCATATTTTTGCTGCACCTTACCATGTGTCCTCCCCTCCCATGCATTAAGTTTATGTGGATGAGCAGAATTACGCTTCTGTTTAAAAGGTTAAGGCTGCACTCATACCCACTTACTTGGGTGTAAGCCACACTGAATTCTGAGTAGACATGCATAGTATCGCACTGTAACAGAGTTTAAGCATCCTTTGCGTTCACACCTACAGCTGCAATCCTATGCGCACTTGCTTGGGAGTAAGCCCCATTGAAAACTGAGATTTATTTCTGAGTAAAGATCCATAGGATTGCACTTGTTGTTGTTGTTCAGTCGTGTCCGACTCTTCGTGACCCCATGGACCATAGCACGCCAGGCCTTCCTGTCCTCCGCCCTCTCCGGGATAGGTCTGCACTGCAAGGTAGCTAATTCTAATAAAATGATTCTGCTGCCCACCCCTCCAGCCCTGGCCTTTCCCTTACAGTTTTTCAATGCATATTTAGAGAAGAGATTCCAGTCCACTTTAGCTATTGTGAATATATAGCTAGCAGCTATTCTGGATTAAACTCCATATGCAACTTTTTAAAAAAGCCATCAAATTTTAGTGACTTTAAAAAAATTGTATAGCTTGCTTAGATACTATCTCTAGTTAAAACAGATAAACTCCTTTAACTCGGGGCGGGGGGGGGGGGTATTTCTCTTGAGAATATTCCTATAAAATCCCATAGGGGTTAAAGTAAAATATGTCTGGCAAAGCAAACACCTGCAGTGCAAACCCGTATAAAGGATTTATCCTCCCTTCTCTATCTGCCACCCTGAGGCTCTTTGCACCACCTTTCCATATATTTCCCTATTCGGGAAAGATGCCCGCTGCGTTGGCAAGGAGCTGGAGGCTGCACGTTCCCTCATAGCCAAGCGATTGACTACATTCCCCAGCGTCCCCCGCGGCACGTCTACGGCGGTCCAAGAGTCCGGGTTCAGCAACGTAGCCTCATTTAGCCACGCTTTTGCAAATCGAAGGAAACTGCAGATTGGAGACCGTCGTTGTTTCAATTTCCCAAAGCAGGAATCCGGGCAGAACTCCAAAAGGGGGCTCGGAGGGATTCCCGTGTGTAAACTAGTTTGCAACTATGGACACTTCTGGAAAAGTAAGAAGAAAATAGTTTATCTTTCATATAAAAGAAGTCGTCTAAAAGCGGATCCTTTAAGACTGCGCCCTGCCCCGCCCCGCCCCCACTGCACGCTTACTAAGGAGCAAGCGCCGTTAAACTCAGTGAGACTTACTGCCGAGTAAGCGTACTTAGGCTTGTGCTACACGGTTCCTGGTCATACAAGCATTTGGAGCTCAGATGGCTGCCCGACTGCGATTGTCATGCAGGGAGGGAAAGATTAGCTGCTTTAAGCGCTGCATTTGATTGTAAAATAGTTTGCATTTAGCCCGCTGTGTGTGTGGAGTTGTATACATAACAGTTAAGGCTGCCAATCCTATACGTATCTACTGAGAAGTAAGTTCCATTAGGGTGCGATCTGTGCATGTTTAGACAGAAAAAAAGGTCCTACAACTCCCAGCATTCCCCAGCCAGCTGTGCTGGCTGGGGAATGCTGGGAGTTGTAGGACCTTTTTTTTCTGTCTAAACATGCACAGATCGCACCCTAGAATCATAGAATCATAGAATAGTAGGGTTGGAAGGGGCCTACAAGGCCATCGAGTCCAGCCCCCTGCTCAGTGCAGGAATCCAAGTCAGAGCATCGAATGCTCTGTCAGAGCATCGAACCCTAAAGAACGTAAGAAGAGCCCTGCTGGATCAGACCAAGGGTCCAGCTAGTCCGAGATTCTGTTCACACAGTGGCCAACCGGCTGCCCACGGGAAACCCACAAGCAGGACAGTTGCAACAACACCCTCCCACCCATGCTCTCCAGCAACTGGTGTACATAGGAATACTGCCTCTTGATGCTGGAGGTACCATTTAGCCATCAGGACTAGTAGCCACTGATAGCCTTCTCCTCCATTAATTTGTCCAATCCGAATTCCGTGGGGCTTACTCCCAGGTAAGTGGCTGTACTATACTACTGGGTATACGACTGCAGCCTCAGGAACACGACTGCTGGTGTCTGGTCTGGGAATGTTGTTGGGGAAATTGAGACTGGCTGACTGCAAATTAATTGTATTATAGAGCACAAGTTGAAAGGTTTATCCAGAATCATTGTTGGCTTTGAAGGATTATTATTATTATTATTAATTATTATTCTACGCAATTTGATAGTGATGATGATTGTGATTGTGCCTGGACAATTATTATTAGGTCCGCACAATGTATTTATTCTTATTGGGCCTGCACAATTTGTGACCCACCAAGTTGAACAAGCCATAATATAAGTCTGGTGAGTCTGGTTTGATTCTGCGGTTCACAGATGGTGCCAGACTGATCTACATTGAAAGGGTTACATTTCTGAGCCTCTCATCATGTAATCCTGTTTCTCACAAATGTTCCATGGGGTTTATTTCCAGGTAACTAATTCTGGAGGTGACGGACTCGACCTTGGGGGAGCTGGGGGTGGCGACGGCCAACAGGAAGCTCTGGCATGGGCTGGTCCATGAAGTCATGAAGAGTCGGAAGCGACTGACCGAATAAACAACAACAATAAAAATGTAATTAAAATTGCAGCCTCAATTTCTCTGCAGCATCAGTGCTTGGGATGCTGTACACTGAAACACCTTCCTTGATATGATAGAAGTGCACTTGAGATGTTTCGGAACAGCAATCATAGGCTGCAATCTTCAAAGCATTTACTTTGCCATAGCTACACGCCCAGTGATGTGGGATTGTGTTCATAAATTACAGCTAGACTGCAATCCAAAGCACGTTAACTAGGAATTAAGGCTGCAATCCTGTACACCAAAGGTGCAGAACCAAAGACCTGAGGGCCACAATCTGGCTCTCTGGGTTTCCCCAGGTGGCCATGCCCTGCCCCGCCCCCCGCTGCTTGTTTCCCAGCTTTTTTTTTTTGCAGTTTTCTCCTTTCTAAAACTGCCCCCTTTGCTCTAGGCCCCACCTACCCCTGGAATGCACCCTCCCAAAGTTTCTCTGTAATAGTATTCCACCCTCAGGCAGAAAGAGGTTGTGCAAACTTGCTATACACACTTAGCTGGGACTAAGTCCTACTGAACTCAGTGGGGCTTACTTCTGAGTAATGTAAAGCAGTGGTCCCCAACCTTTTTACCACCAGAGACCGGTCTTGTGGAAGACAATTTTTCCATAGACCGGGGCAGGGGGGATTCGCTGGCAGACTTCCGGCCGCTGGGACGCAAATGGCATCTGCATAGCTGATGCCATTTGCATCCCTATTCTGTGCAGTAATCGGCAACATAAGATTTACATAGCCTATTACTTGAAGAACAGGGACGCAAATGGCGTCCGCTATGCGGATGCCACTTGTGTCCCAGCAGCCGGAAGTTCGCCAGCAGCCGGAGCCGGCTGGCCGCTCTGCGAACTGTCCACAGAGCGGAGCCGGCCAGGGCCAGCAAGGATTCGGGGGGGGGGGAACGGATTGCCTCCCCCCCGCAGACCCCCACAGACCCAAGGTGAGGGGGTTTTGCACACCCCTGCGGCCCAGTTGCCAACAGGCCACGGACCAGTACCGGTCCGCAGCCCGGGGGTTGGGGACCCCTGATGTGTTGTTGTTCAGTCGTTAAGTCGTGTCCGACTCTTCGTGACCCCACGGACCATAGCACACCAGGCCTTCCTGTCCTCCGCTCTCTCCCGGAGTGTGCTCAAGTTCATATTCATTGCATCGGTGATGCTATCTAGCCATCTCATCCTCTGCCGTCCCCTTCTCCTTTTGCCTTCAATCTTTCCCAGCATCAGGGTCTTTTCCAGGGAGTTTTCTCTTCGCATTAGGTGGCCAACATATTTGAGCTTCAGTATCTGTCCTTCCAATTAGCACTCAGGGTTGGTTTCCTTTAGGATGGACTGATTTGACCTCCTTGCAGTCCAGGGGACTTGTTCCAGCACCACAGTTCGAACGCATCAGTTCTTCGGCGCTCAGCCTTCCTCATAGTTCAGCTCTCACAGCCATACGTTGCTACTGGGAAAACCATAGCTTTGATTATACAGACCTTTGTTGGCAAGGTGATGTCTCTGCTTCTTACCATGCTGTCTAGGTTTGCCATAGTTTTCCTCCCAAGGAGCAAGCGTCTTTTAATTTCATGGTTACGGTCACTGTCTGCGGTGATCTTGGAGCCCAAGAAAATAAAATCTGTCACTGCTTCCATTTCTTCCCCTTCTATATGCCAGGAAGTGATGGGGCCAGATGCCATGATATTCATTTTTTTAATGTTGAGTTTCAGACCAGTTTCTGCACTCTCCACTTTCACCCTCAACAAGAGGCACTTTAGATCCTCTTCGCTTTCTGCCATTAGGGTGCTATCATCTGCGTCTCTGAGGTTGTTGATAATTCTCCCAGCAATCTTAATTCCAACCTGTGATTCATCCAACCCGGCGTTTCTCATGATGTACTCTGCATATAAGTTAAATAAGCAGGGCAACAATATACAGCCTTGTCGTACTCCTTTCCCAATTTTGAACCAATCGGTTGTTCCATGTCCGGTTCTTATTATTGCTTCTTGACCCTCGTACAGGTTTCTCAGGAGACAGGTAAGGTGGTCTGGTACTCCCATCTCTTTCAGAATTTGCCAGTTTATTGTGATCCATGCAGTCAAAGGTTTTAGTGTAGTCAATGAAGCAGAAATTGACGTTTTTCTGGAATTCTCTTGCTTTCTCCATGATCCAGCGAAAGTTGGCGATTTGATCTCTAGTTCCTCTGCCTCTTCGGAACCCAGCTTGTAGTTCCAGTAGTTCTCGGTTCACATACTGCTGAAGCCTAGCTTGTAGGATTTTGAGCATCACCTTGCTGGCATGTGAAATGAGCGCAATTGTACGGTAGTTTGAACACTCTTTGGCATTGCCCTTCTTTGGAATTGGAATATAAACTGACTTTTTCCAGTCTTGTGGCCACTGTTGAGTGTTCCAAATTGGTTGGCATATTGAGTGCAGCACTTTAACAGCATCATCTTTTAGGATTTTAAATAGCTCAGCTGGAATACGGTCATCTGCGCTAGCTTTGTTGTTAGTACTGCTTCCTAAGGCCCACTTGACTTCACTGTCTAGGATGTCCGGCTCAAGTTCAGTGACTGCACTATCATGGCTATCAGGGACATTCAGATCTTTCCTGTATAGTTCTTCTGTGTATTCTTTCCACCTCTTCTTAATCTCCTCTGCTTCTGTTAGGACCCTGCCTTCTTTGTCCTTTATCATGCCCGTCTTTGCACAAAACGTTCCCTTGAGATCTCCAATTTTCTTGAAAAGATCTCTAGTCTTTCCCATTCTATTGTTTTCCTCGATTTCTTTACATTGTTCATTTAAGAAGGCCTTGTCTCTCCTTGCTATTCTCTGGAATACTGCATTCAGTTGGATATATCTTCCCCTTTCTCCCTTGCTTTTCGCTTCCCTTCTTCCCTCAGCTACTTGTAAAGCCTCATCAGACAGCCACTTGGCTTTCTTGCATTTCTTTTTATTTGGGATGGATTTCGTTGCTGCCTCCTGAACAGTGTTACAGACCTCTGTCCATAGTTCCTCAGGCACTCTGTCTATCAGGTCTAATCCCTGAAATCTATTCCTCACCTCCACTGTATATTCATAAGGGATATGATTTAGGTCATACCTGAATGGTTTAGTGGTTTTCCCTACATTCTTCAATTTAAACCGAAATGTTGCAATAAGAAGCTCATGATCTGAGCCACAGTCAGCTCCAGGTCTTGTTTTTACTGACTGTCTAGAGCTCCTCCATCTTTGGCTGCAAAAAGGACATAATCAATCTGATTTCGATATTGACCATCTGGTGATGTCCATGTGTAGAGTCGCCTCTTGTGCTGTTGGAAAAGCGTGTTTGCTATGATCAGCGTGTTCTCTTGGCAAAACTCTATTAGCCTTTGACCTGCTTCATTTTGTACACCAAGGCCATGCTTGCCTGTTATCCCGGTGATTTCTTGACTTCCTACTTTGGCATTCCAATCCCCTATGATGAAGAGGACATCTTTTTTTGCTGTTAGGTCTAGAAGGTGTTGTAGGTCTTCATACAACCGATCAACCTCACCTTCTTCGGCCTCAGTGGTTGGGGCATAGACTTGAATTACTGTGATGTTGAATGGTTTGCCTTGGATTCGTACTGAGATCATTCTATCGTTTTCGAGATTGTACCCCAGTACTGCTTTTCCCACCCTTTTATTGACTATGAGTGCTACTCCATTTCTTCTAAGGGATTCTTGCCCACAGTTGTAGATATGATGGTCACCTGAATTAAATTCGCCCATGCTTGTCCATTTTAGTTCGCTGATTCTCAAGATGTCGATGTTCAATCTTGCCATCTCATGTTTGACCACCTCCAGCTTACCTTGATTCATTGATCTGACATTCCAGGTTCCGAAACAATATTGTTCTTTACAGCATCGGATGTTCTTTTCACCACCAGACACATCCACAGCTGAGTGTCCTTTTGGCTTTGGCCCAGCCGCTTCACTCTTTCTGGCGCTACTTGGAAATTCCCTCTGCTCTTCCCCAGTAGTATATTGGACACCTTCCGACCTGAGGGGCTCATCTTCCGGGGTCATCTCTTTTAGCCTTGTGATACGTTCCATGGGGTTTTCTTGGCAAGAATACTGGAGTGGGTTGCCATTTCCTTCTCCAGTGGACCACATTTTGTCAGAACTCTCCACCATGACCTGTCCATCTTGGGTGGCCCTGCACGGCATAGCTTATGGCTTTACTGAGTTATGCAAGTCCCTTCGCCACAACAAGGCAGTGATCCATGAAGGAGACCCTGATGTATAGGACTGCATTATAAGTCACCCACTGATCTGCCTTGAAGTAAACGCAAGTATACTCAGACTGGAAACGGCTTCAGGAAGGACAGTGTTGTTAGCGTGTAAATGTCTAATGGGGCAGCCTTATTGCAGCCTGTCGCACGACTAGATTCTTGGTGTAGCCCAGTGGTACAGCACATGCTTTACATGCGGAAGATCTTGGGCCCAATTCTGACATTTCCAGGTAAGGCTCAGAAGACTCTTATCTGAAACTCTGGAGAGTCGCTGTCAGTCAGTGTAGACAAGTGGAGGTTGGTTGCTCCAATGTCAGTGGGGTGATGCATCTGCCCCAGGTTTTAGTCAGAAACAGTCAGAACTCTAAAGGAGCTATCGGATAGCTCCTTTAGAGTTCTGACTGTTTCTGACTAAAACCCGGAGCAGATGCATTGCCCCACTGACATCAGAGCCACCAGCCTCCACTGGCATAGACGATACTGCATTAGATGGGTCAATAGTCTGACAGCATAAAGCAGCTTCCTGTGTTTCTTTCTCATGTGGCAAAGAAATGCATATTTTTGCCTCAGATCTCTCTCTGAGGAAATGTAATTCTTTAATAAATAAAAAATGATCTGTTTTCCCTTTCACTTGCTACTGGTGTAGTGGGTAAGATTCCAGGTATGCTGCAGCTTGCATCTTTACCTTGGTGCAAGAGTTCTTTCTGGCCTTCACAGCAGACCATAGGATTTGACTGAACATCCTGTTCTTCATTTGTTTTTGTTTCTACAGATTATAAAATGCAAGGCTGCTGTTGCCTGGGAAATAGGCAAACCACTTTCCATTGAAGAGGTAGAAGTTGCCCCACCAAAGTCTCGTGAAGTTCGTGTGAAGGTAGACACATACACTTTTAATATGTGTGCGTGCAACTTTCTCTGTGGTCTTGACCTCACCTTTTGTTGTCTCTCACAGATAATAGCCACGGGGATATGTGGGACAGATGACCATGTTCTGACAGGTTCTTTCCCTAAAGTAGAATATCCTGTTATTCCTGGGCATGAAGGAGCTGGAATTGTAGAGAGCATTGGTGAGGGAGTGACTGGTGTGAAACCAGGTACGTGGAACATAAGACCCAATATTTTAAAATGTGTTTTAATAGCTTTGAAAGTGTCATGGGTACCCAGCATCATTGGACAATAATTGTAGTATTTATTAAATAATAAAATTGGTTTTAATGTTTTATGAATGATCTATTTTAGGGCAGAGTCCTATCCAGATGCAGAGGCTGACTGTCATCCTAGGAAGAGCGGGAGGAGCACAGAGGCAGTCTTTGCTTCTGCGCTTTTCGCTCTTTGCGTTTTGGCTAGACGGATATTTTTGCCCGTCTAGCTTGGGCTCTGTAGAGGGAGAGGAAAGGAGGCCAGAGAGGGCTGGGGATATCTTGTATCCCTGCTTCCCTAGTCCTCTCCCCACTCACCCACAAAACCGCCCCTTTCCCTCCTCTCCAAGGTTATTTTGTGACCTTGGAGAGGAAGCTGGTGTGGTTCTCTCTGTGCCAGCTGCAAGGGGGAGGGGGCAGGGAGCTTGGACTCCTGGGTCCAAGGCCAGAGCCCTGTCTCTAACCTCGGATCCAGGAATCCGAGCTGTCCCATGACCGCCCAGATGCTGTCTAGGGGCCATAGGATTGCTCTCCCCATGTATTTTTGTAACCCGCTTTAGAGTTATTTTTTGAATATAGTAAGCAATATATAGATCTAATAAACAATAATAACAATAATAGAACAATGCACAATTTTGGTATGTTTTTGCTTGTATAAAAGTGTTTCTGCCCCAGCACCTGTTGTTGCATTTCAGTTCATCCCTAATGACCCTAGTACTAAAATGTGAATCTTTCTGAAAACATAGGTGCTTCTTCTTGTCTGGATTGTGGTATCTTTTTATGTCTGTCTGTCTGTCTATCTATACATACACACGTTTTAAGCATCATTGAGCAATTGTGTGTGTGTGTGTGTGTGTGTGTGTGTGTGAAAGGGAGAGACACAGAGAGAGAGAATGTATGGATATGTGCAATGTCAGTTTAAAGCTGTGTTCCCTAACCTGGTGCCCTCCAGATGTTTTGGATGACATCTCTTATTATCCCCTGCTAGCATGGCTCATGGTCAGGCATGATGGGATTTGTAGTCTGAAAACATCTGGAGGGCAAGTGGTTGGGGAAGGCTGGTTTAAAGGGATCTGCTAGTCTACTACCCGGGTCTACAAAATTCTACTTTTCTATATGTAGGAAGTTTTCTATGCAGAGAAGACTGCTCTACCCTGAAAGATGTGTGCAGAGAAACAACATGTCAGGGAGAAGGTTAGGCTGAACACATCTCCTTGACACGTTTGTTTTCTGTGTGCAGTAAGTTTAGTTTAGATGGGGAGGGATTTAAACATGTAAACCAGGAGCGCTGAATCTCTTTCAGCCCAAAGGGTCAAATTCCATTTTGGAAAAGCTCCTGGGGGCTGCATTCCAATGGTGGACAGAGCAAAAGGGGCAGGACTGTAATACCCAAAATACCAGCTTATTTCAGTTTAAAGCTCTTACTGGTGGGAACTAAGCCGTTGTTGTTGTTGTTGTTGTTCAGTCGTGTCCGACTCTTCGTGACCCCATGGACCAGAGCACGCCAGGCCTTCCTGTCCTGCGCTCTCTCCCGGAGCGTGCTCAAGTCCATATTCATTGCATCGGTGATGCTATCTAGCCATCTCATCCTCTGCCGTCCCCTTCTCCTTTTGCCTTCAGTCTTTCCCAGCATCAGGGTCTTTTCCAGGGAGTTTTCTCTCCGCATTAGATGGCCAAAATATTGGAGCTTCAGCTTCAGTATCTGTCCTTCCAATGAGCACTCAGGGTTGATTTCCTTTAGGATGGACTGATTTGACCTCCTTGCAGTCCAGGGGACTCGTAAGAGTCTTCTCCAGCACCACAGTTCGAAAGCATTGATTCTTCGGTGCTCAGCCTTCCGTATAGTCGAGCTCTCACAGCCATACGTTGCTACTGGGAAAACCATGGCTTTGATTAGACGGACCTTTGTTGGCAAGGTGATATCTCTGCTTCTTACTATGCTGTCTAGCTGTGCCATAGCTTTCCTCCCAAGGAGCAAGCGTCTTTTAATTTCATGGCTACAGTCACCGTCTGCGGTGATCTTGGAGCCCAAGAAAATACAATCTGTCACTGCTTCCATTTCTTCCCCTTCCATATGCCAAGAAGTGATGGGGCCAGATACCATGATCTTTGTTTTTTTAATGTTGCGTTTCAAACCAGCTTTTGCACTCTCCTCTTTCACCCTCAACAAGAGGCTCTTTAGATCCTCTTCGCTTTCTGCCATTAGGGTGCTATCATCTGCGTATCTGAGGTTGTTGATAATTCTCCTGGCAATCTTAATTCCAACCTGTGATTCATCCAACCCGGCGTTTCTCATGATGTACTCTGCATATACGTTAAATAAGCAGGGCGACAATATGCCTTGTTGTACTCCTTTCCCAATTTTGAACCAATCAGTTGTTCCATGTCTGGTTCTTACTGTTGCTTCTTGACCCTTGTACAGGTTTCTCAGGAGACAGGTAAGGTGGTCTGGTACCCCCATCTCTTTCAGAATTTGCCACAGTTTGTTGTCATCCACACAATCAAAAGCTTTAATGTAGTCAATGAAGCAGAAATAGACATTTTTCTGGAATTCTCTTGCTTTCTCCATGATCCAGCGAAAGTTGGCGATTTGATCTCTAGTTCCTCTGCCTCTTTAGAACCCAGCTTGTACTTCCAGTAGTTCTCGGTTCGCATACTGCTGAAGCCTAGCTTGTAGGATTTTGAGCATCACCTTGCTGGCATGTGAAATGAGCGCAATTGTACAGTAGTTTGAACACTC
Source organism: Heloderma suspectum (assembly GCF_057233095.1). Classification (NCBI taxonomy): domain Eukaryota; kingdom Metazoa; phylum Chordata; class Lepidosauria; order Squamata; family Helodermatidae; genus Heloderma; species Heloderma suspectum. The sequence continues at coordinate 32,504,657 of NC_139462.1, read as the reverse complement.
TTTTGCATTGCCCTTCTTTGGAATTGGAATGTAAACTGACCTTTTCCAGTCTTGCGGCCACTGTTGAGTGTTCCAAATTGGTTGGCATATTGAGTGCAGCACTTTAACAGCATCATCTTTTAGGATTTTAAATAGCTCAGCTGGAATACGGTCATCTGCACTAGCTTTGTTGTTAGTAATGCTTCCTAAGGCCCACTTGACTTCACTGTCTAGGATGTCCGGCTCAAGTTCAGTGACCGCACTATCATGGCTATCAGGGACATTAAGATCTTTCCTGTATAGTTCTTCTGTGTATTCTTTCCACCTCTTCTTAATCTCCTCTGCTTCTGTTAGGTCCCTGCCTTCTTTGTCCTTTATCATGCCCTTTTTTGCACAAAACGTTCCCTTGAGATCTCCGATTTTCTTGAAAAGATCTCTAGTCTTTCCAATTCTTTTGTTTTCCTCGATTTCTTTGCATTGTTCATTTAAGAAGGCCTTCTTGTCCCTCCTTGCTATTCTCTGGAACTCTGCATTCAATTGGGTATATCTTCCCCTTTCTCCCTTGGTTTTCGCTTCCCTTCTTTCCTCAGCCACTTGTAAAGCCTCATCAGACAGCCACTTGGCTTTCTTGCATTTCTTTTTCTTTGGGATGGATTTCGTTGCTGCCTCCTGAACCATGTTACGGACCTCCGTCCATAGTTCCTCAGGCACTCTGTCTATCAGGTCTAATCCCTGAAATCTATTCCTCACCTCCACTGTATATTCATAAGGGATATGATTTAGGTCATACCTGAATGGTTTAGTGGTTTTCCCTACATTCTTCAATTTAAACCGAAATGTTGCAATAAGAAGCTCATGATCTGAGCCACAGTCAGCTCCAGGTCTTGTTTTTACTGACTGTATAGAGCTTCTCCATCTTTGGCTGACAAGTACATAATCAATCTGATTTCAGTATTGACCATCTGATGATGTCCATGTGTAGAGTCGCCTCTTGTGCTGTTGGAAAAGCGTGTTTGCTATGATCAGCGTGTTCTCTTGGCAAAACTCTATTAGCCTTTGTCCTGCTTCATTTTGTACACCAAGGCCATGCTTGCCTGTTATCCCGGTGATTTCTTGACTTCCTACTTTGGCATTCCAATCCCCTATGATGAAGAGGACATCTTTTTTTGGTGTTAGTTCTAGAAGGTGTTGTAGGTCTTCATAGAACCGATCAACCTCAGCTTCTTCGGCCTCAGTGGTTGGGACATAGACTTGAATTACTGTGATGTTGAATGGTTTGCCTTGGATTTGTACTGAGATCATTCTATCGTTTTTGAGATTGTACCCCAGTACTGCTTTTCCCACCCTTTTATTGACTATGAGTGCTACTCCATTTCTTCTAAGGGATTCTTGCCCACAGTTGTAGATATGATGGTCACCTGAATTAAATTCGCCCATGCTTGTCCATTTTAGTTTGCTGATTCCCAAGATGTCGATGTTCAATCTTGCCATCTCATGTTTGACCACCTCCAGCTTACCTTGATTCATTGATCTTACATTCCAGGTTCCTAAACAGTATTGTTCTTTACAGCATCGGATGTTCTTTTCACCACCAGACACATCCACAGCTGAGTGTCCTTTTGGCTTTGGCCCAGCCGCTTCACTCTTTCTGGCGCTACTTGGAAATACCCTCTGCTCTTCCCCAGTAGTATATTGGACACCTTCTGACCTGAGGGGCTCATCTTCCGGGGTCATCTCTTTTAGCCTTGTGATACGTTCCATGGGGTTTTCTTGGCAAGAATACTGGAGTGGGTTGCCATTTCCTTCTCCAGTGGACCACATTTTGTCAGAACTCTCCGCCATGACTTGTCGGTCTTGGGTGGTCCTGCACGCCATAGCTTATGACTTCACTGAGTTACACAAGCCCCTTTGCCACAACAAGGCAGTGATCCATGAAGGGGAACTAAGCCTTAGGAGAGGCATTTCGACCTTTTGGAATGGGGAAAAAACTGCACGAAACCCGGGAAGCCGTGAAACAAAGGGTGATCTGGGGAAAGGGAGCGAAGTCTGGGGAAAGGGGGCCTAGCCATTTGGAGAGCCCCAGGGGGCTTGATTGAGACCTGAGGTGGGCCAGATTTTGCCCACAGGCCTAAGGTTCAACACCCCTGATATAAACCCTCCACCTGCAGCCTGATGTTAAACAGCCCAGGAAAGGTTCTACCATTTTATTCTGAGGAGTGCTTAATAACAGCCTCTTTCTTTGCTGTGCTGTGGTGGACAGCAGACTGGAGCATTAGCAGTGGAAGGCCTATTCAGGCATATTTCTGTGTGAGAAAATAGTTTTTGTTTGTTTTATATATTTATTCCTGGCAGGATTTTTTGTCCTGGGGGACTTTTGCTTTAGTGAAAGAATCTTGTGGTGATGAAGGGACCCATCTTGTTGATCACAGCTTTCTGCTTCTTGACTCACACCATTTACTTAGCTTTTCCCCCCAAGACTCAGCAAGTTGCAATCTTAATTATTGTAGGTGTATTCAGAAGGCTGTTTCACCATTCTAAAACTATCAGGGAAACGTCCATTTGTGGTTTCTTTGCCTTATAACCCCCCCCCCCCCCACACACACACACACAGACTTTTCTGTTGTTTTTATTTTCTTTTTCATTTTATTTCTAGGAGACAAAGTCATCCCTCTTTGTCTGCCTCAGTGTGGAGAATGCAGCTCATGTTTAAAATCTAACACCAACTGTTGCCTGAAAACCCAGTGAGTTTGTTTGGAAATTTCTCTTTTATTTCTCTTGACTATTGGCATTGTGCAGTGCTGTTTTTTTTGTTATTGAACCCCAGATCTCTCTGAAATAGCCTCTGTGAACCACAAAACCTGATGCCAGACAAAACCAGCCGATTCACCTGCAAAGGGAAGCAAGTTCACCACTTCCTTTGGATCAGCACTTTCTCGGAATATACAGTCATGCCTGACTCTACCATTGTTAAAATTGATGCTGCTGCCCCACTGGATAAAGTCTGCCTTTTTGGCTGTGGATTTTCCACTGGTTATGGGGCTGCCCTCAATACAGCCCAGGTGAGGAGTCACGTATACTATCAGTTGCAGTGGGCAGCGGGCAGGGATCTACTTTGTTTTTATTTTTTACTAGAACCCTGAGATCCACAACCAGATTCTGGTACAAAAGACATACAGCAACCCTATTCAGGTGTTATTGAAAAGGGTACACATACCAAGTGAATGGTGATGGGGTCATGCCAGGTAACCTCACCCCTGCTGTCATACGCACCATATAGCTCCACCCCTAGGCATTATTACGCATGACTTTTAGCCAATCTAAATGTTACTCAGTTTGCACTGATCTCATTAGGGAGAATGAGATACATACCAACATGAGCATTTATAGTTAATGCTCCTTGTGCATAATGTTTCTTGAAGGAATCATACGCATGTACTAAAGGCAAGCAAAAACAGTCCTAAATACCTAGCTAATCCCTAAGCATTGCAATCACACTTACATCCATGCTGCTTAGGGTGGCCAGCCCATATGCACCTGCGTTGAAGGATGGGGCATGGAGAAGCAAGCTGCGTCTGTACAAGCTCGTCCCATTGGTTGCAGGTGGAGGCTCCTCAAAGTTTTCTCCTCTGAGACTCTATTTTCTACTCTCTTGCTTCTGCCTCTATGCCCCTCTGGATGGCTGCAGAAAGGTCAACACCTTCTTGTGGTCTTGCATTGATTGCATCCTTGCGGTCTCTTCTACCTTGGTCCGCACCCATTAGCTCGTTAACAGCCTGCCTCACCCCTCGTCCAGGCACTGCTCACGCGGTGAACGTGTAGTTTTAGTTCTTTGTTCTTGCTGCTTGTTCATGCCTAGGGGTGCCTTGCTGTTTCTGAATGTTCCATATAGCTGGGGATTGCATTGTGCCAATACGCCTCAGAGCCTGTAGACCTTGCAACCATTCTTTCTTGTTTATTAGCTTCTTTCCTGCTTTTTCACCCTTCATGGTTTGTTTTCAGCCATTTCACACTCGTTCCTCCGATTCATTCTTTAAAAACAGGCTAACTATGCTGCTTAATTTGACACAAGCTGTAGGCCTCAAGCCTAACAGGGACTAGATTATATGTGACATATATCTGCATCTGTAGGACAAATGCCTGCAGCGGGGCGGCCTTTGCACATACAGCTGTACACGTGGAGGATCCCACATGAATCGGAACCCTGCACGATCAGGGTTCCGAATCATGTGGAACTGTACATGTGAAGGTCTCCCTGCTGCAGGCTTTCACACTGTACATGTGGATGCCCAGGGGCAGAGCTGCATGGTGCCTGTGATGTCAGGGGCAGGGCTTGACAGTGCGGTCCCGCCCCTGCTGTCATGGCAAATTTACCCTTTTTAAAAACACCTGAATAGGGCTTTAGAATGAAAGACTTCTGTGTACGAGAACTAAACACAGCTCATAGTCCTTACACACACACACACACACACACACACACTTCCCATCCTTTCTCCAATTTAGTGCGGGCATGGAGAGGAGTTATTTTGTTGTAGCTATTGTTGAACAATTGGGAGTCAGAAATTCTTGCCACTCTACAGCAAATCATCTAGAGATCTACTGACAGATTCAGACTACCTTCTGCCCAGCCCTGCATTCGTGTTATTTAGTCAACGTGTCAAATTATGCATAACTGGAGCACTTCTTCTCCGACCTACAACATCACACATTCTGTAGCTGGGATTAATCCTGTCCCCTTCTCTCCCTGGCTCTGTAGGTCATGCCTGGTTCCACCTGCGCTGTCTTTGGTTTGGGAGGAGTCGGTCTCTCCGTGGTCATGGGATGCAAAACGGCAGGGGCTTCCCGGATCATTGGGATTGACATTAACAAAGAAAAATTTGTGAAGGCAAAAGAACTGGGAGCCACAGAATGCCTGAACCCCCAGGATTACAAGAAGCCCATTCAGGAGGTGCTGGTTGAAAGGACTGGTCACGGTGTCGACTATGCCTTTGAGGTCGTTGGATGTTTGGATACATTGGTATGTGCTGCATTTAATTTCAGTAATTTCTGACTCTACCCTTCGATTTGATACCAGACTGAAGGTGTACAGCGTTTCATATTTTCCTGAAAAACAACATGTGGTAGAGCAGTCATTGTCACATTTTCTGCCTTTCAGGCAACTCTTTCCCCCATCAACTGGACTGTCAAACAACCCCTACATCAGGCATGGGGAACTTCCAGGCCCTAGGCGTTCACCATCTGGCCTGCCAGCATCTAGCCCAGGCCTCACCCCCTCCTCCCCAGGCAGGAAAAATCTGTTAATCTCCTATCCGCAGCTGACTGGAGATAAGAGCTTTGCCCTTATGAAAATCTGTTATCTCTGATCAGATATAAGCTTTTTCCTGCTCAGCCCCTGCCTGTGTTGCATGTAGGCTTTTTCAAAAGCCTCGGGGGGCATTTTTGGGAGGGTGTGTGTGTTGTTTGTGTGTTCTGTATAAAAATGGATGGGTGTATATGAATGTGTGTGTACTCTGTGTGTGTGTGAATGGGGTCTGGACCCCATGCCAGCTGTGGAGTGGCCCCGCCCACTGCTGGCATGTGGCCATGGATGTGCTTGGCCAGAACCCCCTCGGCCTTTTGGGCCCCCTGCATGTTGTCAGAGTTCAAACACACAGGTCAGGGCTCATACACAGTTCCGTCAGGACACTGGTGTGGCCCAGTGAGCTGTGCTGATGTCCTGCAAAAACAGAGGTTTCATGTGGCAAGGGAAGAGCAGTAGTGGTTGGTAATGTGTTGTTCAGAGATGTTAGCCTGCCAGTACGGCCCTTCGTATTGACTGGTCTTCCCCAGCCTGGTGCCCTCCAGATGTTTTGGACTTCAACTCCCATCAAACCCAGCCAGAATGGCCAGTGGACAGGAATGTTGGGAGTTGTAGTGCAAAACTGTTGGAGGGCACCAGGTTGAGAAAGGCTGCTCTTAATGAATCTCTGATGAACTTTCCAGGAATGCCAGAAATACTTGGAATGTTATGGACTGTTTCAGATTTAACACCAAGCTGTGGTTCAGTGCCACACAAATGACCCTTTAAGGACCCCCTGGCTTGTGTGTCCCCCCCCTGCACATTCTGATTCCCACTCTCCCTGGTTTGTCACAAATTCTAGTTTGTGGTTTCTTCCAAATGATGGCAAGCGGATGGCTTTTGCTTGCCCTGCAAACCAGGACTGGAAACAGTGGGTTGAACCTGTTTTCAATTTGGTTAGCATGCAAAGCGAGGAGGAGGAGGGAGGGCACGAAGCACATGAGCCCAAGACCCTTAAAGGCTCATGCACGTGTGGTTTGGAGTTACATCTGAACCAGCCCAGCGTGATTCTCTTTAGCAGTGGTTTCCAAGAGTCAAGGTGTGCATAGCTCAGAAAGTATTTTATTGCTGCATTTGTAGTGTGTGTGTGTGTGTGTGTGTGTGTGTGTAGGGGAGTCATTTTGTTCTTGCTATTGTTAAGCAATTGAGAGTCAGCAAACCTTGCTGATCTACTGCAGATTACCCACAGATCTACCTTGTGCCCATCCCTGCTCTAAAGAACAGTGTGTGGCAACTTTCCCCAACCTGGTAATCTCCAAATGTTTCGGAATTCAACTCCATGCCGATGGTTAGGAATGTGGGGAGTTGGAGCCCAAAATATCTGGAGAGCACCGGGTTGGAGGAGGCTGGCTTGCGGGGTGGGTTAGATTGAGCAGAGCCGGCGTCAAAGGCAGGCATGGTTGGGCATCTGCCGAGGGCCCTCACCCCAGCGTGGGCCCACTGACAGGAGCCCCCTGGACTTCCTCCTCCTCTTCACCATTGCAACCGGCTTGTTTACCTGACTCTCACTCTGGCCAGACAACAGGGGTGGTGAGAAGGAGGAGCAGGAGATGCCCTGCCTGCTCGCTCGCTCGCTGTCTCTCTGCCTGCCAAGCAGTGATGAGAAAGAGGACAAGGAGCAAGAGCAGCTGGTGACCATGGTAGTGAAAAGGTAGACCCATTGAGGGAGGGGCCCATGGAGGGGGCCTAGGGCCCTTCAGAGATCTGAAGCTGGCACTGTGGCTGAGTAGCAGTGACTTACCCAATGCCGGGCTATGAGCTTCATAGCTGATTGTGGAGAGCGACCTGAGCGTATATCCAGTATTGCTTAGCAACTGTCTTCCAATGTACAATCCATTTCTCCTGGCGAACCTTGAAACTGGCTTAAAATCAGATAGTGTTCGCCAAGGATTGCCACGCAAGTACTTGTCGAATTAGTTTATTTGGCAGCAAGCCATAACATTTCCAAAGCAACGTCCTTCAGGATAAATGTGCTTCAGGCTATGTCAGCTGTGTGGCATGGTGCCGACGGGGCCTACCGCATCATTGGAGCTGTGCAGCTCCTGTGCTGTGGATGCTGAACGACCCAGATATACGGGGGCGAGTTAGTGCACAGTTTTGCTGCAGTGCAGGAGCTCAGCAAGCGCTGTCGCCGCCACGAGCAACGGCGCCCGGCAGAGAGGGATGCGGTTGCTCTCGGTGGCGGCGGCACGAAGCACGGCTTCTCTCTCCCATCCCCTCTCCTGTTGCAACTGCGGGCAGGATGGGAAGTGATTGGGAAGAAAGAGAGGGAAGAGAGGAGAGGAGCAAAAAGGCGTCATGCTGTCACTCACTGCCCACCCCACACCCACCGCAAACCGCGCTGTCACCCCAAGGTATGGTTAGACAGCACGCCCTGCTGTGGTGAAGCTGCAGCAGCTAAAAAATTCGGAGGCAAACGACACCTTGGAAATCTGCATTTTCCGGGTGGAAACCATGGAAGACTGCGAGGTGGCGACTGCATTGTCTAATCAAAAGGACCTCCACTCGCACCGGGCCCAGAGTAAAAGGCACGTCTAGATGTGCCCTTGGTCAGACAGAAGCTTCCTGCAGGCTTTGAGCGATGCATGGAGGATGCAAAATGGATACACTAAAAAAGTAGGAATTGTTTGGGGAAGCTTGTAGCTCAGTTTTTGCGGTGCAGACTACATAGCCTGGTCTAGGACAACAGAGCCAGTGTGGGAGGATGTTGTGGCTGCAGGCAGGCTGCAGAATCCTGGATGTACACCAGATGCACCTTTGTTACTCTTCAGAACTGTAGCTCAATGCATCTTTAGTGAAATAAATTGTCACCGCTCCTTTGTGTGTTAGCAACCTGTTTAACGTATAATTTCCTACTTCACTTAGACTGCTGCTCTGGCATCCTGCCATAGAGGCTGTGGAGTCTGCGTGATGGTTGGCGTGCCTCCTTTAGGCTCTCAACTCTCCTTCGATCCTATGCTGCTTTTTACTGGACGCACCTTGAAAGGGAGTTTCATAGGAGGTACGATGATGTGCCAAGGATAAGTGGATACTTTAGTCTGTGCACCTTTCCTGATTTCTTTGACACATTTGATGTCACATCTGGTTTGGCCCTGACTTGGATTCCTGCATTGAGCAGGGGGTTGGACTCGATGGCCTTGTAGGCCCCTTCTAACCCTACTATTCTATGATTCTATGATTAGCATGAGAATATTTTCAGGCTTACTTCATTCAACTCTGTGGCCATTGCTACATGAGGCATTTATCTTGTGCTCGTGACTGGTCACTCACAGGAGTTGGCAGGTCCTGTACACGATGTCGTTATCCTCCAGGGCACTTCTTGCTCTTTGCAACCTTTATCGTGTTTTTTTTCATGATGACGAAAGTCCAGCATTTTCCCTCCTCCCGCTATGAACAACAGGAAATCTGTGGTGTACTGATCAAATGGTGCTTCATTGCAGCAATATCACAGCGCTAACTAGTTGCTTTATAATGAAACATATAGAACTTGCCCAGAAAGAAAAGAAAAAACCACATAGAAAGGAGCCGCTTGTAATCCCACAAAGAATCTGGAAGCAGAAGCCCCAGTAAAGTTTTGGGATTTTAGCTTCATGTAGAGAAGCCCTGTGTCCTTGACCCAAAACATCCATGTGCACTCAGATGCACACATGCATCACTTGTATGCCAGTCAATCCCATATCATCTTAAAAGAGAGAACATACCCCAACTGCTGCCTGCATTGAAATGAACGGGGAAGCTTTTGCAGGCCGTTGGTCTCTGTATGTGCCCATCTTTAGCCTGTGTATCTGTAAGCATTCCTGGATATGCAGCAGGGTGTTCAGGTTATGGAGTTGCCAGAACCAAATTGCCAAACCAATGTCCTTGCCGGCTGACTGCAGCTGCCTGGCAGCAATAGCTCACTGCCTGATAAGCCGGGTCGTAAACCTGTCCAAGGCTAGAAACGGAGGAGGCTAGAGCAGGGGGCTTTACCAGTTTGACAAATGCAAGACAGTGTGGCAGAGAGAGGCCCTTTTTCCAGTCCAAGGTCTAAACACGGGGATTCAGGAACAAGGCTGAGGTTCAGGTTTGGGGTTGAGGAGGGGCTGACGAGAGCCGGGGCGTGGAAACGACATTGTTCTCCAGCATTCTTGCCCCCACCTGCTTCCTGCTTTTAACGGCAGCGTCCTGGAGCAGCTGCTTCCAGTTGGGCCTCTGGCCTCTGGGAGCCTCTGTGCCTTAAACGGACAGAGGATGGCCTCTGTTGCCCTTTGACATGACGCTGCCTTCGCTGTGCTGGGGTCAGTGGAACTTTGACTCCTCTGAGGAAGCTGCAGATGGGCACTGCTTCTCCATGGGGGGGGGGCAGGCTCCTTCTGCGCTGGTCCCTTCCCCTGGGTCTGGAGCCTGCCATTCCCCTTTGCCTTCGGAGGAGTCCGAGGGAGGCATGACTCATGGGTGCAGAGCCTCATGCCCGGGTCCAGTGGAGGCTGGTGGCCCCTATGTCAGTGGGGCAGTGAATCCACTCCCGGAGCAGATTCACTGCCCTATTGACATCAGAGCCACCAGCCTCCACTGCCCAGGTCACAATCCAGCTGTCTGGGTTTCCCCAGACAGCCATGCCCTTTCCCCTGACCACCTTTAAGCTACAATAGGCTGGCATTTTCGGATTTCTTGCCCTGCCCATTGGTTCTGCCCCCTTCGCCTTTGGCCACACCCACCACTGGGATGCAGGCCCTGAAAGGTGCTCTGAAAGGGCCCTTGGGCAGAAAGAGGTTCGACTCCCCTGCCCTATATCTACAAAGCGACGCTTAAGAAAGAATGAGAAGTGTATGTGTTTAGCAACCCACATGCTTTCCAACTGTCATCTTGCCCTACCTTTGGTCATACAAAAGACGAGACTTAATAAATCCCACAAGCCTTGTGTTGGGGGCAGTTTTGTGACATGGAAAAAATGCTCCCAGAGAACAGACTTGACAACAGCGTTCTGTGAGTTGTGGTGGTTGGTGTGTTTGTTTTTCCAGGCTGGAAGATGAAAGATTCTATCCCTCAGTTGGTGTCCAGTTACATGGAGGGCAAATTTAAACCAGAAGCTTTAATAACCCACACTTTGCCATTCAGCCAGATCAGGGAAGGGTTTGATTTGCTTCACACTGGAAGGAGGTAAGATGTTTGACTTGTTGGGACTTGCTTTTAATAAGGGCAGCTTCAGCACAGAATCCAGTACATCAGTACACAGTAGGACAGTTTTTAATGCTTTGACAACGCGAGGGTTTTACTGAGATCAAAGGGACTTGCCAAGAGATTAAGGGATTGGCACCAGTGTTGCAGCCACATGGATGCCAGCCCTCCGTGGCACCCAGCTACCAAGTGAGATGAGCTTTACTGCATCACTGAAATCCTGATTGGGTGGTAAAAGGTGGCCTGACTGCTCTGCTAAAAACAAGCCTGAAGAGCAGTCATGTTTCCCAACTAGAGATCCCCCTCCCATAATTCCAGGGTTGCCAGCAACATCTGTCAGGAATATCTTCAACAAGAATGCCATGGTACGAGGGTCCAAAAACTGCTTCATAGCTTTTTCTGCAAAACAACTCACAAAGTTAACCTTTCTGTTTCTCATTCAGCATTCGTATTGTCTTGATGTTTTAAGTTGATGAGGTTATGAAGCAACTCAAGATGCCTTCAACCTGGAACTTCTCATGAAGAATGCTCTCTTCCTTGGCTGGTTTTTTTGTATAACTCTGTATAAACTCTGTATAAACAGTGCTGGCAAAAGACTTGATTTTTTTCATACTTTAAAAAAAAAGAAAATTGTATAAACAGCGTGGTTTACAATATGGAATGCTGGTTTTACTGGGCTCAAGATTCTTAGAAATTCCAAGTCATGCTCTCAGTTCTAAGTCATGCAGAAAGAGTACAGTGTACGTTTTTTGAGTTCCCAAAACTGAGTAAAACCAGTCAATAGAAATCTGTGCTTGGACAAAAAGATTTCATTGTCTTGGGGGAATCCTGAATTGCAGTTGCTTAATCTAACAGTGGTAGAATCAGACATGTTTGGTTGATTGCATTACACCTTTCTGGCACATGGTAAGTAGAGCTTCAGCTTTTGGGTGGTACAGAAATGTAATAAGTAAAATTTCAAACCATCCACACCTCCCTGCTTCCTCCTTAGGATTTAACATAAGCCACTCTACATTTTAAACAACCCAAAGCATTCATTCCTTCGAGAGAGAGTGCTGGATCTCAAGGCTGTCTTTTCTGATGCCTGCATCAGACAGGAATGGGGAACCTCCGGCCAGTGGGGCAAGCCCTGAAGCCCTGCCTCCTCTGAGGAGGGGACAGGAGTGACTGCAGCAGACTTGAGGAGTACTCCTCCAGGCTGCAGTTCAGCCCACCTCAGTTTTCCCTCACTTTACTCAAGTTCCCCAGCATTGGCACAGAACATAGAAGGCGTGCTTGCCCTAAGGTGGGATAAGCTACATTGGGGGGTGCAGGAACCACTCCCCTCCTCCCCCCCAGACCCTCCCGAGCCGCACTCCTGGCAAACCACTACAGAGGGTTAGAAGTGACGAATTTAGCTTGTATTCAAGCTAAATTTGTCACTTTGAATCCTCTAGTGGTTTGCCACCAACATTTAGCCGCAAAGGGCTGACTTTGATTTTTTGACACCGATTTTGGTGGCGTGGCAATGTTTAACTTCAGAGCCTACAGCAAGCAGGTTCTAACACCCCGGTGGGTAACCAAGCTAATCAAAACAGACAAATATCTGTTGAAAAGTTGAGAAAATTGAAAGTTGGCATTTATTTTAGAAAATTACAAAATTAAAAGGAAGTGGTGGCATGGTGGTTATACGAGCATTAAAAACTTTGTGATAACAGGGAGAGAGAATGCAACAAACAATGAGATTAATTAAAAGATTGCAATTGCCAAAGCTGGTACTATGCATTTAACTAGCAAGATAACAACTTGAGCTTCTAACGTTATGACATCTCCTATTTATCCTACTGCGGTTTACTCCTCCTCCTCCTCTTGCAGTTTAAACGTAAACGTAAACATGCTAAACAATTGTTCACTCTTCCTTTTGCCTCCTCCTGCACATTACTTGAATATAGCAGCTAAGCTAAAGCATTACTGTAGTTCCACTAGGCATGTGAAGGGTTGAAGGTGAAAGTGAAAATCAAAGACATGAAAATAATTCTAAGTTCTATCTTCTAAAATAGTTCTAAGTTCTGAAGTCTACGAGTCCAAGGGGACCCATAGTTACCCAAAGCCTTGGGTCTGGTGGCAAGGCAAACAGAATGAAGCGAAACAGCAGCCCACATGAGTCCTCACTACCTATGCTTTTTTTTAACTTGTTCTGGTCAAAGGTGAGAGGCCCATGATCCCTGGGCAAGACCTTGAAGTTTTGATTCTGTGCTAATTGATGTTATCTCACTAACCGAGACTCTAATTAAGACTCTCACAGGACTGGCTTTGAAGAAGGTGGGGCGGGGGGGAATGCAGCTTCTTAACAAGCAGCTTCACAGAGCGTGTTCAAGGCTGCGATGTGTTGGCAGAGTGTGTGAGTGAAATGAACGAAAGAACTGAGCATGCTCCGATGGGGGAAAAATAGGAGAGGAAAAAAGCTGTTCGACATCTCATGGTGTACACGTGCTGATGAGTGAATGTCAGGGTAAGAACATCTGAGCATGCTCAGTTCTTCTGTTCATTTCACTCATCCGCTCTGCCGGCACACCATGAAGCCACTTGTAAAGACAGCTGCATCCCCCTGCCCCTTTCTTCAAAGCCAGTCCTGCAAAATCTTAGAGCCTTAGGCCACATCTACATGGCACCGATTCCATTGTTTGCTTGGTAGGAGCTGCGCAGTATCCGCGCTGCAAATTAACAACTGGGGCAGTAGATGGGAGGGTTAAAGCAGGCTTCCCAAGCCAGGAAGAGCAGAGAGCGCAGAGCTGGGGAGGAGGGTGCGTGACTAGCACATAGGACTTGCTTGCGTGTAGACGTTCATAACAAACCGTGCATACACATTTCGCAGGCAGGCAGCCTCTGCCTCTGGAGATTGGGGAGGAGGAGAGACTATGTGCAAGTAGCATATAGTCTATTAACTGCCCAATCAACGGGCTCCCAGCCCCCCCAAACACAGGCTCAATTAAGTGCTTCTTTCAGCAAATTTCAGAAAATAAGTGGGTGGGGGAGAAGGTTTAAACCTTCCTAACCCATGCATGATGGTCCCAATCCAGATTGTGGCATGCTTACTTGCAGTGGTTCAGCTAGGTTTGGATCTTGGTCCAAAGCACAGAGCTGTGTGTGTGTGTGTGTGTGTGTGTGTGTGTGAAGATGACAACCCAAAGAATGGCAGGTCAGCAGGATGGTGCTATGATTTAAGTGACTTTAACATGCAAAACTGCACATGCTCAAGAGTTGTTTTTAAATTGGGGTTGGCAAACAGTTTTGTTGTTGCTCTTGTAATGTATCAGGAATGCAGAAGCAGTTTTAAAGCATGGGATGAGTGACACATCATCTCAAAGCATCAGGCAGAAAGAAAAGACAGCTAGTTAGTAATACTTAGTATTTAGAGAGAGTTTTTTTCCCTAAGTTCCTAAAGTGTTTCATATCCTCTTTACAACATCCCTGCATTGTAGGCCACTGATGGCAGGGGGACTGAGGTTGAAACATAGAGGCCTGCCAAAGGCACCCAGTGACTTTGTGAAGACATTTGAACGCAGGGCTCCTTGGCTCACAGTGTATGCTCTTAACTAGTGCTGCAACATGTAATTGATTAATCAGATTAATTCATTTTTAAAAAATTGACCAAAATGTACAACTGAGTAATTGGGCAGCACATTAAAAAAAATACAAGTAGCTATAAAATCTATGGGTGGAAAGTGTTATCTTAGAAAAGGAACAATACCTGCTACAACATATGCTGGTATCATTACTACTTTTTGCTTCATAACTACTGTTTTAGTCATATGTTGATGCAATGGAGTAATTAAACTAAAACCGATACAGTGAATCAACCATGATGTCTTGGATCAGGCAGTAACCTACTACAAATACACCACACCATGCATCACCATTCTATTCTAGTTAACAATTCAGTTTTAGTTATATAAATTAAAAATGCATTACATAAAATACAGTAGTATCCTATTGGTGAAAAAGAATTCGACTCCACAATTTTCTTCAACCATTTTTAAAAAAAAATTATGAACATCCATTGTTTAAAAACTGAGCATTTCATTTTTATGTCCACAGGACATTTCTCCTCCATATTGTTTTCAACATATCTGTCTCCTCTCCAGCAAAGTACAAACCAACTAAATTAACGTATCAGCCATGACCCACCTCTCACTGAGGTCATACTGTATCAATTTGCAGTCGATCCTATTTCAGCATGCAAAAAACCATTTTGTACAGCAATTGCCAGTAACAACAAAATCTTAATGTCTTGCTGGGATGGGCAGTGGACATGTAATTTAGGGGCCCAGTCAATCAGGGCATTCCAGTATGTCTTCTTGGATGTTTAGGAATAAGCTTGCTCCTAACCAGACCCAGCACTTTGGGCAGCTGCCTCAGGACCCCAATGATGCCCACTGGTGTCTGCTGTAAACTCCCCGCACCAAGTGTCCAGGTCTGGGGGAAGTCGTTTTAAATTTCCCATAATGCCATCAGCATAGTATCACTGCAAGGCATTGTGGGACATTGAAAATGGAGGCTGGTAGTCATCCAGTGCTGCCGCCAGGGAAGCCCATGGCTGGGAGACCATCAGAAGGAGCTCTGTTGAGTGTCCTGTCAAACATATAGTTGGTTCTGGTCTGTCCTTTACATGTTTACTGTAGGAAACTACTACTTAGTATGTGTTTGCCAGGGCAAACAACGACTGCTGTGTAAAAGATGAGGTGGGCCCAACAGCTATTCTTCAAGGACATGCAGTGGAATTTCACTCTCCCAATTTTGACTTTAAAAGACTCTCTACACCTTGCTTTATGCCTCTGGAAAATCTTTATCCCCCCTAGCACTTGTGTAAATGCACTGTGTGGGATTATGCTCCATGTTTTCATAAATCATTTGAGCAAGTGATAATGAATCAGAGTGATTCTTTTTAGTATGTACAAGTCCCAAATTAGAAAATCTGTAACTGAGCCATGTGTTTTTTCTTTCTTTTCTTTTTATCCTGCTTCTAGCTCTTAATAGAACTTGACTTTGGATGGCTGCTCAAGGGGGGGGGGGATCCATTTGAGCTAAATACTTGGGAGGCAGTACAGAACTTTATACTGCAGCTACAAATGGGTCCTCCCCTTCCTCAGCTGACCTATCGTAGATTAAACATTGTATGTGTTGTACAGGAAGGAGGGAAAAGTCTGTGTTGTCGCCAGAGCCAAAGTGATCGGCAAGAGGGAAAGTCCTTTGTAGAGGAGTTTGGATAGACTTAAAGCAGGAATCCCAACACACATGGCGACTGCAGGGAAGGTAAGGAAGAGCATTCTTATGGCTCTAAATCTGTCTGAACAGCACATGTCAAAAATTTCCATGTGTGCAGATATTAGATCACTTCCAAGAGAAAAGAACTACTGTTAAGTGCTGAAAACTGCCCATTGCCTAGGGAACTGTGAGTTTTACTGGTGCAGATTTTACTTCGTTCTGCAAAAGATGGAGCTGTAAAGATTTATCCCCTGCTTGTGGTTTCAAAAAGGGAACCTGCTTGAGGGAAGGAAGGAGAATAAAGGCAGTACTTTTCAGACAAAGCTTGAGAGCTGATGTTGTATAGTGTGTAAGAGTTAGAATGGTACAC
Organism: Heloderma suspectum; assembly: GCF_057233095.1. Taxonomy (NCBI): domain Eukaryota; kingdom Metazoa; phylum Chordata; class Lepidosauria; order Squamata; family Helodermatidae; genus Heloderma; species Heloderma suspectum. The sequence continues at coordinate 32,488,572 of NC_139462.1, read as the reverse complement.
CCAGAGATCCTGGGTTCAAATTTTACCTCGGCCAAGAAGTGATTAGGTTGCCTTATGCAAATCCGTATTTTCATGCTCCACCTACAAAGATGTGCATAATAATACTGACCTAACTTACAGGGTTGTTATAAGGGTTACCGTGTACAGCACTTTGAACACTAGTCTAAAGCAGGGGTGGCAACGTCTAATGGTCCAAATTCCCTGTATACCTAGTTTAACAGCAAACTGGCAGCTTTTTTGCAGCTGCCAAATTTGACAGCACATTGCCCACCCCTGGTCTAAAGCATAATGCAGTTGCATATGAATATTATTATGCCATGTGTCAGTGGCCTGTCCTAGAGGTCCTGTTAACAAAAATTCAGATAGGAGAGAAAAAAAGAACAGTGATGGCAGGATTTGGAAATGGGGGTATCACAACCAGATAAATTACCATAAGATTCAGTATATGGAGGCTGGGTGATTTTAGACCTTGGATTTAATATTCTAATGGGGGTCCTCCTTTAGATGGCCAAAGGGTATTACTTCAGCTGTGAAGCACACAATTAACATTTCCCCACCCCCATTCCAGGCTTTACAACTGCTTCTACGTTCCTTCCCGATACATCAGAATGAAAACAAGACAGCAAACCGAAACTGTTTACCAACCGTAATTTTCAAAAAGAGAGAAAGGAGGAATACTCTGAGCATGTGCAGTTTCACATTTTTAATTTGCTTAAACCATTGCACCATCATGACTACAGAAATAAAACGGAGTTATTTCTGCTGTCCGGATGCTAAACATGGGAACAAGCATCATTTTGTCATGGAAAAGTATAATATATTTTTAAAATAGAAATAACAAAATGAGTGTCTGTAACCATGTATATGCCCGCTGGGCTGCCAAGTGACTATAAAATGTTTTAAAAATAAGAAAGGACGGGACAGTGACTGGCATTCGCCCCAGTGGGCCCCAGCATGCCGATGCTGGCCTAAATGGTGACCCCTGGCTTTTTTGCCACTGTCCCATCACCTGTCACTCTCGGGCCTACAGGACCAAATCCAGACATAGTGATTTCATTCAAAGCATCTAGTGTAGGGTGGTTGTGTGTCCTTCTTTACAGAGGGCAGTCCTCTGTTTGAAGGTATCTTATATTTGTAGGGCTTTCTAGGCCAAATCTTTTTTAAAGATAAAGAAGCATAAGGAAGGAGAGCAGAGGAGGGGCCTTGAAGTTGACCATCAGGAGTTAGCATCCAAACAACAGCAGATTGAGCAGGCACAGGGGTCAACTGGTCACAGTCTCCCCACTATGGTCAGCTGTGTTCTTTTTAAATTATAGTAATTCTTTCCCGATGTGTGTGTGTGTGTGTGTGTGTGTGTATGCAAATAGGTGTCCTCTTTTGTCCTCTTTTTTGGCAAAGCCTAAGTGGCCGCCCTCTGGTGATGTAAGGATATGACCATGCACAACGTTCTCCATCATACAAAACAGGTAAGTAACTGAATCTTGGAGCAGCTTTGCACATTAACTAAGTGTGCGGAGGGGAAGCGCAGGTGCTGCATTCCTCTTTTGGTGCTTCCAGCATAATGTACAAAAAGCAGACCCAGAGCAAGGTTGCTCGCCACCCGAGGTGAGACAGAAGATGTGCCTCCTTCACCCTTCCTTTTACTTTTGCCGCCACTAGGTCAGCTCTGTGGAGAGCCAGGCAGCCTGAAGAGGTGGCCACGGGGCTCTTGCAGGAGTTTGCGTGGGTCTCATAAGCGCTTTATGGCTGTTTCTTCTGGGCGCCTATGACGAAGGAAGAAGAGGGCAGGTGGCTGCTCTAGAGAACCCTGCCAGCTGCTCTCTCACTATGGCAAATACCACTGTAGGAGAGCAGCTGGCGGGGTTCTTCAGAGCATCTGCTGGAGTCTGTGGCAGTGCGCTCCCCTGGAAAGGAAAGGGATGGGGGGGGGAGCAAAATTCACTGCTCCTCCCTCTCCACTCCCTGATGTGGGCACCTCACCCTGCTTCATGGGTGGACCGGCCCTGACAAAAAGGAATGTTCAGGGTGACTTGTGCCAGCAGATTTCAGATCTGGAACCAATGGATCTCACCCTCACAAACTCTGGAAGCACATTCAGAGTGCCTCACTTCATTTTCCCCTGCAAAGCTGATCTCTGTTTATTCAAACTTCAAGGGTTTTCATCACATAGCCGGTGGGTGGGTGGGGGGATAGAACAGGTTATTTAAGACTAGGTGTCAGGGAGGAGGTCTTCTCTGCCCTGAGATGCCAGATTTCTACATGCAAGTACTGTTTTATGTGGAAGAGCATTCAAAAAAGCCCCCATCTGCAGTCTGTGAAGCAATGCAACTCAGAAAACAGGTTCACGGCCTCACCAGTGGCTTTTGAGAACAGAATTGGCTTAGGGTGGCCACTTAAGCAGTGCCAAAAAAGAAAAGCATCACGAAAAAAGAGGACACCCATTTGCTTAACAGTTGCACATGCAAGTGTATATGTACAGGTGCAAATTTAGAAATGATAACTTTACTTTAAATAGGCATACAATCCCACTCACCATAGTAGAGAAGACTGTCCAGGTGACCTGTGTGTCAGCTTGTTCAGTCTGCTGTCCAGATGCTAACTGCAGATGGGCAATTTCAAGGCCTGACCGGCTGTCCCTCCTTATGGTTCTTTGACTTTAAACCAGACTTGGACTGGGCAGCCCATCAAATAGAGGATACCTTCAAATAAAGGACTGTCCTCAGTTCTCCAAAATAGAGTGGTGTCCTCTGTAAAGTAGGACACCTGGCCACCATACGTCGGCTCAGTCTTTTGAAGCATTCCCATCTTTGTGTATATTTGGCACAAAACATCTAAGTCTCTTCATTTTGTGAGGAGTAAATGACAGTAGTGAATTTAGAATACATTCTTGAAAGGCCTTGCAAAACCTTGTCAAATGCAAGTGAGAACTTGTCGTGGGCCTGCATTAGTATCACTTTGCTGTATAAAATGTGTAACACAGAAGACATAACCAGAGGCTACAGCAAACTGATTCAGCAAAACTCTTTGTCAGAGGAAAAACAGCGCAGAAAGTCTGTGATTCAGAACAAAATGTCCCATTAACCTTGGATCACAAATGAACATGCAAAAAAACCCCACCCTTTTATTTATCATGACTAATGCACATTGTTCTGTGTATTGTGGGCTTCTTGATAGGGAAGTTCTCTGTAAGATACTGTTCTCATTTTTAGTGCATCTTTAATATTGTCATGCATGTGCACCCCACTTCTGAAGGGTGATCAGTTTCAGGAGTTTCAGCACTTACTCGGGGCTGAGTTTCCTTAGAAGGAGGTCACTGGAGACGTATGGTATTTTTAGGATGTAAGTTTTATTTATACATATATACAGGGTAAGCACAAGATGAGAGTCCACAGCATTAACACACCAACAGACTCCTGTTCTCCATCAGATATCTAGGGGGGAAGCTAGAGTCAGATAAGATTTCCTACAGAGAGTACGTCTGCCTCCTTTTCCAGTCCAATTCCTGAACAGACTGACTTCCTGCAGTACACACAGACTTAGGTTGCTTCTGTCGTTTTTGATCCAGACTCATTTTCACATTCCTTAGGGAGAGGGGAAGAGAAAGGTAAGCCCCCTTCCAGAACAGTCTAGCCATAGCCATCTCTGAGGACAGCTACCACTCAGCTAATCTCCACAATGGTAGGGAATCTGCCAGGCTAAATTTGCCCAACTGGTTGACTCATTCTGGTAGTCTCTTTTCACAACCACGGATTCACAGGCCCCGTTCACACATAATGAGCAGGTGAATTTCCATGGGTGAATTTCCTTGCAGGGCTTCTTGTTGCGGTGGCCATATTGAATATTTGGGGCACAACGGGGTGTGCTGTAGCTTCTCGTTATGTGTGAACCCGGTGAGGGTGGTTTGTTAGGGTGGTTGACAAGCCATCCGCAACCCTAAAACAGCCCATGAGTTCTGAGTGGTTTGTCAGCCACCCCAACCCACTGCATCCTGAATACTCAAAATGGTGGCCACAGCAAGAAGCCCGATGGGGAACTTCACCCACAGTGGCTTCTTGTTACGTGCAAGCCACCTCACAGAGTTGGGAGAATCCTTGAGAGATCATTCAGACTAACCCCAAACCCATACAAGATGAACTAAGGATAAAGGCATTAAAAGCTACCTTTTTATATAGCCTCTAATCACAGACTCTGTCCATCATTATTTTTCTTTTCTTTTTTTTTTTTTACACTGGGTAGACTGCATGAGGAGCCCTACTCATGCATGCATTTTTGGTTGTAAAATTGAAAAGTTGACACAGTTGACACCCTATTGAAAAGTTGACACAGAAGTTAAGAGTGTTGTTGTTGTTCAGTCGTTCAGTCGTGTCCGACTCTTCGTGACCCCATGGACCATAGCACGCCAGGCCTTCCTGTCCTGCGCTCTCTCCCGGAGCATGCTCAAGTTCATATTCATTGCATTGGTGATGCTATCTAGCCATCTCATCCTCTGCCGTCCCCTTCTCCTTTTGCCTTCAGTCTTTCCCAGCATCAGGGTCTTTTCCAGGGAGTTTTCTCTTCGCATTAGGTGGCCAACATATTTGAGCTTCAGCTTCAGTATCTGTCCTTCCAGTGAGCAGTCAGGGTTGATTTCCTTTAGGATTGACTGATTTGACCTCCTTGCAGTCCAGGGGACTCGTAAGAGTCTTCTCCAGCACCACAGTTCGAAAGCATCAATTCTTCGGCACTCAGCCTTCCTTATAGTCCGGCTCTCACAGCCATACGTTACTACTGGGAAAACCATAGCTTTGATTAGACGGACCTTTGTCGGCAAGGTGATGTCTCTGCTTCTTACTATGCTGTCTAGGTTTGCCATAGCTTTCCTCCCAAGGAGCAAGCGTCTTTTAATTTCATGGCTACAGTCAGAGGAACAAAGAAGAGAGACACCTTCAGGAAGGATTGGCAAAAATATATAGATTTTATTAAAAAAGATTCAAGTAGCATAACCTTGGTGGAAGCTTATAGAAATTTGTGGGACTCATGAAAAGAAGAAGATAATAAAGGAATGAAACAGGATGAATTACTATAGTACCCTGGAATAGAAACAGAAAATAAATAAGGGAGAAGAAGAATCCTGAAACTGTCCAAACTGGGGGAGGGATTCGGGAGGGATTTTGAATCAATATTGATGTATGTTTATAATTTCTTTTGAAAAATGAAAAAATTACCACCACCCCCAAAAACGCTGGTCCCTATTAAGGCCACGACCCTAAACACATACTGTGGAGTAACCGTCACTGAAAAGAGTGGAACTTACCTCTGAGTAAACATGCATAGGGTTGTGATGTAAAGGTCCTATGCCCAGTAAGCACCTGCCAGAGGTATAAACCTCATGTGATCCTATTTGTGCCCCTCCACAAAGCCAACAGAAATAAAGCTCCCATCAGCCCTAGCCGGCATAGCCAATGGTGAGGGCTTACGGGAGTTGTAGGCCAAAACATCTGGAGGGCCACAAGTCACCCTCCTCTGGTATAACCTATACCTCAGAGTGTCTTCCACATCTATTTATTTTTGCTGGCTTTGTGGAGGGGCACGAATAGGATTGTATGAGGGAAGCATTTTAATCTACAAATGGATGGGCAAAGGGTGGCCACTCAGTTGCAGAGCATATGCGGCGCATACGGAAGTCCCAGGTTCAATCCCTGGTATCTCCAGTTAAAAAGATCAAGTAGCAGGTAATGCGGAAAGACCCTTGCCTGAGGCCCTGGAGAGCTACCCTCTGCCTCTCCGAGTAAACAGTACGGGCTAGAAGGACCAATGGTCTGAATCAGTATAAGGCAACCGCATATGAGTAATGCTTTTAACTTGCTGCTACCCATCCCAGGTCCTTAGGGTAGGACAGGCTAAACTGAATGAATACATATACATTCCTGAGGTTTCTGCTGTTCCCAGGGTATTATCCTTTCCTGATCATTTCCCACCTGCCCTTGGCAGAGCACAAGCCCGGTTAGGCTGGGGGGGTTATCAAATTGCACCAACCCGATTCCTTACTTCCTTACCCTCTATAGTTTCCAACAGCAGCAGAATCTCGATGATTCAATGTTTTGATTAGCTTATTCACACAAAGCCAGAGATTTGTGGCAATTGTATGCAATTGGAACTGGACGGATGCAAAAAGGGGGCAGAGGCTGAGACAAAGGAAACCGCCGTACTTGAGTTCTGAAGCATAGGGACTTTGTTAAGTGTCTTTTAAATCCTTTAAAACAGCACACTGAAGGGCATGGAAATGGAGGAGACCTTGCCCTTGACTTCACATGTGCACTCTGGGGAAGAAGTCAGTGCCAAAAGAACAAGCAAACAAACTGATGATCAAGAGAAAGGCAAGATGCCAACAGAACACTGTTGTGTTTGCAATAGCACAGAATGAGGAAGGCGATCTTGTCCTGACTCTTCTGAGCTTTTATGGCAAAAGAATAAGTGGCATAAAACTGGTGGCGAAGATAAATCCAGACGTTAATGAAACAATTGCGAGCACCCATGTCCAAGTTAGAAATCAGCAGGTCTTACCAGGAGGACAATGGACATCTCTACACCAGCCTAAAATTCTGAATTTAAAACGGGGCTTTCTCCTTCCATTTTAAATGCAGGATCCCAACGACTCCCTTTTTCACCCGCTTCCCCCTCCTTCTCTCCGTATCTGAGTCTTCCATTATCTCTCACTGATCTCACTCCTCTTCTTGCCGCTTTTACTCTTTTCACAGAGGAAACTGCAGCGGACCACAATGGGGGGCGGGTGTGGGTAATTTGATAGCTCATTATCTGTGATCTATTTAAAAATGGAACAAAGGGCATTTCGTGCAGGAGGGTCACGGCAGGGTCACAGCATCATGTAAAGAGCCCGCAAACTTCCATGAAGGAGCCATCTCCATCACAGGATAAAAGCTCCGTGTGAAGGAGCCCAATAACGCTCTGAGGGAAACAAGTCTGTCAGCCCTCAAGGGGGGAAAACAAAGCCCTTCAGAAAGTAGGTAGCACAGAAGTCAGTTTGTGTGTGATTGGGGTACCAAAAAGTGATCCCCCGATATATATTGGGCAGTATCCAATGCTGCCCATGCACTGGTAAGACCCACTGCTAATGCAATGGGAAGCTAGTGGATCCGGAAGCAAATGGAAATGAACCAAAAGGCTCATTTCTGAAATGGGGCAGATTAGTGGAGCTTGCAGAAGGGAGCTCCACTGCCCTGTCTCATTCCAGAAATGAGCCTTTGGGCTTATTTCCAGGGTTGAAGAAGTGCTAGCTTCCTGTTGTACCAGTGGTGAGTCCTACTAGTGCAACAGAAACAGCAGAAGTACAGTGGAAATATCGGCAGATCTTGTCTAGCCCAGTATATCCTTTGGGTTGTATCCAATATTAGTCCTACTTAGAGCAGACCCATTGAAATGAATGGGGATTTTGTAAGTTATGACTAAGCCCCATTCATTTCAATGGGTCTACTCAGCATAGGACTAACATTGGATACAACCCCTTGTTACGTAAAATAGAGGCGATATGTTTCCATAGGACTCAATAGTTGCTCAACTGCTGTCAATATGGAATCATGTTGGGGAATGTTCTGAATAGATCTCTCCTCTCCCAGCCCCAGCTAAAGATGCTGTAACCCAGGTGTCTTTACAAGAAAACAAAAGTACAAGACTGCAGTCTGAGGCAGACTGAGAACAAAGAGAGAGCTTAATGTTGGGCTCTGGAAGCATCATAGGGTGCTGGCTGACTGCTGGAGTGTTCAGGCTGTGTGCCTCCACCCATGCTCAACCTATACAGTCAGGGCCAGAAATATTGGAACAAGGATAACTGTTTTGGCAGTTGGCCTCTGTACACCACCACATTGAAGTTGAAAGGAAACACACCCAGATGGGAGCGAAGTCAGGACTTCCAGCTCTAATTCAAGGGGTTTGACAAAAGTGGGGCACTAACCATTCAGGAAGGACAGCCAGTGGCATACAGCCCCCCCCCCCATCGTTGGTGGCTCATAAGTAATGGAACGAATGGCTGAAAAGCAGCTGCATGGCCAGGTGTGGCCTGTTTCCTGGGTACCCCATGACCAATCAAGCAGGTAAAAGGCCTGGAGGTGGTTCTGAGTGTTACATTTGCATTTGGTGGCTGTTCACTGGAACTCCCAACATGAGGTCCAAAGAGGTGCCCATGCGAGTGAAGGAGGCCATCATTAGGCTGAGGAAACAACATAAACCCATCAGAGAGATCGCAAAAACAGTGGGAGTGGCCAATACAACAGTTTGGAACATCCTGAAAAAGAAGGAATTAACTGGCAAGTTCAGCAACAGCAAAAGGCCTGGAAGACTACGGAAGACAACTAAAGTGGATAACTGCAGAGTTCTGCTCATGGTGAAGAGGAACCCTTTCATAACATCTAGCCAGGTCAAGAACGCTCTTGCGGAGGTAGGCATGTCACTGTCAACATCTACAGTCAAGAGACGGCTTTATGAATGTAAATGCAGAGGCTTCACAACAAGGTTCAAACCACTGGTAACACTCAAGAACAGACAGGCCAGATTAGCCTTTGCCAGCAAACACCTAAGAAAGCCTGCCCAGTTCTGGAATAAGATTCTTTGGACTGATGGAACCAAGATTAACTTGTACCAGAATGATGGGAAGAGAAAAGCATGGAGAAGGAAAGAGACAGCTCATGATCCAAAGCGTACCACATCATCTGTCAAACATGGTGGAGGCAGTGTTATGGCATGGGCATGTATGGCTGCCAATGGAACTGGGTCACTGGTGTTTATTGATGACCTGACTGCTGATAAAAGCAGCAGGATGAATTCTGAAGTGTATAGGGCTATACTTTCTGCTCAGATTCAGCCGAATGCTGCCAAACTGATAGGACGCTGCTTCATATTGCAGATGGATCATGACCCAAAACATACAGCAAAAGCTACCCAAGAGTTTCTCCAGGCAAAGAAGTGGGATGTTCTTCAATGGCCAAGTCAGTCACCTGATCTCACCCCAATAGAGCATGCTTTTCACTTCCTGAAGACAAGACTGAAGGCAGAAAGACCCACAAACAAGCAGCAGCTGAAGGCAGCTGCAGTAAAGGCCTGGCAAAGCATCTCGAGGGAGGAAACTCAGCATTTGGTCATGTCCATGGGTTCCAGACTTCAGGCAGTCATTGACTGCAAAGGATTTTCATCCAGGTATTAAAGGCGGTCCTTAAGTTTGAAATGATGTTGGTTTGTTCCATTACTTATGAGCCCCCAGTGATGGGTGTGTGCGTATGCCACTGGCTGTCCTTCCTGAATGGTTAGTGCCCCACTTTTGTCAAACCCCTTGAATTACAGCTGAAAGTCCTGACTTCACTCCCATCTGGGTGTGTTTCCTTTCAACTTTGATGTGGTGGTATACAAAGGCCAACTGCCAAAACAGTTATCCTTGTTCCAATATTTCTGGCCCTGACTGTATATTAGTAAATAAACACAAATAATACAAAAGGCCAGTAAGCCTCCAGGGACCTCCTTCCAAAGAGAACCAAAACCTGGGTAAGTGCTGTGGCTCTGAGACGTCTCACCATTTGGAGAATTGGGGTGTGCGTAACAATAACAATCCTGCTTTGGGAGGTTTTGGACCTTCCTGGAGAGATTATTCCTTGGATGTAAAATGGAATCATCACAGTTTGCCTGCACCGCTGTGCGGTGCTCCATCAGACCAGAGAGAAAGGGAAGCTCACCCGAAGGCAGGGTCAGACGCAAATAATACTGTTTCCAGGCTTGGCTAATGAGATTGATCAAGGGAGTTCCAGAACTAAGACTGTTCCTTTCTACATCAAATCTCCAGCCATTTTTGTCATCAGCTCAGGGGAGATCACTAACGCTTCAGAAAATCCGGGGAGGTTACTTCCTTGACTCACTAAGGGACTCATGCTAGTGGACAGCTGAAGTTCTTACTTGGAACTGTACAAGGCTTACTTAACATTGCCAGTGTCTATTTAAAAACAGTTACATGGACATGATGTTGATCGTTCATTTACTGCATGGTGGGGATCGCAGGCCTGGGGTTTGGAAACTACAAATGAAAAGTAAACGCTTGGGCTGAATCTACACATAGCAGTTACACTGTTATCATACCGCTATCAAAACTATTGGTGCCCATTGGTGTCATGTGTTTCAGTAGTTATGATAACGGTATAAATGCTGTGTATAGATTCAGCCTTGATAATAACCAACCATTTTAGGCAAGCATCAGAGAGAGCAAAGCAGAGAGGCCTACTCCCAACTACATCTTGGGGGTTGAGTTGGGGGAGAGGGGCATGTCATCAGGCTACGCAGGAGCCTTCTGGTTCCCGCGACTGCGTAGGGATGTACAAAACACCTACCTGGCTCCGCACCGGGCAATCCGCGGTGGGGGGGAGGTGCTCTGTCCCTCCCCCTGGAATCCTCGACGGGGAGGGAGGCGCTCCGTCCCTCCTCCCGGAATCCTGCCCAGCCGGCTCCACTCTGTGGCCAAGCTGTGGAGCCGCCGGCCAGCTCCAGCTGCCCGCAGCCAGCCATCCGGCCGCTGGGCAGCCCTGCAGGGACGCAAATGGTGGCTGTTGTAGCCACTGCCATTTTTGTCCCTGTATTGAGCCGTGATTGACTACGTAAATATTTGCGTAGCCTATCATGGCAGGAGGGGGGAAAAACCAGCGTACGCAAATGGCGGTATCCGCCGCCATTTGCGTACGCTGGGTTCCCCCCCCCCCGTCCCTGCGTTAGCCGTGATAGGTTACGTAAGTATTTACGTAGCCTATCACAGCTATGAAGAGGAGGAAGCGAATGGCAGCCGCAGGACGGCCGCCATTCACAAAGCAGCGCGGACAGGAGAAGGTAAGTGCTCTGTTCCGCATGCCTTTCATGGGGTGGGGGTGGTGGGGACTTCGTCCCGTGCGCCTTTCGTGGGTTGGGGGAGCGGAGGCTTCGTTCCGTGACGGATTTCGGGGGGCTGAATGCACCGGCACGGAATTCTCTGACATCCCTACACTGCGTAGGAGCTGTAAGGCAGAGGTGCTGAACCTTAGGCCTGCAGGCCAAATCTAGCCGTCTGGGATTCTCCAGGTGGCCGTGCCTCTTTCCCCTGAATGTCCATTGCTTGGTGGTTTCCCAGCATTTGCACATTCCCTCCCCACCACCCACTCCAAAAGGTTGAAATGCCTCTCCATTGGCTTCGTTACTGGCAGTAGGAGCTTTAAGCGACAATATGCTGGGGCGGGGGGTGTTTTTGTAATTTTGGCACCACCCCTTTTGCTTTTGGCTTTGCCCCCTTTTGCCTTGAGCCCGCCCTGAGATAATCTCCTAAATGGAATTTGGTCCTTGGCTGAAATAGGTTCCCCATCCCTGATTTACCGGCTTGACAGAATTGGCCTTGCCTAACTGATAGCAGGCTCTTTCAAGTCCTAAGCAGAGGTCTTGTCCAGCCCTGCTACTTCAGATCCTTTAAGTGGAAACGGAGAGAACTGCAGCTGGGATGTTTTGCATGCAAAGTATGTGCTCTGCCGCTGAGCTACAGTACCTTTTCAACAGGGACAACAATATGGGAACTTTTAAAAAGCTATTGCTATTGTGTAATGAACCCCGTTCACTATTAATAGCATCCAAATGGCCCCCTCGTTCATTTGAGCTGGCTGGCAGTGCAGTGTTTCCAAATTTGTGAGCATTGGATGTGCGAAATTAGTGACGCTTGGAAGAAGCTACACCGGGATAGTGGCATGCTCTTCTACAGCAGGGATGTGGAACCCCTTTCACCCTGATGGCCAAATTCAGTCTTGGACAAGCTCTCAGGGACTGCATTGCAGCAGTGGGCAGAGCTGAAGCAAAAAGGGGAGGCACCAAAATACAAAAACAACAACCCAGCATATTTTAGTTTAGTTACTGCCAGTAACGTAGGAGAGGTATTTCAGCCTTTCAGACTGGGAACAAAACAGATGGCCATCCCCTTATGCATAAGCTGGGAAACCACCAAATGATCGGTGGTTGGAGAGAGGGGCCAGGGGAAGAGGGGTTGGCCATCTGGGGAACCCCAGGAGGGCCAGATTTCGTCCATGGGCCTAAGGTGCAACACCCTTGATCTACAGTGATTACAGCAAATATAAGGCTGCAATCCTATGCTCATGTGTCTGGAAGTAAGTGCCACTGAGCACAATTAATCTTCAGAGTAAACATACATGGGATTGTGCTGCAAACTACTAGGAGCAATCCAGGTGAGTGAGCAAGGACTGGCAGGGATTTGTATCACCAAATCTGTCCACAAGTAAAAAGAAGAAGAAAAAAAAAACCTTCTTAGAAGTACGACTAATGGACTTCCGGTTGGAACCAATGTCGCTCTGGTAGCATTCCACCTGTGCTCCGTGGGAGCTTTCTCAAACAGCTTTTTAAAAGGTTGAAAAACCTTTTCATTCCCCCCTGGAATTAAAGGGGGGGCAAGGCAACATCTGGATAATATCTTGGAGAAAAGTACCCCCCTCGAGATAGTGGGGGGGGGCTGGATTCCAGGATTATCTCTCCAGAGCTTTACCGACGCAAAAAACTGTAGTGAGACTCCTATTTCATAGGAGAAAACAGGGCTGATGTGTTCCATAATAATATATGCTTTAAGAAATATCAACAACTTCTGAGGGATGATTTAAGAAATGTTAACAATATTTGAGAACTTCTGAGGACCTGCAAGATCTGTTTGAGAGAAACATGTCTGCACCGAGGAGAAGAAAGGAACTGGCATCAACTCCCCCCGCACCCCCTGTGTCAAAAGTTTCAAGAACAGAAGATATAGGGGAATTATTTACTCTGATAAAGACTTTATCTTCGCAATTTAGGGAGCAAGCCAAAAGATTGGATTTAATCCAAAATTCCATCACCGCCTTGCAAGGAGCTGTAGATTTAATTAATGTGTCATGGCAAAAAATGGAGATGAAAGTTAATGAGCTAGAAGACCGAGTGGCAGGAAATGAAACTATGACACAAATTTGTTTTAAAAATGCCTCTGATAGAATTTCGCAAATGGAAGCCTTCACAAGGAGATCCAATGTACATATTATTGGGATTAAAAATCTGTCTAATGATGTAAAATTGCCTATTTTTGTGGATAAACTTTTCAGATGGGATAGGGATGAGATATTCCCTATCCCATCTGATTATTTCCTTGATATTGAGCAGGCATTTTGTGTGCCAAATGCTAAAGGGACTGATTACATGATAATAGTCCAATTTGCAAAAGTCTCCACAAAGAATTATATCCTGCGTTTGGCAAGAGAGGGTGGAAGCCTTTCCTGGAAACAAGATAAAGTTATGTTATTTCCAGACTACATCAAAGATGTGGTGAATAAAAGAAGGCAATTTATCAAAGCAAAAAATATGGCAACACAAATGAACTTACAATATTACTTAAAATATCCTGCTACACTTTGTATTGTGTCTGAAGGTCAGATGAAGAAGTTTCTAAATCATGAAATGGCGGAGGCATGGCTGAAAGTAAAAATGCATGAGAATTCTGTTACAACCCTATGAACGGGAATCTTTAAACAAGCTTTGTTAACTGCTTGTGTTTAGTCTACATGATCCAGGCTAGGTCAGAAGATAAATGATTATACATATATTTGTTTATTCTCTTTTTTCTTTTTTTCCCTTGCTTTTCTTTATATTTTTTATTTTGAAATAGATATGGTATGCTGTATTTAAATTTATTGTTTGAGGGTAATTGTGCACATGCATTTCTATATAAAAATATTTCTGATTGTTGAAGGTTTATTTTAAGTTTTAAATTTATTATTATATAACACTATATTTCTTTTAATTATTATTATTATTAAAAATAATAATATAGGCTATGGGGAATGAACTGTAGACCTGTTTCTTTGATATAAGATTGATTATATGATATTGAAATGTAAGGTTGTTTATTAAACTGTAAAATTGTTAAGGTTATAGATCTAGTTTTTAAAATAGAATGGCATCAGAGGCCAGTGGGGGGGGGGGATGTATTGGAGTTTAAACTTAATTCTTTAAAGGGGAGGGAGAGGGAGGGGGGAGGGGAATCTTCTTTTTTCTTCACTTCCTTTCCTCCTCTCTTTTCCTTTCCTTTTTTCTTTTTCCTTCTCTTTTTGTTATTGTGGTGTCCTCATCAGAGTATTGTATTGTTGGGAAATTGTAGTATTGATCAGGCTGCTGGTAATTTTGGTATTGTTTATTTCATTTATAAAGATAAAATAAATAAATATATATTCAAAAAGAAAAGAAAAGAAGTACAACTAACTTCACTTTTGGTTTAACGTTTACATCACCACTCTGGTTTCGGGGAAACTCATTTAAACCATTAGAAGAGCACCTTTAAATTCCTCTCTGACCTATTTGGGTGGCATCCCATGTTCACAGGTGATTCAATGCAAAGCTGCGATCATCTGGGAAGCTGGCAAAGCAATTTCTGTTGAGGACGTGGAAGTTGCGCCACCAAGATGTCATGAAATTCGAGTGAAGGTAAAAGATCGCACTCAAACAGGAACATTCCCCACTCTGTGCTTTGAGTGAATTATTATTGTAATGCAGCCTTCCCCAATCTCGTGCACTCCAGATGTTTTGGACCACAACACCCAGCATCCCATGGTTGGGGATGCTGGGAGTTGTAGTCCAACAAATCTAGAGGGTGCCAAGTTGGGGGAGGCTGTTGTAGTGGGTGAGCAACCTTGTGCCTAAGTGGGGAGCAGTGAGTGTAGAGGTGATGGTTTTGGAAAACTGAAATGACAAGTGGCACCTGCAACAAAGTGTTGCAGGGTGGAGTACTCCTGTTCATGGCTGGCTGGCTGGAGTCCTGCCCTTTTCCAGGTTACTCCATTCCATCTCCCCCCCCCCCCCGTCAAGCGGCATTTAATAGTCCCCATTGTGCTGTTTTGTGGTGGCGGGGTGTGTTTCTGTGTCTTCAAGAGGTTTTTTCCTAAATACATTTTGTACTTGCAAACCTTAAGGTTCTCCAAGGCCTGCAGATACCTCCCTCTTGTGCACAGATGGCACCTTTTTGGCTACAAAAGATCCGGCACTAGGAGAATCGGGTCACTAATAGTATGAGAAACCAGTGGCGGCTGGTTGCTCCAATTTCAGTGGGGCTGTGCATGCGTTCTGGGTTTCAGTCAGAACCAGCCAGAACTCTAAAGGAGCTATCCAAGGTGCTGAACCCTGCCCCCAAAATAGGTTCAGCCCAGAAAGGACTCACAGCCCACCGAAATTGGAGCCACCAGCCTCCACTGTGAGACACAGAGAGGTTCTTCCTTCTTTGCCGTTGTCTGTTGACAAAGTGGCAATAGGCAGAACTGGGTGTACTCCATGCAAAAAATGAAAACATAAACCGAAACTTGCATAGCAATAAAAAGCAAGGTATATTCAAAAGTTCTGAGTACAATCCAATAAGGGAAGTGCTCTCTCTGTCAGCCTTTGGACAAAGATCATCCACCAGCGTTACTTATTACATGCCCCTTTATTATATGTGCAGACTGGCCCTGACTCAGGGGTGCAGAACCTCTTTCAGCTCGAGGGCCAAATTCCATTTCAGAGAAGCTTTCAGGAGGCCCATGGTGGGAAGGGCCGAAGGCAAAAGCAGCAGGGCCAGCTATACCAAAAAGGCCAGCATATTGTAGCTTAAAGCTCTCATCGCCAGTAACTACGCCTTAGGAGAGGCATTTCAGCCTTTTAGAATGGGGAAACACTGCACAAAAGCCAGGAAATCAATTGTTGGGAGAAAGAGGGTTGAATTAGGGGAAGGGAAGGCCTTCTGGGGAACCCCAGAGAGCCGGAATTGGCCCCCACTAGGGCCGGATTTGGTTCTGCACCCCTACTCTAACTCAACAGCACACCCTCTCCTGTGACTCACCCTCTCCATCCCAGAGCTCTTTACTAAAACAGAGACTGATAGGGCTAAACTACATGCTACGTTAAATACATAGCATGCCTCTGATCCTGACCATTTTGTTTACCATAATGTAAGAGCATGGGGCCCAGTCATCGAGACCACTGTGCATGGGTAGGGGAGGTTTAAACCTTCCTACCGAACCACTTTTCCCCCCCAAATTTGAAAAAGAAAACCTTCACCGGAGAGAGAACCCCTGAATGTGTATCACTGGCTGGTCTTTCATGTCATAATTAGTCAGATTTAGACTAGTTCACATGGGTAGCATTCTTGGTGAACGTCTTCTAAATAACTGACATGAACATCTTTTTGCACCTTTTGAAATAACACACTGCATTTTCCACACAGATAGTGGCCACGGGGATCTGTCGGACAGATGATCATGTATTGAAAGGTGTTTTTCCTAACATAGACTACCCGGTTATTGCTGGCCATGAAGGAGCTGGGATTGTTGAAAGTGTTGGACCCGAAGTCACTTGTGTAAAACCAGGTAAGGAAGAGGTAGAGGAGGATCTCACAAGGGCCTTTGCATTGGTCAGAGCTAGTATTTTCAGTCATTATCTAAAGCAGCTTTTCCTAACCTGGTGCCCTCCTCATCAGTTGTACTTCAACTCCTGTCAGCACTGGCCAGCATGACCATTGGTCAGAAATGCTGGGAGCTGTAGTCCCAAACATCTGGAGGGCACTAAGTTGGGGAAGGGCTCTAATGCATTAATAGGGGTCCCTAAACTTTTGGCGTCAGTGGGCACATTTGGAATTTTGAGATAGTGTCATGGGCACTGTCACAAAATGGCTGTCACAGGGGGGCTTGCCTATTTATAACGTAGCTGCCATGGTGGGCACAGTCAGTCACAAAACTTTCATTTCCCAGAAGGCAAACTGGTGAGACTAAAAGAAAACCAACTTGACCAAGAAACCAAGTACAAGGCACAGGGGACTCCCAGCTCCCAAACCACAAAGCCAGTCTTTTGAACCCCAGTAAAAATGCTGCTGGAAGACAGCCCTTCACTTTGCAGCAGGCCATCCCCCCTGTTGATTTTTTTTAATTTAAAAAAATCTTAAGAAATAAAATAAAAATCAGGAGAGGCAGGAAGCCTGGCGGGCACCAAGAGAGGTGTCCATGGGCATATTATTGCCCATCGGCACCACATTGGAGGCCCAGAATTAAACAGTGTGTTGCAGAACCCAGAGTCAGAGAGACCACGGAGTGAAGGAAAAAGAGATTCTTTATTAAACGCGCGGGCTTAAGGCTGGAATCATTTCCAAAGAGCCAGAAGCCCCGAAATACATCAGCACATTGGTTTTATAGACATTGTGACACATATGAAACGGCTCCCCCTCCCCCTCCCGCGTGGGGTTGCAGTCCTCAACATTTCTTCTCCTAGCACTATTGTTTATAATACAAGAACTGGGTTATAGGGTAGCCATGATAAGGAGAGAACAGAAGAGAACAGCAGAGAACAAGATATACAATTGTATGACCTTGACAAGATAAGGAATTCCTGTGTCTCGTCAGCTTACAACAATATATTCAAGGGAGAAAGAGCTCAGCAAGAACATGAAGCATGAGACTGCATGAGGCTACTTAGTCTGACCCCCGATATGGCTGCTACATTCCCCCCTTAAATGCATAATTTCATTACAATTATAGCATTTCTGATAACTATACAAAGCTTTTTGTGACATACATATTACTTAGCCTCTTGTTGGGCTATTAGAGCGTAGAGGGCAGCAGTTTTACTAGCTGAGACATAAAACAGATTGGTTAAACAGCACATAAGACAAGGAACGCAGAGACATAACAGTATCTCTATGAACAACACTGGTAGAATTAGGATGAACAATGCTTTCAACCAGCTAAGATCTGGAAGCCAAGGGGTTAACTAATTTAGCTAATTGTTTTGTCTTATTGTTTTGTTAGCTACTATATTGTGCAGCTTGTTGATCTGTTCATCTACAGCATTGCCATTATCAGTTAAGTTAAAACAACAGAGCTTTTGGTGTGTCTCACAACTTAAATGATGAAGAAGGAAGAGGTAATCTATACCAGCTCTATTTTCTAGAACTGCACCTCTTAGATCACGCAACTCTTTATTTAACAATGACAATGCTTGTGAGGTGGCATTTATGCTTTTGGCTAAGCTGCAAGCTAACCGGTTGATCTCCAGACTATCAGCCAAGGCTAAACCTGGAACCCCAACCAGTGACATTGCTAAGGCCAATTTTTCTGAGTCAGAATATAACTGCATATGACTATTACAATTTTTAGTTAGTTGGAGTGCTCGAGGCTGCTGTCGATGGATTTTCTCGGGCTACAGGGGAAGAATTGGCACCAGTTCAATTGGCGGCTGAGGCAACATGGGTGGTTATTAGACAAGTTGGCAGGAATGAATGACCAAGTGCGGGAACTACATGTCTAAAACCATCTATGAGGCAAAAGTATGTGGGCATCATTAAAAGATATGTTTTGAATTTTATTACAGTGGAAGGGGGCCAGGGATAGCTTTGTATTTTCTGGAAAATTTTTGACAATTAAGCATTCGTGCACACGTAGCATTTGTTTCAGCAACGATGGGGGTGCGTAGAGTGAACTCTGTAGGGGGTAGGATCTTTGCAACCAAGCCCCAATTAGCATTTTGGGAATAAGTTAAACTTACACCATAAACTATTAACATGGTATCTTTTTGAATTTTCCCAGGATGTCTACAGACAGGTATTAGGCAAGAGCTAATAAGCCTGTTTGCAGGTATATCTCTTGGCAAACAAAAACGTTTTATTCTCGTGATGTTAGCCAGGTGAAGCCAGTAATTATCAGCAAATCGCTGGGAAAAACTTCTCTTTCTAGGGGCAGACCCCCCCTTTTGCACCTTATTAAGGAAACACAATGCAACACTACTAACACTACAAGACGCATGTTTGATCTTCTTTGGGATCTGACCGTACGCCGGGCAGCTATTCACCTGGCAAGCTGCAGTAGGGTCTAGTCCCCTTCTTCAATTCTCCAGTTGCAGATCTGACCGTACGCAGGGGGACAGTCTCCCGGTGTGTCCACAGTAAGGTCTAGCCTGAGTCTTCTTACTGCTTTTTCAGAATGATTTTTAAAGAATTTTCAGGATTTCTGTTTATAGTCTACTCTCCCCCTCTCGCTCTCTTGACTCGTGTTTAATGTATCCAGGGTTTAACTCCAGCTGCTTTCATAGCTGCGGGGGTGGAAAGTATGACAGTTCTCAGTCTTCTCCATCTGGGAGTCAAAGGGTTATTTTTCCCTTTTTAACTTATACTTTAACTCTTGGTTGGAAAGGATGAACTTCTGTGATGGGAATGGCTTATTTTTTAAGACAAAGCGACGCTGGGCTTGAAGAACTTTGCTCAGTGTTTGGACTTCTTGTTTAAGGCTAACGTTTGCTTGCTCTTGATACCACTCCAGTGTCAATCATGAAGTCAATGTCACGTCCTCACAGTCAATGTCACGGCCCCTCTCAAGCTGTCTCCCTCTTCGCCTATTCTGGCCCCTTTGGTTTTCTCTTTGGTGTATTTGATTTATTTTATTTGGGCATTCATGCCACTAATGTCCATCTTGTCCACACTGGGCACACTGGTTCTTTTTTAAGAATCTTCTGCCTCTGCCGGGTCTTCTTCTTTTCTTTTTTCGTTTACGTCTTCTTGGGCCTCTGGGTCAAGGGGGGTGTACTGGCGATAGGCATCTGAAAGACGCTCCAAGTACGCTCTGGGGCCTCGGTGGCACCTTGCAGCACTTTAGACACTTTGGTCATATTAACTGACTTTTTTATACCTGCTTTTATGGATTTTAACAGCAGGGTTTGATACTGGGTGAGGCGCTTTAGCCCCACTTGTGTTTTGGGATTCCAGTGGGGGGGGGGGTTACTTACAAGGAGACTTTATTGGGTAACTTACAGCACACAGGCGTACTTAATGGTTGGATTAGACAGCTTCTCTGAACCACGAGCTATTGGGCTTCTCTGAACCACGAACTATTGGGCTAAATGGGTTTTATACCATACATGTTACTCATGAGGCAACACAACACTAGCAAGCATTTTCAGCATAGGCTAGAAGTGTTTGGTTCTCAGGCACAGCTTCCTGTAAACAACTTCGCTTCCCAAAGTGCTTGATAACACTTTTATTCATTAGTATGGGAAGACAAATTTTTTCTCTTTCTTTTGCTTTCTTTTTTTTTGCTGATCTGCCTGTATTGCAGATCATGTTTTAAACTTTTTACATAAAACTTTCTGCTCCATGCACCAGCCTTGTCTCTTTATTTGTCTTTTCCAAGTTAAACTCACTTACTTAAACCTTTCTGCCTTACACTAGTCCCAATGACACACATTTGGGATAGGCTCTTCTTCTCCTTCTAGTTACATTTTCTTCATCTTAAAGAACTATTACATTATTGTGGCTACTTTACCCTAGGTAATAAGCTCCAGGCACAATCAGCTGCTTTTAATTTACCCTGGGGGCAACTATGGCCACGCTTCTTTTCTACAAATATTTTTTTTTCTTTGCCTCTTGCCTTTTCTTTCTTCTTGTCATCTATTGGGAACCACACTTAGTATCATTTGGAGTTGCAACTAACACTAATTTGCAAATATCACATATATTTTATGATATTTAAGAAATCATAAAATATACACAACAAACTTTTTCTGCAATTTAACACAATGAATGGAAAACACTTTTTGCTTGGTAAGGCATGATGAAGCAGATCCAGCAATTATACTGCTCTTCTGGCTGAAAGCTCAGGGCCCATTAAAATCAAGGGACGGGCATACCCACACACGCAAAGAGTTCTAGGTCACCATTTTTGCATCGGCAACTCTATGCTGCATGAGTTCTGGCAGAAGGAAATCTAAAAGTCATAGATCAAACTCAGCCTGCTGTACACTGAGCTGACTACAAACATAGACACACAGTCCACAGCGATGAGAGTTCAAGTTTATCAAAAGCTTCACAGCACTGTCCATGGCAAGTCTTTGACAATTTAAAATTTTAGTCCATGTGCAGAGTGTCTCTAAAAAGCCCAGATGATGATGGAGGCAAACAGAGAAGGCTCTGGGCAATGAAGATGAGATGTTTCCAGCAAAGGCTCTCCACTTTTGCATCAGTTTAAAAAGGGGAAGTGTGGCCCTATGCCCCTTCTGACAGACAAGGGCCTTTAACTTTTTAGCAAGGCCTCTGTCTAAACAGAGCGGCACAGCTCAGCTCTCTAGCCGTGACGCTTTAACCTGGGCAACTCCTCTGTAAATTTTATTTTACTTCTGCCAGGTTCTCACAGACATTTTAAAAACTTACTCTTTTTTTTCTTTTAACCTGGTACACGAAAGCACTGAAACACTGAGTGCCGAAACTCAGGACGCTGGGGGGTGATGGGCATCGCCTTATACTTGCATTTTTCAGGCAGCCATTAATCTTCGGGGAGGCGGTGGGGTGATTTGCAGGACTTCAAAGGTAAGCTTCTCAGTTTGTTTGTATTTGTAAATCCCAAGCTTAAAACAGGACACGATGAGGTACAGGGCCACCAAATTCTTGCTTTGGCACGGGCAACAAATAACTCGGGTCAGCTTTCTTCGCTGGGGTCTCAAACAGGAAAATAGTCTTAATTTAAAGTTGTAACATCACTGACAGCGTCAGCCAGCCAGCTACACAGATCTCATTGTTTTTTAAGACAGTTGCTCCAATATCTTTTTTTCTTCTCAATCAGGTTGGGTCTCCCAGCTTACACAGTTTATTGCAGCTTTCAGGAGCATGGTAGTAGCGTGATTTTGGCTTGGCCAGGAACATGCTGTCTGGTTTCTCGGTCTTTTCAGCACACACACTTAGGCAGTGTAACACTGGACACTTAAATCAGTGAGATTTCTTCATTGCAGGGAATCCCACGGCAAAAGCTTAATGGTTATGCTCTTCAGAAATCATATAGCCGATGGTCAGTAGCTACAGGCTCTATGCAATTTTAACACAGTTCAAAGCTAAACACGGTTGCCTTGACAGAGATCTTCAACGTGGTCTCTCCGCTTCATTCTGCTTTGGGACAGTCTTATGGCACACTTTTCACTCGAAGAGGGGTCTAGCCTGTGCTCTGGGGGCTGATTCTTCACCTTTATTTTCTATTTTGCCTTCATCTTCTGGGTCTTCATTTTCAGTTTCCATTTTTTAGGGATTTCATCTCAATTAGGCGAGGTGATGATGTTACACAACTCAGAACGTTGTGGGCAATTTTCCTGCCCCCCCCCCCCCTCTCGGTGCACTAGGCTAACAGCTACTTCTTCGGCCTTACACTCTCACGCTCCCACGCTTTGTTAAAAGCCAGACTGTCCTGCAACATTTCTCTAATTAACAGCCTCAGATCTTGCTTTTTTTCTCTCAGCTCGAACTTGAGCTTTTTGCTGTTTTCTCTCTCTATTCTGAATCTTTTTAAAAAAAACCTTTTTCCTTCTTTGTTTGACATACATCTCAAGGGGGTGCAAGGTTTGCTTCCCCCACCACCCATAGCCTCCCTCCTAAATTGAAGACAGACACAATTAGGGAATGGGAATTGGTCAGTGAGTAAGGGGTCTCACTGGCCGACACAAGAGGATTTTACACACCACGCACTTTGCTACTGGCCTGGGCACCCGGACGGTCAACGGTATGCGTCAGAAACCACAGTAGCCACTCACACAATCATCAATCTCTCCACTGCATCCATATGTCCCTGCCACCCACTTTTCCCACTTTTTACCAGAGCGGAAAGCGGCTTCCCCAGCTTCCTCAGCTTCCTACTGAGTACTGGCGTGCTGGGTACTGGCGCCCACTCGGGGGTGTGATCAGGCCCCCCTTCTACCCACAAGGAGTAGGTTCTTTTTGTATACGTATACCACCAACACTGACCTTCTTCATAAGGCGGGGCCCTCTTTTTTTCTGCCCAGTGGCCTTTCTCCCTAAAGGCGGGGTCCTCTTTTTCCCATATACTTGCCTTTCTCCTGAAGGCTTCCAATGTGGGTTTCAACTCAATTGCAGCTGCGATACAGGCAGGGCTCAAGTTCCTTGCTCCGCTTCCCAAGGCTCTCTTGCTACTTGCTGCCGTTTGGGCAATCCCGGCGCAGGCTTTCTCCCATTCACTCGACAAAAAGGTTGGTGGCACCAAGAAAGGGAGGCATGCGCCGAGCTCGTCTTCCCAGTGCGGCGATCAAGAGCAGGCAAATGCCACCTGTCTGGCTCAGAGCCTGCCACATCCGAGTCACGGCACCATTTATGTTGCAGAACCCAGAGTCAGAGAGACCACGGAGTGAAGAAAAAAGAGATTCTTTATTAAACGCGCGGGCTTAAGGCTGGAATCATTTCCAAAGAGCCAGAAGCCCCGAAATACATCAGCACATTGGTTTTATAGACATTGTGACACATATGAAATGGCTCCTCCTCCCCCTCCCGCGTGGGGTTGCAGTCCTCAACATTTCTTCTCCTAGCACTATTGTTTATAATACAAGAACTGGGTTATAGGGTAGCCATGATAAGGAGAGAACAGAAGAGAACAGCAGAGAACAAGATATACAATTGTATGACCTTTGATAAGATAAGGAATTCCTGTGTCTCATCAGCTTACAACAATATATTCAAGGGAGAAAGAGCTCAGCAAGAACATGAAGCATGAGACTGCATGAGGCTACTTAGTCTGACCCCCAATATGGCTGCTACAGTGCCCAGACTCCCTGAGGTTTGGGGGGGTTTATAAGCAAAGAGACGGTTGACTGATGCATTCCTCATTGCCTTTCCAGTGTCAGGTGCACATCTTTTTATTTACCCAGACCTCTTAAACAACTTGTGTAGGGATTATATTATATTATTTATTTATTCATTACATTTCTATACCACCTGATAGCCAATGCTCTCTGGGCGGTTTACAAAGATTAAAAACATTAAAAATACAGTATTCAGATTTTAAAAGCTAATTACATAAAAAACACACAAACAGACACTATACACAAAAGAACGTGTGTGTGTGCGCGTGCGCGCACATGTTGGTTTGGTGTTTTATTAAAAACCTTTTAAAGTCTGTTCTTATTTTTCCACTACTAACGAAAGGATAGCTTCCAGCTGCATTTTGCTGTGCTGTATTTTAAATATTCCATTGTATTTTATTCTCAGTTCTGTAAGCCCAGGGAATGTAAATAAATAAATAATGAACAGAATGAGATGTGTCAAGGGAGGAAGGCGGTGTTTAATCCTTTCCCCACCTGCCACTTCTCTTCCTAGTGGAGGCCGCCATCTATTTCCCCCAACAATGCATCTGAATTATGCTACATCCATACGTAGAAGCCTTCCATAGGTATTCCATAGTGGGCGAACATAGCAGCCCGCTGGGACACTAATTGGTAACTTGGTCACCACAAGTACAGGTGGAACAATTTGTTAGAGAACGAACTTGCATTGTCACCACCTCTTCTCCAGGTAAGCCCCCTCCAGGGCTTGAACATTTTAAGAACTTAGTCGAAAATGCTGCCCCACTTTTGCCATGAAAGTGGGGAAGCATTTTTGGCACAGCATTAGCCTAAATGAAAATTCATCAGAAGGGAATTGTCATGCTTTATTGACATTAACACATTAAAAAAAAGATTGTTCTATTTAAAATAATATGTTTACCCTTAGTAGCTCATGAGGTTTTTTTGCAAACATTTTAACATAAGAAATATTTCACTCTGTTGTTCTTTTTCCACCCAAGGTGACAAAGTCATTCCTCTTTGCATTCCCCAGTGTGGAGAATGCGACTGCTGTTTGAGTCCTAAAACTAACTGTTGCCTCAAGTCCCAGTAAGTTTGTTTGACATCTCTTGTTAGTCATTTGTGTGTTTCTCCATAATATTAACAATTAGCATTTTTAGCTGAATTTACGAGACCGACCAGTCTGAATCTCCTCAAACAGCCTCTATAAACCTCTTCAAAACCTGATGCCAGACAAGACCAGCAGGTTCACCTGCAAAGGGAAACCGATTAACCACTTCCTGTGGACAAGCACCTTCTCCGAATACACAGTTGTGCCAGATGCTGCCATTGTAAGGATCCACGACGACGCTCCTCTGGATAAAGTCTGCCTCTTTGGCTGTGGGTTTTCTACTGGCTATGGTGCTGCTATCAATTGTGCCAAGGTAAAAATGGATTCACATGTGTACTTCCCAAGGAGGTAAAATAAGAGTCTGGTTCTTCCTTGCTAGAGATGGGGTGCTTTCAGGAATCGCTATTCCTGAAATTCCTTGAGGTGCAAGCTTTGAACTTCCTTGCTCTCACTGGGCCCATCCATGCAACAGTTGTTCTAAAACAGGAGAGGGGAACCTCCCAGATGGTCGTGCTTCTTTCCCCTGTCCCCCAACCACTGACTGTTTGGTGATTTCTCGGCCTTTGTGCAGTTTTTTCCCCATTCTAAAAGGTTGAAATGCCTCTCTTAAGGCTTAGTTCCTGGCAGTAAGAGCTTTAGGGCGCAATCCTACTGGGATAGGCGGCTGCCTCTGAACTTGGAGGTGACCACCTATCCAATGCAGGGGAGGAGAAGAGTGGAGTGGATCATCCCCTCTGCGCTTCAGCCGCCCTGCATTTGCCACTAGACAGCCCATTTCGGCTGTCTAGCTGCGGGAAGGCGGAGCAGGGGAGGTGGCTGCCAGATGACACATAGGATGTGTCGTACTAGCATTTCCACCTTCCTTGCCCTGGAACGCCCCCGCAATGCCCTGTTTCGCCGCTCCACACTCTTCTTCCAAGCGTGGTGCGCAGGGCCGTTCTGTGCTGCTTGAGAGGCAGCATGGGAGGGGGGGAAGGTGGAGTGGCTAGCCACTAACGAGCAGCCATAGGATTGCTCCCCAAAGCTACAATATGCTTATTTTGGGGGGTATTTTTTGTCCCTGCCCCATTTTCCTTTTACATGTATCATGGAACTACATTTAATTTCGAAATAAAGTTAACAAAATAAAGGCAATAAAAAAGAAGAATGTACATAATAATATTACTGATTTTGATTTATTATATGTACATAATAATAAATCAAAATCAGTAAAGAAACAAAGGAATTCACTAATTATAAATCTTAGTCTATAACTGATATGCTTATGGAACATCTGCAATGAAACGCCCTAAGTAGGAGCTCAGTACCTAATGAAAGTAAAAATACAGCATATAAAAGGAAAGTATATGTCATTGTGTGTGTGTGTGTGTGTGTGTGTGTGTGTGTATTTATCAGGAAAAATATAGGCAACTGTACTTGGTTGGAGTTTTATCAAAAATTTGAAGTGCTTCAATATAGCAAATAAATGGAAACCATGGTGCCATAATATCATTCTTCAAGTTAGAACTGGAATGAGGCCCCCAAAACTTATCCAGAATTGAATTTGGCCTTGGGCTGAAAGACATTCACGACCCCTGTTCTAAAAGGAAGCAGCAAAAAGCTGTTGGTAGTCAGCAGGCCAATGGTGTATTTTTGATCTCCTAGGCCAAGATGGGCAAATTTCAGGCTAGTCGGAGCTACTTTCTTTTTTACGAGAACCCCACAATCCATCAACCAGAGCCAGGAGCAAAAGACAAGCACTTAGAATTAAAGAACAGGGTGCCTCAGAGCACCGCCTAAGCGACGTAGGAATTTATGTTCAGTAGCAGAACTGAGCTGAGCTCATGGTCCTTTCACATAAAAGTCCACTCCTTGTTACCCCAAGCTTTCTCCATTTCAGCAGCCTAATTTTGGTGGGAAAAGCTATTTTGAGGCCTCTGTTCAAGAACTGGAGCAATTTGGACCAGAAAGGCAATTTATAAATATTGAAATGAATAACATAATTAAGTCGGGAACCCTTGCCAATCTGCTACAAATCATTCAAAGATCTTCCAATTGATCCCAAACTACTTTCTGCCTGTGCCAATCCTAACTCAGCCTTCTTGTTGCATTCCTCTTGTTTCTCCAGCCTTGTGCTTTCTGTTCGCCCCCTTTCTTGAACCTATTATCTCCCCTGAATACTGCTATCTCTTTGCCTGTTCTCTTCCTGTCTGCCTTAGATTTTGCCAGTCCTGATCCCGCTACAGCCCCAGCTCCTGCTGCATTACTTAAGCCATGGCAAATCCCCAACACAGGGTCCTTGTTTATATGGCAGGTTGAACCTGGTTCTACCTGTGCCGTCTTCGGCTTGGGAGGTGTCGGTCTGTCGGTTGTCATGGGCTGCAAAGCAGCTGGAGCGTCCAGAATTATTGGGGTTGACATCAACAAAGATAAGTTTGCTAAGGCCAAAGAGTTAGGAGCCACTGAGTGCATCGCTCCTGAAGATTTCAAGAAGCCCATTAATGAGGTGCTTGTGGAGATGACTGGTCTTGGCATGGACTATGCATTTGAAGTGACTGGACACATTGATATTGAGGTACGTGATCTGTCTTCTTGACGATAAACTTTTCTGCTCAGTTTTCCATTTTGTAGCTGAAGGCAGATGTTACGCAGAATCTTTTAAAAGAGGATACACAAGTGCCTTGTCCATACACAGCATGGTGGCTCACCTGATTAAAGGCAGCTGCTGGCATGATCACATCAGTCCGGTGCTGAAGGAGTTGCACTGGCTACCAGTTGTGTTCCGGGCCAAATTCAAGGTGTTGGTTTTGACCTTTAAAACCCTATACGGTTCCAGCCCAGCCTATCTCAAGGAGCGCCTCCAGCAACACCAGATAGGCTGCTTAACAAGATCAGCCTCGGATGGCCTTCTCTCTGTCCCATCAGCCAGGACAGCTAGGCTGGTGAGGACGAGAGAGAGGGCCTTCTCTGTGGTAGCCCCCACTCTGTGGAACTCCCTCCCTAGGGAACTCCGCCATGCCCCCTCTTTAATGAGCTTCCACCACGTATTGAAAACTTGGTTGTTCAGGCAGGCATTTGGGGAGGGTATTTTTAGAAATACAATGTTTTAATGTGCTATTTTACTGTTTTAAACTGTTGTACTGTTGTACATTGCCCAGAGTGGCCGGGTGACTGGCCAGATGGGTAATTAAGAAATTTAATAAATAAATGAATAAACAAATACTTATGGCAAGGAAGGGGAACTAAACCACAGAATGGGGCAAAGTTTCTTGTAGGCCTACGGTGCTCCTCAGTGCCAGTGCTGGTCAGAGACTGGTGTCACTGGACCCTTCCAAGGTACTAGGACCTTGGAAGCTGCCCAGTGGTGCCAACTCCTGATGCCAGCCCTGAGTGGGACAAATGTGCTACAAGGGACTCTGTCATGCCACCTTTAATAACTACTGTCTGTCTCCAACCACTTCTTTCAAGCTGCAGCATCACCTGCATTAAATTTTGTTGGTTTGTTCAGTCCTAGGGCTCGTGGCTGTCCTCCATGTTCTTTCCTTTGATCAGCAATGAACTTTCAAGGAGTATCTAAAAGTGGGAGACTTGAGAAGCTGGCTTATAAGAACATAAGCCCTGCTGGATCAGACCACACATGCCTATCTGTTCCAGTATTCTGCTCCTTGATCATTTTGGTTTCTTAGCTTATCCTTCTCTGTGTCTCAAATAGGTCACGGCCCTCGCATCCTGCCACTTGGGTCATGGAATCTGTGTGCTGGTTGGGGCGCCTCCTGCAGGATCACAGCTCTCCTTCGATCCTACTCTTGTCCTCACAGGGAAGAAGCTGATTGGGTGTTTGATTGGAGGTGTGGATTGGTTAAAGTGGTTCATATGACCGTAACTGCACGACTTTGTGGGTGATGAATTCACTGAAATAGGATGTGCAGCCTCAAATTGGTTAGGCTTGGTATAAATATAGAAGCCTGGCTTTCTTCCTTTCCCTACTCAGTAGAAAGGTATCTTCTGCCTGCTCATCTTCAGCTTCCAAACCAGCTCCCTCCTCCCCTGCTATTACTAGAGCCTTTCTACACAAGGCATTTATTGTGCACTCGTGATCCTCACTCACAGTAGTTTGCAAGTGCTTTACATGATGCCATCCTCCTCCAGGGCCTCTCTGGTTCTTTGCAACAGGTATCACGGGGGAGTTTTCTCATGAGGAAAGTCTGATATATCCTGAAAGGTGGCATGAAACCCTTGTGTACTTCTGCAATTCGGCTATACCACAGTGCCATCTAGTGATTGTGTAATGGAACATATAGAAAGGAAGAGAAAGAAAACCTACGGGGAAAAATGCACATAAAGAAGCCAATCTTAATCCCACTAAGAATCCGGAAGCAGAAGCCTCAGTAAAGTGGCTGGTTAAAAGCCTCATGTAGAAAAGCCCCTAGGTAGCGGGGACCCTGGTTCAAAAATATCCATCCTGCATGGGCAACCACACCATTCTGGTGTGGTTGCCCATGGCCCAGGTACCAATTCCCTAACATCACAAGCATTGTTTTTAGCTAGACATTCCTTGTGAAGTGACATCACAATGAACAATAAAGGGCAGAAACCAACAAAGACTCTTCACTAACGTTAGCCCCCATCCTTATCTGCAAAAAGATAATATCAGCAGAGAGTTTGTAGGATCCAAATCCCCAATGTGTCTTGCGATATCACTGCATGAAGATATGTGTAGATATACCATGGGGTAAACCTTCCTGGACCCATTTACATGCAGTGCAATGTCTGGAAATTAAATCTGTGTGCAAGGAGGCAAATAAAGTGTTGATGGACAGCATGGGAAAGTGTTAATGGATATAATGGGGCTGCAAACTAAATTTGGGGCCATATTTATTGATCTACAGTATTTATTTAAAAAGCATTTCCTGTCTTGCCTTTCCACCACATCAGCCTTTGACTATACTATGTTTGTGTTCTTAACTGATAAAAATGAGTGTTATCTCCATCGTCTAATATGTTTCGTGAAGGTCAAACATCCCCACGTTAAATAAACAAAGTAGTAAATGCTGGATGACCCAATATTCCTTTGTTTCCCCCCAGGTTGGAAGTTAAAAGATGCTCTTCCTAAACTGGTTTCTGATTACATGAAAAATAAATTTAATACAGATGCATTAATAAGCCATGTATTGCCTTTTGAGAAAATTGGTGAAGGCTTTGAGCTTCTGTACTCTGGTAAAAGGTAAGGTTTGCATTTTTTTATACTTCTATCCTACCCTTCCTTAAAAGAGCTCAGGGTTGTGTATTTTTATCCTCACAAAAACCCTGCATGGTAAGTTAGGCTGGGAGATAGGGACCGGCCTAGGGATGGGTGAACCCATTTTGGTTTTGCTAGTTTCTAATTCTTCCAATATTAAGTTTGTTTCATCTTGTTTCTGCATCAGTTTACAATTTTTAAAAAGTCTGCACAAATGTTTGTATGTACCCTTGTGTGCCTTTCTCTTAATATATGCCTCTTTCCCCAAATATATGCATTTTTGCAAAGAATTCTCCTTAATGTAATGCATTTCTGTATGTTATTTTTACTCATATACACATTTGTGTATACTGTCCCCTAATATACACATTTTGAATTGGAGAGCTGCATCACAAAAATCAGTAAAGTGCAGATATCAAAGTATAACTGTGTTTCGGTTTGCATAATGTTTTGGGAAGTGCAGATTAGGCAAGTTACGTTCACATTAAAATGCAAATCAAGCAACTTTCTCCCCCATCCCTAGCCTGGCCCAAAGGTACCCTGTGAGCTTCGTGGCAGAAGAGGGATTTGAACCCAGGTCTCCTTGATCCAAGTCCAACACTTCCACCTCAGTGTCAATTTTCAGGTCAAAAGAACTTTCCATTTTCTTCACAGGAAAGATGGGAGTTCAAGATGTAGCGATGGCCACCAATTTGGATGGCTTTAAAAGAGAGTTAGACAAATTCATGGAGGAGAAGGCTATCAGTGGCCGCTAGTCATGATGGCTATATATTGTCTCCAGTATCAGAGGCAGTATGCCTCTGTATGCCAGTTGCTGGGGAACATGAGCAGGAAGCTGCTGTTGCACTCATGTCTTGCTTGTGAGCTTCTCATAGGCATCTGGCTAGCCAGTATGGGAACCAGAAGCTAGGGCCCTTGGTCTGATCCAGCATGGTGCTTCTGATGTTCTTATGTTCATAAGGTGAAAATGTCCATTTCTCCTTCACGTGCTTTGGAAATGTGAGGACTTGGACCTTGCCCAAACCCATCTAAAATGTCCCAGCTGGCAATTTACCAGCTTGCAACATCTAGTTAGAGCTAGAAGCCTGTAGACAGAAGCTTTGTTCTCTGTTGATGCATATTAGAAATTGTTAGGGATATTTTTGGAAACACATTAATCTTTCTCCTTTTTTCTTTCTTTCAGTATTCGCTCCATCTTGTTGTTTTAACACAGCCGCAGATCCTTTCCATACCTGACCAAATTCAACAGAATTTCAACTAACACTAACATTTATCTGTATTGTTGAGGTTTATAATCAATAAGGGTAGGCAAGCCAACGTGGGAAAACCTTTAGTTCCTGTATATAAGTTGTAACCCATAAAGGCAGGGGCGGGGGGGGGGGGGGCTTTTAAGCCACTCCTAGGTCTCAAACTATGTTCCTTTCAAACCCTGACCAGCTCACTGTCACCTGCTGCAGAGACCTGTTCCAGCTTTAGAAGGCATCAGAACTAGGCAGTGTTTTCTCACGTGGATTCTACTCCTGGTCCCATTGGCCTCTGCATTCCCATTGGCCTCTTCCAGGTCAGCTCTTGTCTCTCTCTAAAGGGTAGAACTAGGCATGATGGCAGCCGATCTGAATCTTCAAATGTGGGTTGTCACCAGTCAGCCATAAGGCAGTGTGTTGCAGCGATTTTAAGCAGAGACTTGGTGGGCTAAAGCAGGGGTGTGCAGACTACAGGATCTACTTGGTGTTTTTTTTTACTAGAATCCCAAGACTGATTCCCAGAGAATTCTGAGCCCAGATACTTGTTCTGAATACCAGAACTGATTGGAGCTCACAGTCCTTCCACACATAAATCCATTCCACACACAAATCCAAGCTTTCTTCATTTCAGCAGCATAATTTAGATTGTATGTGTGTTTGTCATTTTATTGTTGCTATTGTTAAATAACTGGGAGTCAAAAAATCCTTGCTCATCTAATGCAAAACACCCAGAGATCTAACAAGTAGGTCCAGATCTACCCTCTACCCATCCCTGAGCTAGAGGTACCGCTCAACGTTTGCCTGCCCTTTGTCTCCCCCAGATGCACCCCTATTCTCCTAGTCCAGGGGTAGGTAAAATGGTGCCTATGGGCGCCACTGGGCCCTCAGACACCTTTCTTAGTGCCCAGCCAAGGTGCCTTATCCCTTACACGTTTTTGTACATTAAAAATTAAATCAATTCTGTTGGTGCTGAAAAGTGTAGTGTGTTGGGGCTCAGACCCCACCTCAGTCTTATACTCAGTCTTTTGGTTCATGCCTCCTATGGCAACCATTTTGTGGTGGTGCCCACAACAGTTTCTCAAATTGCCAAAAGTACCCAGAAGCCCAAAAAGTTTGCCTACCCTATTCTCCTAGTCAGATTCCAAATCCAAAAATAAGCCGTCCTTGGAAAAAACTATCTGCTGCTTCTTCTCTTACAATCACTCCCATACCTCCATTATAGTTGATCAATATTTTAAAGACGTTGTGCCACTTTTGAAACTGACTAGTGGCTTGACTTTTCAAGAGTAGAAGCAACCTGGTGCCTTCCAGATGTTTTGGACTATGACTCCCATAATCCCTGACCACTAGCTATGCTGGCTGGGGCTTGTGGGAGTTGGAGTACAAAACATTTAGGGGGCACCAGTTTACCTGCTGTGCTAACCTGCCCTGCATGTAAATTACTTCTTTGCAGATTACAGCTCTTATCTGCTAATTGTGTAATGCACTTTTTTGAGAAGGAGGAGTGACAGCAGCAGCAGTAGCAAGACAGAGTTGTATAAAGACTCTTTCCCTTTCAAGGATCGGCTTGAGGATTTTTCTTTACTAGCACAATGATACATTTAACTTTGCAAATATATATCCTAATGATCCACCATTTCTGATGTCTCCTTTAGCTGTGTACATATATATTTAGCTGTGTAACCCTTAACAAGTCCAAAGCTGAAACCTGAACTTGACCAGCTTTAAGCTAGATGGAAGAGTGATTTTTTAGTCTGTATCACTGGCCTAACGATATGCTGTAAATATATCCTGATATATTCAGCACTGGAACATGATCTCATCTATAGCTAGATGCTTTACAAATATTCTTTAAGAGGCAGTAATCTAAGCAAAGGAGCCACTCTGGACCAAAGAAACAATATTTACCCTCTGTGATATTTTCCATTCCTACAGCTAAAGTTTTAAGCTTTAAAAAAACCAGCAACTTGATCTGTTGATTCCAGGCATTAAAGAGAGCTACTGAACCCTAGAACAAGTGTCTCAGCAATCAGTCACTGTACTTTAAATGCTGCATCTGTAAAAAGTGGCTACCTTGATCTCACTTGCTAGTTAATGTCATCCTCACATATTTGCCACTCACAGAACCTTTTTGAGGAGACCTTTGACACTTGCAAATGGGCGAAGGCTAACCAGCTGTCACACTGGCACTATGCTTGGGGTGGCAGCTTTCGGCTTCTCTTCCCACCCTCCTTCTCTCCCTCTGAGTTTCCCCTACCTGCATGAAACTAGGCTGAAGAATCCATGAAATTAGACTCCAATGCAGCTTCCCCCAGCCTGGTGCCTTCCAAATATGTTGGACTACAACTCCCATAATTCCCAGCCAGCATAACTCCCAACTCTCCCCTCTAGGGAGGGGCCATAGCTCAGTGGTAGAGCACATGTTTTGCGTGCAGAAAGTCCAAGGTTCAATCCCCAGCGTCTCCAGGTAAGGCCAGGGAAGAATCCTGCCTGAAACCCAGAAGAAATACTGCCAGTCGGTGTCAACAATACTGGGCTAGACGGACCAATGGTCTGAGTCAGTATAAGGCTCTAGTCTGCAACATCCGATTCCTGTGTTGTCCTAGTGGGATACCAGACTCCAAAGAAGCCACACCCAATCACATTTGATCTATGTCTTGCAGTTAACAATGCGGTATTCAATGTAAGGTAGATTAGAACATCACACATTCACAATGTCAGCGTCACCATCCAGGTGAAAAGGATATTGCAGCCTGGAGTTCAATTCAGTATATATCTCAATCTAGTTTAGTCTGGAATCATAAGTGATACCGCTTTGGCATCCAAAACAGCTTACATTCAAGATGGCCACACAACTGCTAGACAGCACAGTACAGTTATGTTTCTGAATCATTGTCACTTGTCAATAGAATTGCCTTCAAGGCTCCAGGTTTAGCTTTGTTGTTGCACTTGGTCATTGATGGCAGTTTCCTGTTAAATGTGTCTGACATGGCCTGTTGTATTTTAAGCCACAGTCTGTGCATTTTTTTAAATGTTCAAATCTCTTGTTATTAAGACATTATCCGCCTGAACTACTGAAATGTTTACATTGTCAGTTCATTTCACAGGGATATAAGAGATTTAGGGGAAAGGAAAGCTGTCTTTCCTGTGAGTCAGTGTGATAAAGTGGTTAGTGCTGGACTGAGTCTTGGGAGATTCAGGTTCTAGTCCCCAGTCAAGCATGAAGCTCACTGGGTGACTGTGAGCCAGTCATTGTGGACCCCATTCTCATGATCATAGCGTGGTTAACAAGCCACAGTGGCTTGTTAACCCCACCCCGCATGCCGTCCAGATTTCCCCTATTACCCTCACTTGCATGGCTTGCCATGTCGTCTTAACCCACACAGCATGGCTTGTTTGAGGGCTCAGCAACCCTCAAATAACCCATGGGCTCAAATAACCCTTAAATCACCCACAGACAATACGGCAAGCCAGGCCAGCAAGGGTAATTAGGGAGATCCAGGCCCCATGTACACGGCACTTCGTTCACCCTTCACTCCATCACAACTGCACAGCATTGCAGCTGCAAATTAACTTCTGCTGCGATACACTCAGGATTTACTGCGGAGTTCCCCAAGAGGAAACTCCGCTGTGCCCTTTTTTACCATTATATATTAATGTGCAGCTGTGCCGGCACGTGAGCGTGGGGGTGCAACACTTCAGGTTTAGAGACTGTTTTGTATTTTAGGGGTTCTGCTGTGTCTGTCCGTCCTTCATTAGGTAAAATGTTGGTGTTCTGTGCTCCGTCATTTGCACGCCAACTGTTTGGCAGTTCCCCAGCCTGAGACTCTCATGAGGGTTCACACCCAAGTTGTGAGAGGCACATGCCTACCCATACCTCCAAAATGGTGGCCAGAGCAAAGTTGGTCCTCCCCAAAGACCACCCCCCCAGCCCTTGGGCACTGAGTCCAAAAGCAGCCATTGCAAAGATATGAAGGTGCAAAAATGTGCGAAAGTGTGATTAAATTGATGAAACCACCTTTCCGTGCCTCTGTAGCTGCACAGCTGTGAAGGGATGGGGGAGTAAAGGGGCGTCACAGAGTGACACAAGCACTACACATGCCTACAACATGCCCAGCGCAAAATGCAAAATCGGTTTGGGGAAGGGACAGACAGCTCGCAAGTGCGGGAAACCCACAGCAAACAAAAAACATCACAGCAAAACATCTCTTTGGAAATCTGCATTTTCCAGGAGAAAACCATGGATGACTGCAAAGCAATGACTCTGTCGTATGTCCCAAAGGACCTTGACTCACAGCCGCCCTGGAGTAAAAGGCTCGTGTAAATGGGGCCCCAGACAGCATGCATGGCAGGGAAAATAAGCCACCATAGCTTATTTCCCCCACTGCGATAGTGCAAACTGGCGCACTGACTCTCATCCTAACCTACTTCCCAGGGTTGTTCTGACGATAAAATGGAGAGGAGGAAGATCATGTACACTGCCTTGGGCAATTTGGAGGAAAGGCGGGATATAAATGTAACAAACAAACAAACAAACAAATGATTTATAGGGGAAGGACCATAACTCAGTGGCAGATCCAATGCTGCATAGCCAGTTAAAAGGACCAGGAAGTAGATGACATGGAGGACCCCTCTGCCAGAGACCCCAGGGGGAAATGGCTTTGCCAGTCAGAGCAGACAATCCTGAGCTGGCAGTGCCTTATGATCTTATTTATTTATTTATTTATTTATTATTTATTTATTACATTTATTAATCACCCATCTGGCTGATGGGTGATTAATAAATGTAATGTAACCCAGCCACTCTGGGCAATGTACAATAATAGAAACAGTTTAAAACAATAAAATTCTACATTAAAATAATCATATTTCTAAAAATACCCTAACTCACCCCAAATGCCTGCCTGAATAACCAAGTTTTCAATGTGTGGTGGAAGCTCATTAAAGAGGGGGCATGGCGGATTTCCCTAGGGAGGGAGTTCCACAGAGTGGGGGCCACCACAGAGAAGGCCCTCTCCCTCGTCCTCACCAGCCTAGCTGTCCTGGCTGATGGGACAGAGAGACGGCCATCCAAGGTTGATCTTGTTAGGTGGCCTGTCTGGTGTTGCTGGAGGCGCTCCTTAAGATAGGCTGGGCCGGAACTATATAGGGTTTTAAACGTCAAAACCAACACCTTGAATTTGGCCCGGAAAACAACTGGTAACCAGTGCAACTCCCTCAGCACTGGAGTGATGTGATCTCGCTAGCGGCTGCCTTTAATCAGGCGAGCCGCCACGTTCTGCACCAGCTGCAGCTTCCGAACCATATTCAAGGGTAACCCCACGTAGAGTGCATTACAGTAGTCTAGACGAAGGAGACCAGGGCATGTATTACCAATGGGAGCAGATGGTTGCGAAGGTAGGGGCGCAGCCGCCGTATCAGATGGAGTTGGTACAGCACTGCCCGGCTCACAGCTGATACCTGAGCCTCGATGGACAGCTGGGAGTCTAAAATGACCCTCCTATGCTATGTTACACCACTGGATATACTCCTTTTCATTTCTGCCTTACTAATAGCTTTTGTAAAGAGATGGGATTTGGATTCTAGTCAATAGACAAAATACTACTTTACCTTCCTTTCTCTCAGTTTCTGTGGCCAGCATGGCAGCAATGCTCTACATGGCCAGCTACCTGCATGCCCACGTTTTGTGTCCGGCTTCTGTGTGAGTCCTTGGTCTGGTGGGGCCAATGCAGGGTGAAAGAACAGAGCAGACACCAGGGGAGGGGAGGTGGAAAGGGCCATTGCTGTTTGGGAAGGGGAACTCCGTATCTGCTAGGGTGATGGGTCAGAGTGCCTACAGTATGGCACGTTTGTTCCCATTATGCAGGCATGTCGAACCTCTTTCACCCTGAGGGCCAAGTTCCATTTCAGAGAAGCTCTTGGGAGCCGCATTCCAGGAGTGGGTGGGGCCAAAATACCAAAAATACCAGCATGTTTTTGTTGAAAGCTCTTACTGCCAGTAAGAGCTTCAAAGAGGCATTTCAAGCTTTCTGAAAGGGAGCAAAACATGCAAGAGCTGGGAAACTACCAAATGATTGGCGCTTGGAGGAGAGGTTGTGGGGTCAAGGAAAGTGGGGATGGCCACCTGGGGAACCCCAGAGGGCCAGATTAGAACCCCAGGCAGGCCAGATTTGGCCCATGGATTGAGATTCAACACCCCTGCTCTGTGGTGATTGCGGCGAATATAAGGCTGCAATCCTATGCTCCTGTGGCTGGAAGTAAGCACCACTGAGCACAATTAAACTTCAGAAGAGACATGCATGGGATTGTGCTGCAAACAATTCATGGTTTGGGGGAAAAGAACCCTAGAGATTTTTTGGATTGGGACTCCAGGCAGGCTGGATTTGGCCACTGGGCTTGAGGTTGTGCACCCCGCTATAGTGATTTTGTGTGTTCATGGGAAGTTGGGCAGTAGAACGTCAGAAATACAGGATCAGTGTGACTCTAACGAAGAAGACTTTAACATCCCAAGGTTACACATGCCCCTGATAATATACCTGAACAATGCATAGGGAACGCCTTTGATTCTTGCGTTGACTTTAATATTGCTCACTCTTATCCTTCCTTCCCTGGGCCATGTTTCCATCACAACAGAAGGGTGAAGCAAACAAAGGAATACTGGATTTTTCATGGAATTGGCATGACCTCTACACGCAGCCAGTTCAGAGTAAATCACTCATGGAAACAGGCCCCTGCAACAATCATCGAGTCTCTCCTAAACTGAGAAACCACACCTCCCTGAGAAAGATCTAATCTTGTCATGTCCTCCACATTCTTTTCTGCTGCTGTCAAGTACATCAGGAAGTTATCATTTCTCAGTTCTGTACTTTGTGTACGTTTTGACTTTGATAATAATGGTGGCAGGAAATAGTGGAGAGGAAATGAACTCATTCTTAGACTGTTACCGGATATGCACCAGGGCCTCACAAGCAGAGGCAAGTCTTATGGAGAAATTCTGGAATTACTGTAGAACAGTCTCCCCCAACCTGGTGCTCTCCAGATGTTTTGGACTAGAGATCCCAGCATTCCAGACCATTGGCCATGTGGGATGCCTGGGGCTGATGGGGGTTGATGTCCAAAGCCTCAGCTGGCAAGGCTGGTGTAGAAATT
Source organism: Heloderma suspectum (assembly GCF_057233095.1). NCBI lineage: Eukaryota > Metazoa > Chordata > Lepidosauria > Squamata > Helodermatidae > Heloderma > Heloderma suspectum. Next base: position 32,450,228 of record NC_139462.1, on the reverse strand, counting down.
TAAATCAAACACCAGTAAAATGGTTCTGTCCTGAACCACTAACAAACAACAAAACAAAATGGATTTAAGGAAAATCATGTGTGCACAAAATATAACAACATTTCAATATAAATACTAGAGCCAGTGTGGTGTAGTGGCAAGAGTGTTGGACTAGGAGCAGGGAAATCCGGGTTCTAGTCCCCACTCAGCCATGGAAGCTCACTGGGTGACTTCGGGCCAGTCATAGACTCTCAGCCCAACCCACCTCACAGGGTTGTTGTTGTGAGGATAAAATGGAGAGGAAGAGGATAATGTAAGCCGCCTTGGGTTCCTTGCAAGAGGAAAAAAGGCGGGGTATAAATGCAATAAATAAATAAATACTGATATTTCACACAAAGTTTAAAACAACTGATCAAGCAGTCCAGCAATATATCACATGTCCCATTGTAACACTGATTTCCAAATCAAAAAGGCTGTACAAATATACAATGCCTATGTCCCAAATGCATTTCGACCAAACTGGTCCTCATCAGTGGGAAAAATATAAACAGTGATGACAGCCCTTCCTAAAACAATGTTTTCATGATGTTAAACTTTCTGCATGGAACCAGTAAATATTATCTATACAAACTCTGTGATCCTTATCATATGGTTGGAAGCTGAATGCAAAAAAGGGGGACAAGAACATTCCCTCTGACATTCAAAGATGATTTGTCCCTTCTGGCTATAGCAGCCGTTTACCATAACCACAAAGAAATGAACAGGACTGTTGTTTAGGACAGTTTTTTAGATACTGGCACACCAGCCAGCACCAGCAAAAGGCTTGGAGGCCTCATCAGCTACAGTCCTCTCCTCATCAGCAGGCTGATATTTTATGAGTGAACACCCAGAAGTAGCAACACTTTGCCCTGCTCCCCCTGGTAAGTAGGGTGGGAGCCATTGAAGGACTGTGACTAGTGAGAAGCTGCCTATGGAGAGCGACAAGCAGTGTTGTTACACCGGGGACAGTAGATGCCATAAGGAAAAGCTGGTCGACAAACAAAACCCCGCTTTGCTCACGGTAAACTGACAAGCCAACTGGAGATTTTTAATTGTTAGTCATGGCTATTGCCCAAGGGTGTGATTCTGCTCTGTTTGTGGAGGGCACAGTGGACCCAAACAGGAGTGAGGGAGGGGAGGAAGTGATATGCTTGAGGAACCCTCCCTGTCCTTACTTGCTGTATTCTGGGTTTCCCTTGCTTGCTGCTCCTTCAAAGCAGCATCTGTCACTGAGTGGCAGCAGAAGAGGGAAGGCAGCGGCATGGAGACTATCCTCACCTAGTCCCCATCCCCCTTTCTGGCATGATCCAGGGTGCCCATGAGCAGATCTACACCAGCTGAAAATCCCACATTTAAAATGGGGCTTTCTGCTTTCATTTTAAATGCAGGATAACAACGGACTCCCTTTACACGCGCTTCCTTCCCCCCTCCTTCTCCCCCTTATCTGAGCCTTCCATATGTTCCATTGATCTCGTTCCTCTTCTTGCGGCTTTTCCTTTTTCACGGAGGGAACTCAAGTGGCACCCAAGCAGGGTAATTTGATACTTCATTATCTCCAGGCTTTTAAACAATGGAATAAAGGTCATTTAGTGCAGGAGATGCCCTGGAGGTTGACGACGTCATCTAAAGGGCCTGCAAACTTCCGTGAGTGAGCAATGTCAGTAGCAGGATAACAGCTCCGTGTGAAGGAGCCCTGAGTGGCAGCAGAAGAGGGAAGGAGGTGGCGGGGAGACTATGCAGCCCTACTCCCACCTCCCTGCTGGCACGATCCAGGGTGGCCAAGTGTTCTCTTTTACAGAGGACAGTCGCCTACTGGAAGGGCAGCCAGAGGACCACTCTTGATTTCAGGGACACAGAACCTCTTTCACCTGGAATTCCATTTTGGAGATGCTCCGGGGGGGCACATTCCAGTGGGAGGTGGGGCAAAGAAGTTCAGAAATATCAGCATGATTTAGCTCAAAGTTCTCCCTTCCAGTAACTAAACTTTGGGAGAGGCATTTTGACCTTTTAGAATGGCGAAAAAAACAGCACAAAAGCCAGGAAATCAACAAAGCATTGGTAGTCAGGAGAAATAAGGTGAGCCCTGTGGAAGGTGGCATGGACATTTCAGGAACCCAGGAGGGCCAGTTCGGGAACTCAGATGGATAGATTTAGCCCCCAGGCCTGAGGTTCTGTACCCTGCTCTATTTGAAAGTGTCCTCTGTTTGAAGGGCTGTCAGTCCAAGTCTGTCTATAGCTTTAAAAGGGGATTGGACAAATTCCTGGAGGAGTAGGCTAACAGTGGCTACTAGCCTTGATGGCTGTGTGCTACCTCCAGAACCAGAGGCAGTGAGCCAATGTGCACCAGTTGCTGGGGAACATGGACGGGAGGGTGCTGTTGTGCTCATGTCCTGCTTATGGGTTCCTGTTCGACAGCTGGTTGGCCACGGTGTGAACAGAATGCTGGACTAGATGGACCCTTGGTCTGATCCAGCAGGACTCTTCTTCTGTTCTTCTGTTCAAGTCCAGTTTCAGGATCAAGAACCCTAAGAAGGCAGAGCAGCAGGGGCCTTGAAGTTGCCCATCCATACTGAGCCCCTGGGTAGCAGACTGAACAGACAAGCAACAGGTCACTCGGTCAGTCTTCCTCACTACAACATTGTATTTCTATTTTAAATTTCAATCATGTTTTCTAAATCTGCAGTTATACATGTAAAGTAGTGGATAAAATCCAATGTCAGTCCTACTTAGAGGAAACCCATTGAAATGAATGGGACTTCAGTAAATCATGACTAACTGAAATCCTATTCATTTCAATGGGTCAAAGTAGGATTTAGTTGTATTTTACCCAGCATATCCAAATCAGTGTCCTCTTTTTTGACACCGTAGTGGTCTTGGCCACCGTTTCTCATCTTGAGGAAGGAAGTTCCACTGGTGTAAGATGTATGCTGTCTGTCTGGGGAACTGCCTGCCCCCATGGTTGGAAGGAAAGCCTTTGGGTGCTATGCCAGCCTGGCAGACAATGGCACACCTGGTATGGCAGGAGCTCTTCGACCCCGCAGTTAGGGAACAGATTTCACCCTAGGCAACAATGACATCCCATTGCAGCAATACCATTTTTAGGAACACTAAACTCCACATATCATAGAAATAGGATACATTGGTGAAGTTGTTCAATTTTAAAACCAATGGCAGTTACATTTGCTTTGAAGGATAATTGACCATGGATGGATGTTTGGTTAAAATGTTTTCATACTAAAACTGAATGTCTTAAGCCATGGTTGTTGAACCTCAGGCCTGGCAGAGGTCCTAATCCAGTCTTTGGAGTTCCTGAGATGGCCACACTCCTTTGTCCCAATTGCTGATCATTTGGTGGTTTCCTGGCTTTTGCGTGTTTTTCCCTCTTTCTAAAAGATTGAAATGCCTCTTATGAGGCTTAATTAATTGCAGTAAGAGCTTTAAGTTAAAATATGCTGGCATTTTGGCATTACCCCTTTTGCCTTCATTCCTGTCCCTTTTGCCTTCGACCCCAAATATAGGGCTTCTCTGAAACTGAATTCAGCCCTTAGGATGAAAGGTGTTCCACACCCCTCTCTTAAGGCTATCTAGTTTTGTCCTTAAGATCTTGGTTCAGTTCTTGTTGTGGCAGCAAAACTATTTTGATTGCTATGGGTTCTTGCTGTTTCAGTTATATAAGAAAATATTGTATAATATTATTATTTATTTATTATTAAATTTATTAATTGCCCATCTGGCTGGTCACCCAGCCACTCTGGGCAATGTACAGCATATAAAAAACAGTTTAAAACAATAAAATTCTACAATAAAAACATTTTCTAAAATACCCTAACCCACCCCAAATGCCTGCCTGAACAACCACGTTTTTAATGCATGATGGAAGCTCATTAAAGAGGGGGCATGGCGGAGTTCCCTAGGGAGGGAGTTCCACAGAGTGGGGGCCACCACAGAAAAGGCCCTCTCCCTCATCCCCAACAGTCTAGCTGTCCTGGCTGATGGGACAGAGAGAAGGCCATCCGAGGCTGATCTTGTTAAGTGGCCTGTCTGGTGTTGCTGGAGGTGCTCCTTAAGATAGGCTGGGCCGGAACTGTATAGGGGTTTAAAGGTCAAAACCAACACCTTGAATTTGGCCCAGAAAACAACTGGTAACCAGTGCAACTCCTTCAGCACTGGAGTGATGTGATCTCGCCAGCGGCTGCCTTTAATCAGGCGAGCTGCAGCGTTCTGTACCAGCTGCAGCTTCCGAACTGTCTTCAAGGGTAACCCCACGTACAGCACATTACAGTAGTCAAAACGAGAGGAGACCAGGGCATGTACTACCGATGGGAGCAGATGGTCGGGAAGGAAGGGGTGCAGCCGCCGTATCAGATGGAGTTGATACAGCGCTGTCCGGCTCACAGCTGACACCTAAGCCTCCATGGACAGCTGGGAGTCCAAAATGACCCCCAGGCTGCGGACCTGGTCTGTCAAGGGTAGCCGTACCCCATTCAACACCAGGTCAACATCCCCCAGCCTCCTCTCGTCTCCCACCAAAAGTACCTCGGTCTTGTCAGGGTTCAGCTTCAGCTTATTCCTCCCCATCCAGCCACTCACCATCTCCAGACATTTGGACAGGGATTCTATGGCCAACCTTGGTGAAGATTTGAACGAGAGGTAGAGCTGCGTGTCATCCGCATATTGATGACACTGCACCCCAAACTTCCTGATGATAGCCCCCAGCGGCTTCACATAGATGTTAAATAGCATCGGGGAGAGGATGGAACCCTGTGGCACCCCACAAGTGAGTGGCCAAGATCCGAAACCTCCTCTCCCAGTGCTACCCTCTGGTACCTGCCGGAGAGGAAGGACCAGAACCACCACAATACGGTGTCTCCAATGCCCAACCCCTCCAGGCGGTCCAGGAGGATACCGTGGTCAACGGTATCAAAAGCCGCTGAGAGGTCGCGGAGAACAAGGAAGGAGCATTCACCCCTATCCAGAGCCCTCCTCATATCATCCACCAAGGCAACCAAGGCTGTTTCTGTCCCATGCCCAAGCCTGAAGCCCGACTGAAATGGGTCTAGATAATCAGTTTCTTCCAAGTGTGCCTTCAACTGCATCACCACCACCCGCTCAATCACCTTGCCCAAAAATGGCAGATTTGAGACTGGGCGAAAGTTGTTCAGAACTTGAGGATCCAAGGAGGGCTTCTTTAAGAGCGGAGTTATCACTGCCTCCTTGAGGGCTGATGGCATCACTCCCTTCTCAAGGGATGTGTTCACCACCGCCCTGATCCCCTCACCCAGTCTCTCTCTGCAGCCCATAATGAGCCAAGATGGGCAAGGATCAAGTAAGCAGGTGGTTGGCCTTACAGATGAAAGCACCTTGTCCACTTCATCAGGAGGAAGAAGCTGGAATCGATCCCACAAAACCGGCTTGCCACAGGCCGCCTCATTGCTCACTAACTGTATCCACAGCGTGCAGAGTAACACTCCTAATCTGATCAATTTTATCTGCAAAGTGCCTTGCCAAGGCCTCACAGGAAGCCTTAGAATGCTCCAGTGGTTCAGGAGCCACAGGACCGACCAGGCTCCGGACCACTTGGAACAGCCTCCTGGGACAGCACTCTGCAGATGCGATAGAGGCAGCATAATATTCCTTTTTTGCTGCCTTCACCACCACGTGATAGGCTGAAGATACAGCTCTAGCCCATGTCTGATCATCTTTAGAGTGAGACTTCCACCACCGGCACTCTAGCCGTCTCACCTCCTGTTTCAGAGCTCATAACCGCGGATTGAACCATGGTGCAGTCCGAGCCCTGTTCAGGGGGAGAGGGCATTTCGGAGCCACCTGATCTAACGCCCCAGTGATTGTGGCATTCCAGCCACCCACCAGGGTCTTGACCGAGTGGCCGTTGGCATGCCCCAGAGAATCCCCAAGCGCGTTCAGGAATCCATTTGAATCCATAAGACGCCTGGGGCGGTCCATTTTAATGGGTCCTCCACCCCTGCGGAGGGGTTGTGGAACCGAGAAGTCCAACGTCACCAGATAGTGATCTGACCGTGACAAGGGGGTGGTGGATATACCCCCGACTTCCAGATCACTCCCCGCTTCTCCAGAAACAAACACAAGGTCTAGGGCATGACTGGCTACATGGGTGGGCCCAGTTAGAATATGGTGCAGCTCCCAGGAAGCCATGGTCTCCATGAAGTCCCGAGGTGCTCCTGTGAGGATGGCCTCTGAATGTACGTTGAAGTCCCCCAACACCAATAAGTTAGGGGACTAACTTATTATAGTATAAGAAATATTTTTATATTATATTAATTATACTATATTAATTATAGTATAAGAAATATTTAGGCTTTCCTTTTTAAAGGAAAATCTTTGGATGAGCCAACCATGTCCTCATAGTATGTACATGTTTACTGTAACTTCCTTGTAGGGTTTTGTTCCCATCCAAGGATATAAAAATGTTATATTTTAAAGCTGTCATATTTTTAGAGGTCGATTAAGGAACAGAAGGTCTGACCCCATGTAACTGACTGCTTGCCTATGCTTGACCATTTGCCTGCTTAATTGACCACTCTCTTGTTTATGTCCCTGCACTGGCTAGCAAAGAGCCAGGACTCAGTTTAGAGGGGGACAGTGAGGCAGCAACAGTGTCTCCCCCTGTAGTTGGAGCCTGAGATGGCCACCTCCTTCACCTAGTTATAGCGCTCGCTCTGCCGCACATGGAGGAAAGAAAGAGCTTTAGGGCGCAATCCTAACTAGATAGGCGGCTGCCTCCGAACTCGGAGGCAACCGCCTATCCTAAGCAAGGCAGGAGAGGCACGGGGGGGGGGGATAGTTCCGTTCACGCCTCTCCTGCCTTGCTCTTTTTCCCCAGACAGACGTTTTCAGCTGTCCAGCGGAGGGGGACCTGACCGGGAGAGGAAGCTGCCATATGACACATAGGATGGGGCTTCTCTGCATTGCCTTGGAGGCAGCATGGACGATGGGGGAGGTCAGATTTCGAGGAACCACGCAGGCTCCAAGGTCGGTTCCCAGAAAGGAGCATATCCTATGGCTTTCTAGACAGTGTCTGGTGGCCATAGGATTGCTCCCTTATTGAGTCAAGAAATAACATATTTGCAAAATGTTACTACAGAGTTGCAGAACAAAAATCAGGCCAGAAATGTTTGCTTCTTAGGGTGGAATTGCACATTTAGCAGCTAACCCAAAATTCCCAACCCCATTATTTGCCATTAGTATGAAAAGTGGCAGTGTGTTTGCAGGGGGACAGCAGTAGACAGGAGCAGAAGTGCTTCATCTTTCACCTACTGCCTTTCCTCGGAAATCTCTTGGCTGGTTTTTCCCAGCTGGAGGTTCTGAGATGTGTTTGCCAGACCATGTGTGGGAGAATGACTGGTGGAAGAGATTGAGCAGAAAAAGCAACAAGCAGGTGAAGGCTTAAGCAAGGACACCTTCCAGCAAATTTGTTCTCCCCTGCAAATGCCCCCATTCTGTGCTTCTGCTCTCACTCTGATTTGGTTTCACAATGACATCGTATAACCAATATAATTTGGCTACACAGTGACATCTGAAGCCAAATCGGAGGGAAGACCATGCTCTCTGCCCTTACTTTGGCATCTTGTGGTACAAGGGGGCAAAATGGGGCCAAGAGAATCAATAGGTGCAGTCTCTGCCAGCAGAAAGTGGGGCAAACACTCGTCTTCGCAGGGCTCCTTGAAAAACCAGCAAAAGAGGGAGCTGGCAAAAGAGTTGCAGGGGGCCATTTTGGCTAAGTCCTATTATGTGCTCATGCCTCCTACTGATTTGACTAGCGTCAGAACAGTATTCCACAGTTTCCATCCAGTCCTGGGGCAGGGGGTTCTTCCATTTATCTAAAAGTACTGGAAGCTGTGATGGTGGAATCTAAGAAATAACAAAACTCCTCGGAGCAGACAAGGAGGGCGTGGTGCCTCTGTCTGCAATAGCTGTGTGGGAAAGGCAGCTACAAGATGGCATATAGCCAGTAGAAATAGAAAGCTAGTGTAAACCAGAGTAATGCACAAAGAGAGATGAAGGCAGTTCCTGCTCCTTCCCTGTTCCTTGCAGTGGCCACCATGTTGCCCATAGCAGCATTTATTACACATACAAGTGAAATCACTCAGATCTGCAACTGGACTGTAAGGATGCAGGATATTGCTAATATACTTCATGACAGAGATTTTAGATTGGATGCAGGATGAGGGATCTGCCTTCCTCAAGAGGAAGTGCTCTGCTCACAAAAGGTCCCGCCATCTGATTTGGGGGGATTCCTCACCACCACACTTCCCCCCGTTCAGCACAGCCTCCTGGCTCTCTCTGTAGCATTTTCAAGGGGCTGCTGGGGCTCCTGTGGGAAGGAGGGAGTCCTCTTCAGGCAGCACAGTTGATCCAGCTTAAATCTGGAGCCAATCCTTTATCTGGAAGGAGCTGGAAAAAGTGCAGAAAAGGGCAACTAAAATGATCAAGGGGCTGGAGCAACCCCCTATGAGGGAAGGTTAAAGCAGCTGGGATTGTTAGCTTGGAAAAAGGAAGGCTAAGGGGAGACATGATAGAGGCGTACAAAATTATGCTTGATGTGGAGAATGTGGGTAGGGAGACTTTTTTCTCCCTCTCTCATAATACTAGAACCTGAGGTCATCCCATGAAGCTGATTGGTGGGAGATTCAGGAGAGATAAAAGGAAGCACTTCTGCACACAGCGCATAGGTAAACTATGGAATTCGCTGCCACAAAATGTAGTGATGGCCACCACTTTGGATGGCTTTAAAAGGGGTTAGACAAATTCCTGGAGGAGACGGTTATCAATGGCTACTAGTCCTGATGGCTATGTGCTACCTCCAGTATGAGAGGCAATATGCCTACGTACACCAGTTGCTGGGGAACATGGGCAGGAGGGTGCTGTTGCACTCGTGTCCTGCTTGTGGGTTCCCCATAGGCAGCTGGTTAGCCACTGTGTGAAGAGAATGCTGGGCTAGATGGGCCCTTGGTCTGAACCAACATGGCTCTTCTTATGTTCTTATCTTATTTTGTAGATTTGTACACAGTAGTAACACTGAACCCAGGGGTGCAGAACCAGATTTGGGGCAGGGGCAGATGACCCCCCTGCCACCTCTACCCCAGCCTTCCATGGGCTGTATGATATCAGGTGGACATAGCATACCCCTGATGTCACTTGGTGCAGCTACACCGACCTGATGTCATTTGCTCCCTGGTCCAAGCGCCAGGTAGATCTTCCACCTGGCGCTTAGGCAAGGGACTGGGCTTTGCTGGGTGTGGAATTTCCCAGTTAGGGAAAGCCCGCATGCAGCAAAGACAAGCTGCTTCTCTTTCTCCCACTCTGCCTCCTTCCCCCATTGCAGGAAATAGGCAAGGCAGGTGAAGAAGAAGTGGCTGAGTCCCCTTTGCTTCTCCAATGGAAGAGCGAGCGGAACTCCGCCAGCTTCCTGGGGGGAAAAGAGGCAGGACAGGAGAAACAGAGTCAGGCTGTCCCACACAACCATCCCCCATGGTTGGAGATAACAGTGGGGATGGGTGGATGCAGGGTGGCAGGACCTGGCCCATGCTGGAAGTGGCTTCTCTCCCCAGTGCAGGTGATTCCCACCACTCTGCATCTCCACTGTTATCTCCAATCTCAGACTGGAGATAACAGCAAGGAGGTGAGACCCATGCTGAGATTGGAGATAGCAGTGGGGGAGGTCCTCTGAGGTGGCAGCAGGTGTTGGAGGAGAGACCTATGCGCCATGAGAGCTGCTGTGCACCCCTGAGTTAGCCTGCTGACTTCAGGTGCAGTGGAGGATGCTGTCCCAGGATCGGTGTTGAAGACAGATTCATTTGCCAGTCCAGTCGTCTTCTGTGTATGAGATGGGAGGGGGTCCCCTCTTGTTCTTTGCTTCAGGCAGCAAAATGCTTTGGGTTTAATCCTTCCTTCCCCAGCTGTGATCCCAATGAAAATCACTACCACCACATGCTGCAAGTAGCTTTAGCAAAAAAGCTATAATTGGGTTGGGAAAGATGGCAGACCACCAACTCAGGGGAGTGGACAGCAGACGTGTGTGTGTGTGTGTGTGAGCTGAAGACAAACAGCACTGTACCATTTAGGAGAGGCAGAGGGAGCCAAGAAGAGCTGGCTGAAGGCACCTTATGGGTGCAGGGCCTTTATCTGGGGACCTGAAGTGAGAAGGCAGATCCGCTAAATTGCGTGAGTGTCTGCTGCTTGCCTCCACTAGGGTGGCCTCTTACACATCACCAAAAGAGAAGATACAAGAGAACATTGGGCACTATGCAGTGCAACGCTACTGCTAATGTAAATTACATTGTGCTCATGTGAATGACCTCTAGAGCACTGCCCATCACGCTTGCTGGTGCGCAGGGTTTTTCCCAGGTGAGGGGCAACTCGAAGGCCCCTGCTGCTCTCCCTTGTTATGGTTCTTCATCTTTAAACCAGACTTGGACTGGACAACCCTTCAAAGAGAGGACTGTCCTGTGATAGCCTTTCAAATGGGAGACTGTTTTCTATAAAGCAGGACACCCTCCAATTATGTTCTCTTTTTAAATTGCAAAATAAAGCAAGTGAGGTGTACAAAAGACCACCCTACTTTCCCAGAGCGATTGCATTCAAAGGAAATCACACTTGTGTAAGTGGTACCGCTGGAACGGCTCCCTGCTTGGGGAAATGTGGAGCATGCAACAGTACTATTGTTTGAATATGACTGTGGGGTGGGGATACTTCCCCCCTAATTTCCTCCATTGCATTTATTATGAGCACAGCCCAGACACTGGTGGTGAAACAGATGCCAGGCAACCAGCAGGACAATCAGCAGAGGCACAACCTATTAGGGACCGCAGCAGTGTTGTTTTTGTGAATAATTCCATTAGCCACCCACATTTAGTGTGAATATGGCTCCCATCAAAGTGGTCATTAAATTCTATGTAAAGCTGTCATTAAAGAGGTAAATTCCTGAGGGACATAATCAACAAGCCATTTTTGCTTTACAACAGGCAATAAATGCCCAAATTCATGTTTTGCAGCTCTCACTTGCTTGGGTCTGATGGAACTGGTAAAAACAGTTGCTGGGCAACAGACACCTCCTGTAATTAAAGGTTTGTCCATCCCAGATTAGAGAATAGAATCAATACAATGGCATAGAAACATTGACAATTCTTAATGATGCAGAGTTGCACAGTCATGAAGAAATACATAGATTTGAGTGATTAATGGTGCAGCCCTATGGGATTGGTGCCCAAACAACAGAAGCCTCCAGTCTCAGAGGCTTCCAAGAATCCAGCACCCTGTCAGGCTGTTGCCAGCAGGCCTGGAGGAGCAACAGAGGCTTTTTAGGGTGCAATTCTATGGCCGCTAGACAGCATCTTGATGGCCATAGGATTTTTCGGTTCCCAGAAATCCAACTGCCTGCCCCTTCCCCTGCTGCCTCGTAGGAGGCACAGTTCATGCCTGGCTCTGCACTCAGAAGAGCAGTGCAGAGCAGTCAAAAAGGGGGCATTCCTGGGGGTGGGGAGGGGACAGCAGAAGCACCAGTACAATGCTCTTATGTGCCCTCTGGCCTCCCTGCCACCCCACTCTGAGGCACCCCTGTTAGACAGCCAAAACCGACCGTCTAGCCGCAAATGCAGGGCAGCCAGAGTGTGGAGGAGAAGATCCCCTGTGCGCTTGGCCTGCCCTGCATTGGATAGTCAGCCGCCTGTGAGTTCGGAAGTAGACAGCTCTCCCCATAGGATTGTGCCCTCCACCTCTTTGCTCTCCTCTCTCCTCTAGCACTTTTTTCACTAGATCATCCTTTGAGCCCATATAGTTGAGTTGTGTGTTGGGCCCAAAAGAACTTTGAGTCTGGTGGATCCATGGCCTCTCTTCTCCCCTTCCTGGCCACTGGCACATCCCCTTCCCTCCTTCTCCATGCTTATGGAGCTCAGACCTCAGGAGAGGAGCCATTATGGATCATTCTGTGGCGGAGGGTGGGCGGGGAGAGCTCTCACGGCCTCAGAGGAGAAAATGTCTTGTATCCTATGGCCCCTCACTGTCTGGGGCCATAGGATCGCTCCCTTCGGCCCTCTTTTATAAAACTAAAAAGCTAAGTGAGTAGTGAGTGAAACAAAACATAAAATGAAGGTGCCTTTACAACGTTTTTGTGATCATGTTCTGCTCCCCACCACAGCCAGCGAGATACCTCCAAGGAAGTTCTCCAACATGGCATGAATATGGCAGATATAAAGGACTGGCCCAGTGCTCAGCATACTATGGAAACCAATTCAAGCCAATAATTATATCCCATGGTAGATTTGATCTGAGATAATAAAGAATAAAACCTAATGGAACACGAAAAAAGCGAAGTTAGTTTAAACAGATGGATAAAGTGGGCTAGGAGCAGCTTATCAGCAATAGTCCACAAACCAGAACAAAAAAAGAATATGCTTCAGTGGTTAGCTGCTAAAGGAAATTAATTAGTGTTGTTTAAGCAAGGCAAAAGAATTATGAATGGAGAGAGGTAGGAGTATCAAATTGAGGTCTGATTGCTGCAACAAGATGCACTCAATCTCAGCCAAAGTCATAACATACAGTATATAGATAGATACATCGTAGTAATGGAAAATTCCTTTGAAATGGATCTGCTATAAGACTGCTCCAATCTTGTTCCTGCCAAATTAGAATTTCTTCTTAGTTTGTAAAGTATTCTAATTAAAAATTAATATCATGTTGTTGTATATATTCTGGGAAATCTTGCAACAATTTAAGATGTTGAGAAATCAGCAAGAACTGTCTTTTGCAGCAGATGGCTTATTCAAAACCATGTTGACAAGTGATAAGCTAGCATTTGCGACAAATATTTAATTATGTGCACAAAAGCAGAATACCATTATTTTTTGTCCTAGTATTTGATCCCAATCTAACAATATTATTTGCACGTATGTGCACATTTGAATTGGATGTGACACTTTAAAAACGCCAGGCCTGGTTAAAGAAACCCTATCTTTTCATTTTGCTTAGCGATATCTTTGCAAACACTGAAAATTATATCCCAGGCCAGAAAGACTACCAAACAACAGCGTCCATAAAAGGCATGAAGAGCAGAAGCATAACTGGAATTATGGCAACAGTTAACTATTTATGTTGCTAGACTAGCCTCGTAAAGATGCTATTTTTATGTTTGCTAGTTGAGATGGCTTTGAAAGTACTTTAAGAAGGAATTTCAACTCACTAAGCAAAGTGCAACCCTGGGTTGTCAACACTGTGTTAAAGAGCAGTACATATTCTGGATCCAGTTTGCTCAGCCAGCTTATGTCTCTTTTCTTCTAAGATTTCTTCTGAGATTTCTAACAGAGTCAATCCTTGAGCACTGAAAAGCGGAATATGGTTGTCGTTCTACCAGTGAGAAGTCTTGAAGAACAACATGTACAACTATCTTTCTGGAGGCGACAGAGAACTAGTCAGATGCATTTGGCATTCAAATAATACTTTTTCATAACAGTAGTCATAGCAGTGACACTTTTTGGCACCCTGTTCCTCTAAAATGTGTACTGAGTTGCATATATAACAGCACGATCCTGTCCATGTTTAGTCAAAAGTGAGTCCCGTACCTCCAGAGACGTGTGCATAGGGTTACAGTCTAAACCGCTTGGCTTAAACTGATCGCCACAAGAGAACTTAATCATATCACTCTAGCACTTGCAAATGTTAGAGCCAAGGCTTTTGTGCAATCATTCTTTCTTGGCTGCTACTTAAGAAGAAGAGAGAAAATGTATTCAAAACAGATGTGCAAGGAGCTGTTTGTGTGTGTGGGGGAGTTAAATTTTCCATTTAAAAATCAAACATGGTTCTGTTAAATGCAGCTTCTATTATTTGCTAATTTTTTTACTCCTTTCTTACTATCCCTGAACTTCATTAACTCCTAGGTTCTCCAAGTGTGGGGTAGGGCCTTGCTGAGGGTGGGCATGAACTGAGACACTAGGAACACAGAAAACAGTAGTAGCTGAAGGAAGGAGCTGTTCAGAACCTGTCACTTGGGCCACAGTCTAAAGCACAGGGGAGAGATGATGGCTGGTGGGTGATGATAGGGTGGCCATGTGCCCTAGTTTACACAGGACAGTCATCTATTTGAAGGGCTGTCCAGTCCAAGTTTGGTTTAGAGATGAAGAACCATAACAAGGGAGAGCAGCAGGGGCCTTCAAGTTGCCCATCACCTGGGGGGTATCTCCACCAGCAATTTGCTCTGAGCCGGCTGTGTATTGAGGTTGTTAGGGATACATGATGTTGTGGCCATCTAGCATCCACCCCGGAGCTTATCAGGGAAAAACTGGATTTCTTGAGACTGCTTAAAATTAGATTATTTTCCTCAAGTCGGGTTCTCCCCAGTATAGTTGCTGTGGGCCCCAACCCCGGCATTTACTTCAGGTATGCTAGCCCTGCCCAGGGGTGTGCCTTTCACCCTCACTCCGGTCAAGGGGTGTTTCCTGTGTTTTTCCTGTCCCTGCACAAACTAATCAGTGTCTACTCAGTAGTAACTCCCATTGTGCTCAATGAGGCTTGTCTCCTGAACGCCCACATCAGAATTTATAGAGATTCCCCTCAACTGAAATGGCACAGTTGAAAGCACATTCCCTAAATGCTCTAAAGCATGATCTTGAGGCTCCAATTCTCCATGGCTTGGTTTATTGCCTTAGGAAGTAACTACTTCACACCTTCCTTATAGGGATCCTGCAGTTAGATAGGGGGATGGTTTCCCATCCCTGCATGCTCCCCTGCCCCCAGTCTTTCCCAACACAAGCATGTGTGTCTACTTGGAGGTAACTCCCATTGTGCTCAATGAGGCTTGCTCCTGAAATGCTGGTGCATCTCGACCTTCAGAAGAAAGGAGAAAGGTGGGGAGGTGGGGAAGCCTCTCTTATTGGTTGAGCACCTCCTGCCAGTCAGATGATGTTCACTCCAACCCCTACCCTCACCAGGAAGTATGTTCTGTGAAGCAATTTTTACTGGTGTGGAGAATTTGCTTGTGGAACCCTGCATGGACCAAATCGCAGCAAAGCTCATTCCTTTTTAAAAAATCCAATAGTTCCTCCATTCGCTTTTATAGATCTTGCTACATACCGTTGGGCTGATTTGCTGACCTGTACTAAATTTTGGTATTTTCCACTCAGATTTGATTTTCCACTTTGGTCAGTGTTGTCTTCTTGTCTGGAACCTCTCTCCAAATGCATGGCATTAGGTTCTTGGCATATTAAGCTTGATAGAGCTCCTCCCACAATCTTGGCAGTTAGGGACGTGTGGCGTATAATGTCACGCCAATTACGGTTTAACCCATTTTCCCATGCCAAATTGACTTTACGGGGAAATCCAGATTTAAGAATTGGAAAGAAAATGTTCTTGTGGAGGACCTGGACAGATAAAATGATCTTTTCCCTGGATCAATTAGTGGGTGTTGATTATGAGTTTTTCAACTATGTGATATAAATTTGATTTGCCTGCTACAACGGAATGGCAGTATTTGCGACTGAAATATTTGTTAGTATCTAGATTCAGTCCTGCTGCTTTTACTGCCTCGGAGTCTCTTTTGCTATTGGAAAAACTTATTGAAATTGACCAGATATATTGATCCACAATTCATGTTTACAAATGCTTATTATCAATGAATAAATATGATATGATACATGTGGTCTACAGCAGGAATGGAACAGGGAATTGGAACGTCCTATTTTGTCTAATCAATGGACTGCCGTTTTGGTGCCTGTATCAGATATCTGTATAGATCTTCGATTACGCCTTATTCAGCAAAAACTTTTGTTTCGGGTCTATTGGACATCACAATGTCTCCTTAATAAAGTCTTGTCAAACTCGGCTAATTGTTGGAGGTGTAATGAAGTTAATGCTTCCTTATTCATATGTTTTGGAAATGCCCAACAGTTGCCTTCTTTTGGGAGGAAGTTATTATATGGATACATTTTGTATTGGAAAGTTCTTTAATATTTACTGATGTAAATGTTATCTTAAATTACTTACCTGCTTTTTGGAATGTAATACATGGTCAGCATGAATGGAATCTTCTTGTCCTTTTGGTTGCTAAAAGACTGATGTTACGATACTGGAAGGATACATGTTCACCGCTATAATGCAATGGATCAAAGACTTAACAGTGCTAGCAACATCTGAAAGGGTGGTATATAGGTGTAACTTGCAAATGGACTTATATTTGGATATCTGGTCTGCTTTTACTGAAGTTTACGTGTAACCTATTCTTTCTCTATTTTTTTTCTTCCTAGAATATTGTAATATTCAAAACTGAGGATTTTAGAATATGTTATATTTTTATTTTTAATTTTGGTTTTGTTATTTTTTTTTTAAGTGTTTTGTTAAAACTCACAATAAAAAACTGGGAAAAAATCTCAAGAAAAATGGCCTTAATTGGCATGTGACAAGCAACTCTTCAGTTACACACTGTGGAACTAGGATCTAAGTGTGTTGAACATATTCTCCAAGTCATTCCCAATAGGTTTGCTGCTTCAGGTAAGTAGTTTGAGTGTATATATAATTATAAACATGTAATCATCGGCTTGATGTTACAGTGGCCTTTTTTTAGCTGGTTTTCCCTCCGCTTGTCCAGAGTAAACAGTCAGTATCGCTGTCACTGATCATTTCACTAGATGCTCCTCTCCTGTTACTAGAACTGTTTGCACTTACTCCCTAACAGAACAGAACACTGAAAAGCAAATAGTTTATTTGCTATTCGCTCAGTGTCTAGGGAGGAGGAAGAAAGAATGGCTTCTGCCTAGGTGTAGTTTATATCCCAACAAAATGGGCATAGATAGAGCATTAAGATGTTATTGCTGAAAGGTGTGCAGGACAGTATTGATTGAAAGAAGACAGCAGTGATAGGAGGGTGGGAGAGGGGAGGGGATGGCAAGGGTAGAGAGGGGGAGTGGCAGGAGAGCAATTCTAGTTGATATTTAGGTGAGAGAAATTTACTCCCAGAGCACAGATCTCAGTCAGCAGAGCCGTGCAAGTTGCAGCTTCCTTTGCAGAGCCATTGGCCCCAGGAGATCTCAGCTGGATTCTGTTTGATCTCCTTAAGGAGAGAAGAAGCATGAGCACTACTGGGGGAAAAGTAAGATTCTGTGATGTGTGCACTTCCTGCCATACTGATTTACCAACAACATGCTGTTGTCTTCTCTTAAGGCTGGGCCAGGGTAACTACGTGTTTCTAATGTTGGGCGGGGAACTGCTGCTGACTGACCTTACTGCCTTCACTGATGGCAGCCTTCCCCAACCCAGTGCCCTCCAGATGTGTTGGATTACAACTCCCATCATCCGTAGTCAGATGGAGATGATGGGAGATGTGACTAGGGATGGGCAAATGAGAGATGTTGGAGATCGTTAAGAATCTCCGAATGTCATAGAATCATAGAATAGTAGGGTTGGAAGGGGCCTACAAGGCCATCGAGTCCAACCCCCTGCTCAATGCAGGAATCCAAGTCAGAGCATCCCTGACAGATGGCTGTCCAGCCTCGTCTTGAACGCCTCCCGTGTGGGAGAGCCCACCACCTCCCTAAGACATTGGTTCCATTGTCATATTGCTGTAACAGTCAGGAAGTTTTTCCTGATGTTCAGCCGGAATCTGGCTTCCTGTAACTTGAGCCCATTATTCCGTGTCCTGCGCTCTGGGATGATCGAGAAGAGATCCTGGCCTTCCTCTCTGAGACAACCTTTCAAGTACTTGAAGAGTGCTATCATATCTCCCCTCAGTCTTCTCTTCTCAAGGCTAAACATGCCCAGTTCTTTCAGTCTCTCTTCATAGGGCTTTGTTTCCAGTCCCCTGATCATCTTTGTTGCCCTCCTCTGAACCCTCTCCAGTTTGTCTGCATCCTTCTTAAAATGTGGTGCCCAGAGCTGGACACAGTACTCCAGATGAGGCCTAACCAGTGCTGAGTAGAGGGGAACTAGTATTTCCCAGGATTTGGAAGCTATGCTTCTATTAATGCAGCCCAAAATAGCATTTGCCTTTTTTGCAGCCATATCATATTGTTGGCTCATATTCAGCTTGTGATCGACAACAATTCCAAGATCCTTCTCGCTTGTAGTGTCATTGAGCCACGTATCCCCCATCTTGTAACTGTGCCTTTGGTTTCTTTTTCCTAGGTGCAGAACTTGGCATTTCTCCCTATTAAATGTCATTCTGTTGCTTTCTGCCCAGCACTCCAGTCTATGAAGATCACTTTGAATTTTGTTTCTGTCTTCCAAAGTATTAGCTATCCCGCCCAATTTTGTGTCATCTGCAAATTTGATCAGCATTCCCTGCACCTCCTCCTCCAAGTCATTAATAAAAATGTTGAAGAGCACTGGGCCCAGGACTGAGCCCTGCGGTACCCCGCTTGTTACCTCTCCCCAGTTTGAGAAGATCCCATTGATAAGCACTCTTTGAGTCCAATTCTGTAGCCAACTGAGGATCCACCAGATTGTTGTTTCATCTAGCCCACTTTGAGCTAGTTAGCCCACTTTGAGCTAGTCATCTCACCGCTCTTCTCATACTTGATTCCTGTTCATATTTGCAATCACTGCTCTCAAACTGGGAAAAAGCACAAATTGAGTGGCGATCGAACATGAAATTTGCACAGTTTTTCCCAGATTTGAGCAACTTTCGTCCATAGGCTTTCCTTTCAGCCTGCAGGGGGAAATTTGTGCAAGCTAGGAAATTTGCACCAATTAAGACATTTGTGCAAAGTTGAACTGGGAAAGTTGTGTGAATTGAATGCAAGCACATGTTCGGCAATTTGCGAACATTTTCGGTGGACACATGCTCACGCTCACGTTTGGGGCTTCATATACAGCATGCTCTCATGTTTTGGAAGCAAATATGAAACTCTCATACATTCCTAGTTGTGATCTCCAGATGTGTTGTACTACAAGGTTGGAGAAAGCTGATCTAAGGTGTTGAAAGCTGATCTAAGGAGATGAATGCAAGCAGGCCATGAATAAGATGCTCTGCAGGAACCTTTCTTATAGAGTAGCCCTATTTTGGCCCAATGCTACTATCAGGCAGAGTGACTCAGATGCCTCAGGCAGCAGATGCTGGGGGGGGGGTATGAGGGGCAGTAGTGGCAGCCTGTCACTGCCATTCCTCCTAAGCCCCCTAGCCATTGCCTTCTGTTGGAGGACAGAGCTGTGCAGTGCCATTGGGCCACCCAAGCTAGCCTGCTGCCCCCCAGTGCGGTGGAAGATACTGTCCCATCATCCATGTTGAACTAAGATGCCATTGGAAGTCTTCTTGGCTTCTGTAGTGGAATGGAGGGGAGATGACAACACCATCTTATCCTTTGCCTCAGACAGCACAAGGTCTTGAGCCTGCCCTGACAATATTCCCTGAAGAGTTTTGAGGAAGACAGATCAGCTCTCCCCAATCACAGTATCATTACAGTCAGAGGGAGTCTTTGCCTGCTTTAGGAGGCATAGATTTTTATAAACTGTATCATCTGTGGGGCATTGATTTGTTGTTAACTGGTTTATTAAAAGGGTTATATACAGTGTTTGTAGGCGGGGCTCTTAATGTAGACCTGCAGCAGACTTCTCCAAGACCAAGGGAAGAGAGGAAGTGGGGAGTTTGGAATCTGGGTTGTGTTTAAGGATTCAACACACAGTTATTTCACTGTGCTCAAATACAACACATGACATAGCGCATTACTGAATCCCCCATTCTTAGTTATCTTATTTCCAAACTAAAAAAGCTTCAGAAAGTCCTCCAGCCCCAATGACTATTCCTTATGCCAGAAGACATGTACACAGGGCAGACACGAAATGAGGCACTGACCCTTAACTTCCAATCATTAACGTGAGCATGAACATCTCCTGATGATTTTTGGATCGCAGCCATTTCTGACTTTCCCTTCCCCGATCCTCCTTAATAAAGATAAATGATTAGGCCAGCAGAGAGATGCTTTCGTGCCTAGTATGTTCCATAAACAGACAGAATGATAAATGGGTGGGTGTTAAAGGTCATTTTCATATGGCAAGATTGTATCAGAGGCTTGCAACTTGCTCACATCTGGGCACCATCTGATCGCTGTATATGTTGTAATACAGTTATGAGCGGATTGATGTGGCTTTGGCAGTCCGCACACAGCAGAAATTCATGTCCAGCTGGTCTGTGGGATGCGTCCAACATAACACTGGGGATTTGACTCATCACCAAGTCTTACAAGATTTCCATAATAACTGAAGACTTATTTGTTCACAAGCTTTTGATTGAATTTGTTTTGCTGCATTGTGTAAGCTGTTGTTTATATATGTTATTGTTCTCCCCTGTTTGTTTTTTGGCCGATGCGGCATGATTTTATTGTGTTTTATTGACTGCATCCTGTTTTGGGATTATTTTATAATAATTAATTTATTATCATATTTTATTTTTATTAAAAAATATATTTAGGCTGCCTTTTAAGGTAGAAACCCCTCTTAAGGTGGCCCACAAGATGCTGTTTTTATTGTTGGTTTTTACTGCTGTTGTTATTGTTGTTTTTATTGTGTTCTTACTGTTGTACACCACCTTGGGGGAGCTTCTGCCCTGAAAGGCGGCCAAGAAATATTAATAATAATAATAATAATAATAATAATAATACAATAAACATCAGAATCAATAAATGCTGCTGACAATAATAAAACAGAAATCCCACCCCCCAAAATAAGCCTAGTTACAGTCAAAACTATCAGCACTCTATAAAATATTTATTTATTTATTTATGACAATATTTATATACCGCTCTCCATAAGAAGATTTTGGAGCTGTGAACAATAAGGTAAAGGAATAAAACAGCAGGTTAAAAGACTTAAAACGTTTTTTAAAAAGACAAACTCCAATATGGTCAAATTTAATAAACCATGGCTGGTCACACAAGGAAGACCTCTCAAAATATTTGAAATATGTCTCAAGTTAACTTTCCCAGCTGTGTCCTAATCAAGCAAGTGCAGTGTTGCCCGGTGTGAGGCATTTGAGAAGGAACCTCAAATTCCCTTGCACTTAATTATGACTGGGTTTTAAACTCTGGCATCTAATAAATTCATTCCCACCTAAGCTGTCCACATTTTAACACATGTGGGAGGCAGCGGTGTAGTGGTGGGGGGTCTCACAGGGATGAAGACCCGGGACTTTTTTAAGAGCCAGGTCTCAGCCAAGTCCCTCCCACTCCCAGCCTACCACTGTGGGCCAGGCTCTTCCAGCTGTCTCCTCCCCTTCCCTAGCGCCGAGTGAGGGTGAAGCTTCCATAGAGTATCATATTTTGAAAACCTAAAATGTTTGTGTTTGAGTGAGTGAGTGAGTGAGTGAAAAAGATTTCAACACCCCTGCATTTTTTCTCAGACGTCCAACTGAAATTCCCCTGCCTTACTCTCAGCAGCACTGTTTTGGATCCCAGTTGAGGGCTGTATATCTTACAAGGTTGTATAATCTTAGAAGGGGGTGTGGCTGAGACTGTCACAAAGGGACCCTGCACTTCTGAATTTGCCACTACTCTACTGGTGGGAGGCTTTTGGGGGGAAGAAAAATGGTTGTGCAGAGAGAAGGGCTCCTTAATTCTTTCCCCTCTGGTCTTTTAACATCTCTGGACTTCCCTAACCTGGTCTGTCCAGATGTGTTAGACTACAACTCCCATCAGCTCAGCCAGCATAGCCAATTGTCAGGAATTCTGGGAGTTGTAGTCCAAAACATCTGGAGGGTTGCTTTTTGATCTACAGGGAGAAAAATACTGGATCCCTGTATCTACCCATCTCTTTCTACCACCCTTCCTGAAGATGAAAAAGCATCCCTGAAAATTAAAATTGGGGAAGGCAATTCTGAGCTGAGAAAAAACTGCTAGAGAAAAAAGGACAATCCAGCTTCTCTCCACTCGATCTTCTTTGGCTCACATTCAGTCTGTCCCAGTAGGACTGGTTTTGTTTTTGTAAAAACAGAGTAAAGAACCACGTAACTCTATATAACTTGGCATGAGCCTTCACTATGTGAGAAATCTGCCCTAGTCGGTGGCCAAACTCCTGTTGTTTGAATAGATGTGCATATGTTCTTTTTCAGGTCATTAAATGTAAGGCAGCTATTGCCTGGGAAGCAGGGAAACCCCTTTCTCTCGAGGAGGTTGAAGTTTCTCCTCCTAAAGAACATGAAGTCCGAGTTAAGGTGAGTAGCCAGAGGTCTGGAAAAAAATGTATTTATTATGTTTGTTTTTATATGCTGCCTACTTCACAGCTTACATTAAAAGCACCCCAGTGAAATAATAGTGTTAGACTTAATAATGTTACAGTTAACATACAACAAACAGTAGTAAAATGAAGGCCGTGGCAGCCATTTTAGAAAGGCCACTCTCCTGCCCCCACAACACACACAGTTGCTTTTCTCCCCATATGGTTCCCAAATCAGATGCATATTTGGAAGGAGTGCCTTCTCCTATATCACCTGGGTCCCATCTACACAGAGATACTTTCCAATGCAATTCAGATAAAACCGCATTTTCATCCAGTTGGATTTGCCCCTCCCGTGGCACACGCAGCCAATTAAAGTGGCATATACTAAAACAAACAAACAAAAACGCTTTTCTGTGGCAGACTGCATGAGAAACAGCATTGGTTTGGGCATATGTGGGTGGAGTCTCGCAGCATCAGTAAGCTTCCTTTCCCCCCCCAAAAAAGGTTATTAGCCTTATGCACAGGTCCATGCCTCTGGATGAGTGAGATTTGAAACAAAAGTCAAAGCAATTCCCTTTCCCCCCCTCTCTTGGCTTCTGTGCTGAGTAAGTGCAATGGGAATTACTTCTGAGTAGACATGTTTAGCGGGCTGTTATCAGTGTGCTGACATTAAGGGTCATTTGGGGAAAAACAAAACACAATCAGCAAAGGGCGAAGCCAACTCGTCTCCTTGGATCCACCCTTTGATGATGCAACTTCCCCTTCCTCCTATCAGGCTGCTCCAGCCAGCCCCAAAGCCAATATCACTAGTTGAGGACACACAGACTCCCAGACTAAAGTGAAACCGGTGCAACAGGAAAATCTGTCACAAAACGACTTTGCAAAAGCCCACAGTTTTTGCGGAGAGGAGGAAATGTCATGTACCATGTCACTGTGTGAGGTGCAGTAGCACCAGAGTAAATCCCCCATGTAGATGGGGCCCCTGCCAATGAATTAGAATATTCAGAGGCCTGTCTCTGAGTACCTTCAGTGGAAAATAGATTATGCGCTTAAAAAGCCTTCTCTGTGGTGGCACCTGAACTTTGGCATGCCCTCCCAAGGGAGGTAAGATTGGCCCCAACCTTGCTATCTTTTGGCATGAAATCAAAACTTTCCTTTTTGCCTAGGGATTTTAAATGTAATTGGTTTGAACTTATTGTTTTTGTTTGTTTGCTGGCTGAATAGCTTTACTGTCTCTCATGTTGTCATGTTATTGTTGTCATTAATTTTCTATAACGTTATGTACTCTGCCCTAGGATCCCTTGTAAATAAAGGGTGGTTTATAATGTCTAAAAATAAATAAATAAAATATTTGAAAATTCAAAGATCCATACAAAACTCTGGGGAGGAGAAGGTGCTTGGGGGAGAAATCTGGAGTAGGGAACGAGTAGCCAGGTTTGCACGTCACGTCATGTCATTTACGTGAATGAGCAGGAGCGAGCGAGTGTTCTGGCTCCCAGCTGCCTGAGCTAAACAACCCAGGGATGCTCCATCTCTGGGTTGTTCATTGTGACATCCGAACTTAGAATTGTTGGTTGTTGGGGGAGGAACAACCCAGACCGGGGTTGTTTGCTCCCGCTGCAGCCAGGCAGAGCTAATCAGGTGGCAAGAAGTAGCACACTCACTTGCTTCTGGTTCATCCTCAACAATCCATGGTTTAACAAACTGTGGGTTTAATAAACCATGGGTTGTTGAGACTTGTGAACGGGGCAGATGAATTAAGCACCACCACTGCCCCGCTGATCCCAATCAGTCCTCAAGTTGCTATTCCTGTTAAAAAGGGCAGCTGGGCTCCCGCTGTTCTACATTATCACGCTGTGTTGTCTGTCTTTCAGATTATTGCCACTGGTGTCTGTCGCACAGACGCTCATGCCATGAGCCCAAGTTTTAAAGAGGGCCTTTTCCCAGTCATACTAGGACACGAGGGAGCTGGGATCGTGGAGAGCATTGGTCCAGGTGTGACGAGGTTTAAGCCAGGTACCGATATGATAACATGTAGATAACTCTACATTTGGATGGCTGTAGAGGGATTCGCACAACCCCCAACACGTGTTGAAAGAATGAGTAGGGGCGGGGCTGTGGGGGCATGCCCCACCCCCTGTTACTGATGTGTGCTGCGTGGCCACACCCAAGAATGCCAATGCCTGCAGTGGGACTGCTCCCTCTCCATCTGTGCATTTAGCACGGTAGTTAATGGTAACGACAGGAAAGGCCTTTTAGAAATGATTTTTAATTAGCATGATAGGGCTATAGCACCATGCCCCTATTAATGCTGTAATGCTACTTTAGAGGAACTGTTGCATTATAGAGGTATAGCACTACAGCTCTCTCTAAAAAGCTACTTTAAAATAATAAGAACAACAACAACAACAATTCCCTTTTTAGGTCACCTCTTCCATTAGCCACCTTGGTATCAGAGCAGTACCTGGAAAGGGCTTTCCCCCATCATTTATGTGTGTGTGTGTGTGCGCGCGCATGCGTGCGTGCGCATATATATAACCCCCCCTGAGAAATGTTATAGTGCTATACTGCTATAATGCTAAAGAGAGAGAGGTTGGTGTAAAGCAGCACAACAGCAAAGCAACAAGGAGGCTCTGGATCCAGTATGCATGCTGTCAGTCTTAAGGTAAAATGGATAAGAAAGACAGAAAGACTAACAGAGTATTCAAAAAATATATTTAAGCTAAACCTTTCAGCTTTCACCCTCATCAGAAGCTGTTTTGAACAGCACAGCTTAAAATATATTTTTTGAATACTGTGTTGTTAGTCTTTCTAGTATTATAACAATATAGCACTAATTCTTCCAGGCAACAGTTGAGTCCCTCTCTCCGTGCCTCTCTCTGCCCAGAGAAAGGCAAAATGGGTGTGGAGGAGAGATAATGCCAGGGGAAGGGCTTCATGGCATGGCCCTGCCCCCGATGCTGTCTGACCCACATGATTGGTCTGGGGGGGTGCAATCTGGCACCTGGACTAAAATAGGTTTCGCACCCCTGCTCTACACATCTCTGTCTGATTGCTCTCAGGCATTTTCATGGCTTTGGCTGCCTCTTCTAGCTCTGTCCTTTATGCTGATGCCTCCCAAATCTCTTTTCCATCTCCACTAATTCTATTTCTCCGACATTTCTTCCTGGATATCCCCAGTGTCTCAAATTAAATATGTCATAGCTAGTGGTGCTAAAAGACTAGAAATTCATAGAAGAAATAAATGGGGTTTTGTGTGTGTCTTTGTATGGTCTAGGTGACAAAGTCATCCCGCTGTACCTTCCTCAGTGTGGACGATGCAAGTTCTGCTTAAGTCCCAAAACCAACCTTTGTGAACGGGTCAGGTAGGAATTGCAAATAGGCTTCTTTGTTACTTTTTTTGCCCAGCTCCGTAAGCTGGAACCAGTTGAAGCCACTTTTACAAACCATTCAAGCATTGTATGGAAGTGGCTTAGAGTGTGAGCAGTGAAACTCCCAGTTCAAATCTCACCTCAGCCACTAACTAACTAGGTGACCTTAGGCAACAAAATGTAGAAGTTTGGATATTAAGCAAAACAATGGTTTTCTATTACACCTGAACCCAAGCATGCCCAGAAACTATGGTGTGTTTGGGGCAAATAAACCAGGATTTGGAACCACAGTTTGAAGCTGGCTTGCAAACCACAGTTTGTGCTAACTATGGTTTCTCATAACATCTGAGTTCACAGACCATTGACAAACTACAGTTAGGGCCATGCCCCACCTCAAGAGGCTTGTACAATGTGGAGATGGGAATTAACTTATGACACTAAGTGCTGAGCAAATGGGAAACAAAAGCCGTCAAGCAGCTCTAAATCATGGTTTACTTGCTGTATGTCTGGAAGCTCAAACAGGTTTTTAACTATGGTTAGCACAACCCATGTTTTCCTGTTATGTCTGAACTGGGTCTATCTCTCAGGCCACATCTATAAGCATTACCTTGTAAGCATTAATGAGGCAATGTGTGTGAAGCAATTTGAATATTCAGTTCTTCATGCATTTATATCTAGCCTTTCCAATGAATTATCTGAAGTGGCTCACAATTGAAAACCTTAAGATCAACCCCCACCCTATAAAGGACAATAAGCCACAATGAAACTAGCAGCAGTCAAAACCCAATTCAATTAGTGAAGGGAAGAGCAAAAAGAAAAAGAAAAGGTTTGTACCTGGTACCTAAAAGGAGAGTGCTACTGTAGGTGTCCAGCATGCCTCACTGAGGAGGGTGGTTGAAAGTCAGTTGATTACAAAGTTCCATTATATAGTAAATCAAAGAGAGGGGGAAAGATGTTGGTAGAAAGAGAGAGAGAATAGGACTGGTCCCACCCATGTTTGGCTCATGCCCCACCCAATGCTGGTTTGCAGCCCCTGACAGACTACTCCTGAGGGAATGTGGTTCGCGCCAGAAAAAAAGTTTCCCCACGCATGGATTATAATATATTTTCATGAACTGGTCCTAGTCCTCATTTATTCATATGATCAAGAAAAGCACATGAGATATAATACATGGGAACACAACAGGGGAACAGCATAGAGTGGAGGAATATGAACAGTACTGAGTAGTGGAACTGATATTCCCCCTTTAAAATTGCTGCAGTTCTGTGCATTGTGTTTCATTTTTTTTTCATTCCACAGCAAAGCAAAGACGCCCATTTCTGACCAAGACTTGATGCTCGATGGCACTAGCAGGTTCACTTGCAAAGGGCAGCAGATATACCATTTCATGGGAACCAGCACCTTCTGTGAATATACGGTTGTTGCAGAAAGCTCCCTTGCCAAAATTGATGCTGCTGCTCCTTTGGATAAAGTCTGCTTAATTGGCTGTGGGTTTTCCACTGGTTATGGAGCTGCCATTAATACGGCCAAGGTGAGTTCATGATGGCTCAGGTCTTACTCGTTTGGACTGGATTAACACGGGGGGGGGCAGGGAATCCAAAACATTAAAAACCTTTTGAGTGTTTTAACTGATATTTTCCCTAATATTCACATTTTTATATGCACTTTTTAATTGAGAACTAAATTCCGAATTCGGAGAAGTGCAAATTTTGAAGGGTAACTGAGTTTCGGTTTGCATATTGGTTCAAAAGTGTCAGATATTTATAAAACTCTTTTAAAATTCCAGATATTCAAAATAGTTTAATAATAACCTCTCTCATGGCCATCTAGGTTGAACCTGGTTTCACATGCGCTGTCTTTGGCTTGGGAGGGGTCGGCCTTTCAGCTATCATGGGTTGCAAAGCCGCTGGAGCATCTCGTATCTTTGGGATTGACATTAACAAAAACAAATTTGCACTGGCCAAAGAGTTAGGGGCCACCGACTGCCTCCATCCTCAGGATTCCAAGAAACCCATCCAAAAGGTTATAGCTGAAATGACCAGTGGAGGAGTAGACTGTTCCATTGAGTGCAGTGGAAACATTGAAATCATGGTATGTATTTCATTATCTTCATTTAATACAGTGTCAGAGTAACATCTAAAACAGGGTTGGGGAACCTTAGCCCTTCAGATGTTGCTGGACTCCAACTCCCATTAACCCCAGCCAGCATTGCCAAAAATTGGGGATGATGGGAACGGGCCACAGATTCCTCACCCCTGGTTAAGCATGTGCGTGTGTGTGTGTTCCCCTCCCCTCCCGCACACCCACCCTCAGCTTCCTAAGGGTAGGAGGGCCTTATCATGTTCTAAATAAGGATGAACAACACTGGGCAAATACAATCTGGAAATTATTCCATTTTATCTTAATCTTTACCTGGAATTCCACAAGGACTTATCCCACCTTCTCAAAATCCACTTGATTCTGTGAGCCTTTTCAATGAATGCTTAACTTTTGAACACCGCTTATCAGTGTGATGAATACTTTTTTAAAAACCAGTGCTCATAATACACTGTGTGTATTAACTTTTTAATTCCTTTTATTTATTTACTACATTTATCCCATCCTTCCTCCAATGAGCTCAGGATGGTTCTTCCTCCTCTCCACACATTTCATCCTCATAAGAACCCTGCAAGGCAGGTTAGGCTGAGAGATAATGATCAGCCCAAAACCACCCAATGATATTTGTCGCTGAGTGGGAGATTTGAACCCAGGCCTCCTGAGTCATAGTCCAAAACATTAACCACTACACCACACATTCCAGCCAAGACCCTGCTTGCAATTTCCATTAGGGAATTCACTTTTTGTTTACAGTGCAATAGGAACCCCAACTACTTTTATAAAGTAAGCAACTCCTCTCCAATGACCAGTTCTTGCTGAACTGCAGACTGGAAGGTCGGCAGGACAGCAGTTCAAGACCCGAGTGCTGCGTGACGGAGTGAGCTCCTGTCTTCAATCCCAACTTCTGCCAACCTAGCAGTTCGAAAACAAGAAATTGCACGTAGATAAATAGGTACCGCTTCGGCGGGAAAGGTGACAGCGTTTCATGCACCTCGGTGTTCAGTCATGCCGGCCACATGACCACGGAAGCGTCTTCGGACAGCGCTGGCTCTTCGGCTTAGAAATGGAGATGAGCACCACACCCTAGAGTCGGACACGACTGGCTGGGGACACCTTTACCTTTTTACCTTTTTTTTATTGATGCAGTTAGCATAGCATAGCTAGATAACAGAGTGGCTATATTACAAGGTCAGCATTAGTAACTAATTAAGGATGTGGGTTTGGATGGACTGACCAGCTATCCAGATATAAACAAAAATAGCAGACGTGGAGCAAACTGGGGGCATATTGGAATGCAGAATGTCATCTTCCCTCCTGCCTAGTGTCATCAAGGCACCTGCACAAACCTTAGCTGGGAAGGGCATATTCTTCCCCCCTCTGGGTGTCATGTCAATCATAGACTTGTGCATTAGGCTGACTGGAGCAAGAAGGCCTGCTGACCTGGTGGGCACCAGGGGACATCTCTGCAACGCACACCACGCAGAGATGAGAATTCTTTGCCTTAACCAGATTTCAAGACTCCCACAAAGGGAAACCTGGCTGTGCACTGACGCAGCAATGGCCATTCACCCCAAATATGTACGACACTATCAACTTCAGCCCGCCTTCCAGGTGTGTTGGACTACAACTAACAGCATCCCCCGCCATCATGGTCTTTGGTGTGCTGGCAGTGAATGATGGGCATTGTAGTCCAACATATCTGGAGGGGGCCAGGTTGGAGGAGTCTGCTTATTAATGTTGCAGAGATTAGTGATATGTCACCAGGGTTGTAACTCCATACAGCCTGATATCCTGCACAGATTGGATCCACTGACTTTGGTGCCCCTAATTCTTCATAGGACTGGGTTGTTAGTTTGCTTTTCCTTCTAGAAAGCTGCCCTTGGCTGCACCACAGTCGGCTGGGGCACCTGCGTCGTTGTGGGAGTAGCTGTAGAAGGTTTCGTTGTTTCTCCAGTGGAGCTGATAATGGGCCGGACAATCAAGGCCACATTTTTTGGAGGTGAGCTTTTCACATTGATAGATGTGTGCCAGAAACAGCATTACAGTGATACAAAAGAGGATTGAAACAAAATGGATGGTTTCTACATTTTACCATTGATTTATTTCCTTCTCAATGCCAACATGATCAAGAAAGCCAGCACTGCTGAGGCCTGATCATTTTTTCTCCTAAGAGCAGAGGGGATTTATATATATACAGAGGAAGAGAGAGGGAGAGTGTCTTGGACACATTTTATAGCTGTTTGGTCCCTCTTGTTACTGCTGTGACTGGATCAAATCCTTCTTTCACTCAAAAAGGTGACTGGCACTGTTATTGCTGAGGGCACTGACTATATATATATATAATAAGGTAAAGTAAAGGTAAAGGTGTCCCCAACCAGTCGTGTCCGACTCTAGGGTGCGGTGCTCATCCCCGTTTCTAAGCCGAAGAGCCAGCGCTGTCCGAAGACGCTTCCGTGGTCATGTGGCCGGCATGACTGTACACCGAGGTGCACGGAACGCTGTTACCTTTCCCGCCGAGGCGGTACCTATTTATCTACTTGCAATTTCTTGCTTTCGAACTGCTAGGTTGGCAGGAGCTGGGACTGAAGACGGGAGCTCACTCCGTCACGCAGCACTCGGGTCTCGAACTGCTGACCTGCCGACCTTCCAGTCTGCAGTTCAGCATCTTAACCACTAAGCCACCGCGGCCCCTTATATATATATAATATCCTGCCTTTTTTCCTCTTGTAAGGAACTCGAGGCAGCTCACATAATCCTCCCCCTCTCCTCAAAACAACAACCCCATGAGGTAGGTTGGGCTGAGAGTTGGTGACTGGCCCAAAGTCACCCAGGGAGCTTCATGACCGAGTGGGGACTAGAACCCGGATCTCCTGAGTCCCAGTCCAAAACTCTAATGACAACACCACACTGGCTTCTTGATCAACTGATAGATTAACATCTCTACACGCTGTGGAGATTGCCCAACTGCCATTGGGTTAAAGCTAGCCTGCGACACCCCAAATACATTTGCTACCATCTTTCAATTCACCCTAACTCTGAGCACAAGGAACTACAAAAGTTGCATTATCACTTTCAACCTGGGAGGGGGCAGCCACCAGCTAACTTCCCAGTCACCACTGAGTGAGTTCAGCCTCTTTTCTCCTTATTTTCCCTTGGTCAAAGCGTGTATCATAGAATCATGGTATCATAGAATAGTAGGGTTGGAAGGGACCTATAAGACCATCGAGTCCAACCCCCTGCTAAGTGCAAGAATCCAAGTCAACGCATCCCTGACAGATGGCTATCCAGCTTCATCTTGAATGCCTCCAGTGTGGGAGAGCCCACTACCTCCCTAGGTCATTGGTTCCATTGTCGTATTGCTCTATCAGTCAGGACGTTTTTCCTGATGTTCAGCCGGAATCTGGCTTCCTGTAACTTGAGCCCATTATTCTGTGTCCTGCACTCTGGGATGATCGAGAAGAGATCCTGGCCTTCCTCTCTGTGACACCCTTTCAAGTACTTGAAGAGCGCTATCATATCTCCCCTCAGTCTTCTCTTCTCAAGGCTAAATGTGCCCAGTTTCTTCAGTCTCTCTTCATAGGGATTTGTTTCCAGTCCCCTGATCATCTTTGTTGCCCTCCTCCTATGAACCCTCTCCAGCTTGTCTGCATCCTTCTTAAAGTACGGTGCCCAGAGCTGGACACAGTACTCCAGATGAGGCCTAACCAGTGCTGAGTAGAGGGGAACTACTACTTCCCAGGATTTGGAAGCTATGCTTCTATTAATGCAGCCCAAAATAGCATTTGCCTTTTTTGCAGCCACATCACATTGTTGGCTCATATTCAGCTTGTGATTGACAACAATTCCAAGATCCTTCTCGCTTATAGTGTTGTTGAGCCAAGTATCAAAAAGTTCTGAGTTGTTAAAAGTACACAGTCAAGCTACAGGGTCCAAATTAAGAAGCTTCGTTCCATAAGGAAGAAGGGGGAAACAAATAGGTAGCATTAAAAAGAAGAAATAAAACAGTTTATTCTCTGAATCTGGGGTCTCCAATGTGGAGCCCATGAGCACCAATGTGCCTGCAGAAACCTGCCTTGGAGCCTTCTAGGCTCCCTGCTCCTCCTGGTTTTTATTTTATTGTTCAAGCCTTTTTTTAATTGCACTTAAAAAAAACCTGTAGCCTAGCTATTTGGGTTCAAAACAGAGATTTTGTGGTTTGGAGCTCAAACCTCACCTCTGCCTTTTCTTAGGCTCGTGGGCAAGTTACTTTTCTTTTAGTCTCACCAGTTTGCCTTCTTGGAAATGAGTGTTTTGTGGTTGGCCACGCCCACCATGGCAGGCATTTTATGAATGAGCAAGCTGCCCTCCATGGAGCCCACAGGGACCTCCAACGGCACCCACAAAGCTCTCCACTCCTTGCCCCCTTCAAAAAAAATAATTTTTAAAATAAAAACCTTGGAAAATGTTAGGGTAGTCTTCTTTCTCTCCTTTTCTAGCCTCTAGCCTTACTCTTTCTCTCCCCTCTACTTCTTTGCCTTGCAATTTCCCCCTCCTTCCCAGACTTGCTATTTCCTTGCACCTCTTTAGCTAACTGTTTCTCCCTTCCTAGCCTCTAGCCTTACTCTTTCTCTAACCCTTAGCCTTGCTGTTTCCCCCCACTCCCAGCTTCTAGCGTCGCTGCTTCTCTCCCCACCTCTTTATCTCGCTGTTTCTCCACCCCTTCCAGCCTCTAGCCTTTCTCTCCCTTCGCCTTGCTATTTCCCTCTCCTGCCCAACTTCCAGCCTCACTATTTCTCTCACCTGCCCCCCACGCTCACTTTTGACTAGCCAGGCCCTGACAACAGCCATTATGTGACTACCCACATCCTCCATGGGAGCCATTTTGTGGTGGTGCTCACAGCAGTTTATCCCAAAGATGCCCAGAGGTCCAAAAAGGTTGGAGATGCCTGAACTAGACAATCTCAAAGCAGAATCTCAAACTTAGATCACCTGCGATGTTCAGAAGTTCACAGGTTTTCATGGGCAATTCTTATTTTGAATCCTGAAGAACCGAGGGTGAGGGAGTTGAATCTTCCAATAAGGCATGACCATGTTGGCCTGGGAACACCTCTAGGGGCAGAGTTTCTAGACTTGGAACATGCAGGTACAACACTTACACAGAGGAGCATTTCAACAACACAGGAAGGTGGGAGCAAAAGCTGACAACTGGGAAATATTTCCAATCTACATCTGGTAGACAGAACTACTTAGGGAATTCCGTCCTGTGTGCGTGGAGATTGCTTGACAGGTAGGCTGCTATATAATAGAAAAGCCAGGTCATTATGACAGGTGCACTGGATCATTAAAGAGGCAGGCATTTTACTCTCAGGCCAGTCTTCATACTTGCATTCATCAGAGAATCAGTGTGTTCAGATACTTGATTAAGGCCATGAATGGTGGAGGCAGTTTTCCTGTTCTGTTAGCAGAGAGACTTTTTGTGTTCTAAAATAAACTCTTTCAAAAAAGAATTTCGGGCAACAAAAGAGCTGTTTTAAATATGGAGGAGACTTGAATGGTGAAGACTTGCCCAGGAAGGGTACCTCTTGGCTGGGCCCTGTGAGGTCATGAACTCACATTTCCCAACGAATCTCTCGAGCAGTTTTGCAACTCTTTTTAAAATGTGTGTTGGCCCATCCAGGTTAGTACAATACTAAGCTAGACAGACATTAGACAGAAAAAAATCTGTGAACAATCTAAATCTTAATTGCTTTCAAGTTGTATACTGCATTAGAATATGCCTCTGTCCATGTGTTTCACTCAGTCATTTGCTCTATGTGTTTTGTGGCAGACAAGATAATGTAATACAAAATAATGTTGATTTATTGTCATTTCCTTTGCGTATTCCTCATATTGTTCTAATGTTGCCAAAATCTGAGAAAATCTTCTTGAGCAACCTGAGGGAACTGCTGGATTATTTTTCTTGAAATGTCTCCCATTTGGAAGACTTCTGGAATCCAAATATCTGTTAGATGTTCAATGGAATGGACTGTTCCATTTCTGAGAAATAAATGAAAAACTACGTTTGACCTCCTTTTAGAATATCAGCTGTGGGAATTAGGACATAGAAAGAACCTGGGGAGAAAATTTTGGAGGACTATGTAAAGTTTGGGTAAGCAAACATGATAAACAAATCAGTGTGTGATCCAACTTGTGAACAAACCCCTTAATAACAGCTGCTCAGCACATGAGCTCAGTATTTCTGCATTAGGAATCAACAACCATTGTCATGAAAAACAGCAGTAAACTGTTGTTGCTCAGAGAAGGCACCTTTTATTTCTGTGGAAGCACTAACGGTCCCTCTGCACTGTCAAAAAAACCAGAATTACATTTTGCAGATGTAACAGCAGAACCACAGATTATAAAGCAGACGTGTGATTCAGTCTCAATGCCACATTTACTTCATAATCGTAACTGAGGGTGGGTTGACATTGGCAGTGGAGAATCTGCAAGCAGGAGGGGGTGCTTTATCCTTACCTTGCCAGCCAAATATCCCTTGAAAGCACCCTCTGGGCCATTTTCTACCCTTTTTCCTGTCAATCAGGCTCCAATTAGACAGACGCAGGAAGGGTTAAGCCCCTTGGAAGGGCCTCATGATTTATGAAGCTGCCATCTACTTGCGTGGTCCATCTAGCCCAGTATTCTCAATTCTGATTGGCAGGGACTCGCCAACATCTCTAGAGAGGCAGAGGTCTTTTCCCAGCCTTGCTGCTTGAGATCTTTTAATATGAGATGCAGAGAATTCACCCTAGGGCCTTTTGTGTGCAAGGCATGTGCTCATCCCATAAGCTATTAGCCATCCCCTTCCTCCTGCCCACCAATTTCCCCGACAAATGCCCCCACCCATCCACCCCCATTTGCATTACCTTGGCAAACGCCAATTTGAGAACATACTCTTGGCATCGTAATGTGTACTTTCATTCTTAGGACCCTTCCTAAGAGTGAAAGCCTGGGAGCCGATGTAATGTGCCTCCTTCCCCCGCACTGTGGTACATCAGAAGCCCCAGGTCATATAGGACTGCCTTTCCCAACTTGGTGCCCTCCAGATGTGTTGGTGCCCTCCAGATGTACAACCCCCATCATCCATTATACCAATCACCACACAGTGCAGATTCCGTGAATCCCCTGCATACTTTGTACACGGCTGATATACAATCAAGCCATAACGGGAGCCATGTGTCATCTGCGGCTACAATGAACATGTGCGGAAAAATCTTCACTTTAGCTGTCATTTCACTTTCAAAAGCAACTGTCATTTCACTTTCAAAAGCAACTTCCAGAAGGTAGCCGTGTTAGTCTATTGCAGCAAAAACAACAAAGAATCTTGTGGCAACTTAAAGACAAACAAATTATTCTGGCAAAAGTGTTCGTGGGCCATAGTCCACTTCATCAGATCCATGCAGCATTATGGAGAGTTTCTGGGTTTTTATACATATGGTGGGGCTGAAGAATGGTAAACACTGGGAGGAGGAAGAACATTCAATGCAGAAAGTACTGATGATAATCACGTTATTAACAGTGGCCATTCACAGTGCAGCTGCTGCCAATAAGAAACATCCTGGCACTAGCTTATGCCGGAATAAATTTGTTAGACTTTAAGGTGCCGTAAGGCTCTTTGTTATTTTTTAAAAGCATGTTTCTAGCCCTTGAGGTGTACAACACAAACAGCCACCAGATGTCTCCAGCAGGTTAACAAGACGGCATGGGGCAATATCCATCTATTGTTAATCCTGTGGCAATGAGTTCTGTAGCCTACTGGTGCAATGCCACTGATGTCAGTAGGAGTCCTTCTAATTATGAGAGCTGACTTCAGACCAGGCCTATAAGAGTTTGATAATTAAAATTTAAAATGCCACATAATTTGGCATCACTACTTGACAGACTGAGGGACTAGATCCCAGAAACCTGGGAGTTTTAGTCCAACACATCTGGAGGGCACCAGGTTGGGGAAAGCTGGACCAGTTATTACAGGGGACCTGTTACATCCACCAGTTCATATCTACCAGTGCATCTCCTCTAATAATATCTAATAAAAGAAATGGAAGATGCAATCATGTTCAGGTTTTCATCACTTCAACTCAAGCTCATTGGCTACTGGAGTGGGAAAACACTGGACATGATGATGTTGCATCAAATATTCCTGTTACTAGATGTTATTGCGGTGACACAAGGGGGAGATGCAGGGTCACCAGCAGCCACGTGTCCTCATAAGATCTCATCACACTAGGCTCTAACAGAGTCTGCAGGAAGAAGAATGCAAGTGTTTTTTTTAATCTGATTTTCAACGGAAGTCAACTGATTTGTGAACATGCTATCACAGATATTCAAGCTTGACTCTATTGGGTTTTTCCCCTCACAGGCTGGAAGGGCATAGACTCTGTACCAAAGCTGGTGTTAGATTATATGGCAGGGAAATTCAACCTCAATGCACTGGTGTCCTATACTCTACCTTTCGAAAAAATCAACGAGGCATTTGATCTTATGCGTGAGGGGAAAAGGTAAGGTGTTAGGACAAATCTGAGCCTCTTAGAGCAAATTCTCACACAAAAAAGTTTGATTTCTTTAGAGCAAACACAATGCAGCCCTGGCCATAGAGGGTTTGAGGGGTCCTGGGCAAAGTGCCCACTGGTGGGGGGCCCTTGCCCATTTGTGTGTTCTGGAGGGCTTACTTGGTAGTGGTGACAGTGATGGCAGCATGCCAGGCAGCAGGGTCTAGCCACTATTTTAATCTCCCATAATGCCTCTGATGCAGCATTGCTCTAGAGCGCTGTGGGAATTTTAAATGGCTAGACCTGACCACACAGAACTTCCTGGAGTGCCAAGCCCCAAAAGAAACTAAAGGGGGAGCTTGGGGCAGATGTCAGTGGTGGGCCCTGTCAGTTGCCCAAGGTTGCCAAGCGCTGACACCAGCCTCGTTTTCTCTCACACACATTCCCTCATTGATTGATTGATTGAATTTATATCCCGCCTTTTTTCCTCTTGCAAGGAACCCAAGGCGGCTTACATTATCCTCCTCCTCTCCATTTTATCCTCACAACAACAACCCTGTGAGGTGGGTTGGGCTGAGAGTGTGTGACTGGCCCAAAGTCACCCAGTGAGCCTCCATGGCTGAGTGGGAACTAGAACCCAGATCTCCCAGCTCCCAGTCCAACACTCTTGCCACTACGCCACACTGGCTATTTCTGATGTTCGGGCTGTGAATGCTGTTACTTACGTATTTTATTATTTTATTAACACATTTATATTATAAAAGGCACAATTCAGGGAGGCTTGCAGAACCCAAGCTTCTGCAGTTGAAAACAAAAATTAAAAACATTATCTGCCAGGATGCCACATACAGCAGAAGTCTGCCAGAAGCCAAAACAGTACCACCCACCACAAGATACATACCATTCATATCACGGGGCATGATATAGCTGGTCTGGGTAGGGAAAGTCCAATTTACCTGAGTGGCCATTTGAAACAAATGTTGCGAGTGATCCTTACACAAAATAAAAATCCACCATTTATTTAGTGCTAAGTTCTTACGCATTTAACCATGAGTGAACATTACTATCCCTGAAATGTCAAAAAATGAAGGGTTCAACATTTGTTTTGGATCAGAAATGTAGACTGGAAGTATTTAAGTACAAAAAACCACATTGCTAAAGTGGCAGTGACTGGAAAGGTGTTTTTTTCTTTATTTTTAAATAGTGTTATAACTCTACAACACACTTTACTTAAGCAGTATTTTGCTAAATTTTTTAATGGATCAGAAGTATAGATTAGAAGTTTTTATTAAGGGAAAAAAATAGGTTGCTAAAACAGCACCATCTTTTCTTTATCTTTTAAATAGCATTTAAGATTATAGCCATAAAAACAAAGATCCTTTCTAGCATTCTACTTTTTGCCACTGATAAAAAAAAAAACTTCAACTTTGGAATGATCTCTGATGCAAGCCAGAGGGGGAGCCGTGCTAGTCTGTTCCAGCAAAAACAATGAAGACCCTTGTGGCACCTTAAAAATGAACAAATTTATTCTGGCATAAGCTCCCGTGGACACTGTCCACTTCATCAGGTGTATGAAGTATTAACCTCAAAATGGCAGATCTCTATACACATGCTGGGGGGGGGGGGAGATGTAAACCATGTTGTCAAAGGGAATTTTGCTAATATTTGTTTTTAAATATAACCAGGAAAGTATTTTAGTGCTCATTAAAGCATCAATTAAAAAAATTAGCAGGGGTGATAAAGTGGTGCCCACCACAAGAGTTATAGAGAATGTGTGCTGATAAGTTCACCTCCCTAATATGACACAACCCAGATCAAAACCATGCCTCTTTAGAATAAATAAATAGAACAATAGCACTGAAGGCATCTACAGTGGGGGGGGGGGCAGGGGGAGCAGCAGAAGGTAGATCACCAATTGTATTGAACTGAAACCGAGCAAAGGGCTGGATGTGCCTGATCTTGTCTGATCTTGGAAGCTAAGTAGGGTCAGCCCTGGTTAGTACTTGGATGGGAGACCACCTGGGAATCAGGCTTTCTGCACTGAGCAGGGGGTTGGACGCAATGGTCTTGTAGGCCCCTTCCAACTCTATGATTCTATTATTCAGCTCCCAGAAGCTCTTGCCAATATAGCCAATGGTCAGGAATGCTGGAACTTGAAGTCCAATACATCTGGAAATTTACATTCTGCCCACCTTTGATCTACACCTGCTAAAATTGTGCTGTTCTTCTATCACTAGTGTAACGCCCATGTCGCCATGGGTGCTAGTAGTCCTGCTCCATTCCTGCTTTTGTTGCCCCTCAGTCCCCTACCACAAAGTGGCTCATGAATAATGCAAATGTGGCTCATGCATAGTGAACCTCCCCTCTGAAATTTGCACGGCCCCTCCCTCACACACCCCAATTGGCTGCCTCTGTCCCCTTCCCCCTCTCCGCTGGTGGTGACAGCTTAATCACACATCTGTGCCCAGGGCCTGCTGTCACTCCACACTGATTGGCTGAGCAGGGCTGTCCATTGTCCTGCTGGTGGAGGGACTGTACTTCCTGTTTGACATGGAGGAAATTAATTGCTATTAAAGCTCGAGCTTTGAACATTTTCAAACTTTCAAAATTTTCTGCATGTCTACACTGCTCAAGCTTCAGTTTAAAACAGAAATGAGCAAAGTTAGTCTGGTAGATCTCAAATAATAAGGTTTACACCACCACATTCTTATCTAAAATTCTCAAAAATGTCAGGCTTTCTGCCGTAAGGAAAAAGATGGAAGAAGACTGAGAAAACACAGGATGATTGCAAAAAGAGGATGACATATTGTGGAAACTGCCCCCAGCCACAAACTGTGAGTTTACAAGGCATGGTGATTCTACATTTAACACCTAGGGTATTGTTATCCTGCAATCTCTCTACCTCATTCACAGAATTTTACCAGGTGTGTGCTCCAGAGGACAGCATCTTCCATTCATAACCCACTTGTGTTTTCCCACCATTTCTTCCATTTTTTTTCTTACTAGAAAAACATCGAATAAAGAGGGGGGAAATGGAATAGGTGTGCATTGCCTTTGGACTGGTAGCATTAGAAGCCTTCCATCTGGAAACACCCCTAGTGTGGAAGCCCCTAAGCATGAAATGAGGAATAGGCCAGAAACAAATACTGCTGTGGTGCTGGAGTGCAGCATGCACTTCCCTTTGCTAATGAGCGCATGGTCTTTTTCCTCTAGCAGTTTATCTGTTTGTTTGTTTTACAGCAACCGAACTGTCCTTATGTATTAAGAATTGAGTGCAAACTTTGGAGGACAAGAAACCCAAGAAAACAAGATTTTTCCTCGAATCTGTCTCACTGACTTCTGATTCATTTATCTCCTCGTACATATTTGCAAAAGCATTTCTTTATGGCACATGAACTTATAACTCAAGATCACTAAGAAATACCTATAAGCTTTTAGGGCAACATTAGCTTCTGTCTCATCCCTATTAATCTTGACATCAGTTTAACCTGGATCATGGGTTAATCTCTATATATGAATGTTGTGTTGGCGCATCACATTTCTGTATGTGGATCAGTAGCTATAGAGTCACTTCTGTGTAGAAGTATATTTTGGCTAAAGCTACCATATACCAAAAAATTATTTAAAGCTACATGTGTTAAAAATAATTGTTTATATTTAACCCAATGTTGCAATAAAGCATACGGAATACATTTCCTACCTTCTGGGTGATGGGTTTTCGTTTCATAATTTTGTTTCTAACATCCTCTCAGTTAAATGAAACCAGCTTCTGACATCACATTCGCTAACAGACTGATTCCCAAAGTGTTAACTTGTTTGCAACAAATGGCTGACGGGAATTGTCATAAATGCTTATAAAGGGATTACCTTTGAAATGTGAAGACATTTTGCATCAGATCACACTGACAGAAGGGCTTTCCCCTGTATTGGTCACTGGATGGAATTCAAATAGCTGAACATTGGGGAGTGTATCCACAATGTAGATATTGTTAGATGAAGGGTATTCTTGCAAGCCTGCAGCCAGAAAATTGGGTGCATAATTCAAATGAATATGTGAAATCCAGCTTTTCCTCTGCTTTTAGCCCTTGTTGGTCCTTAGGGTTACTTGGTCACAATGATATAGTGATGTTACAAGCCACAATGCGTAGAATTCTTCTTCTGTACAACAAATGAGAGTTACAGATGGATGACAATGTCATATGACACCCCACCCCCATAAAATGTGAGTGAATTAACCATGGTGATTTCACAATATATGCCTTGTCAGGAAGCACCCATACCAAGTTTGAAAGCCACGGCATGGCTGTGATGAAAAATAAAAATACAACTTATCTGAAATATTACAGTGCCACCTAATGTTCACTTTTTTCCTGGGATGTTTTTGATACCGATAAACTATTTCTTCCATCCTAAAAAAACAACATTAAAACCTTCAAGACTTCAAGATCAGCAGGTGTTAGATAATAAATGAGTAAATTATTATAATAAACGTATGGTAATTTACTTCCATTCATAACACAGAACATTTTCACAAATCTACCCTTAACATTCATTTGCTTGTTTGATTCTATAGTTTTTAATTCATTTTATTTCTGCCCAAACATATGAAGATTTAGGCTAGTCACCCCCTACTTTTTGCAAGGCCACTGTATGTTTAACAGGCACACAACATACAGAAAACCAACAGGTGTAGCTTTTCCTGACTTAGGGTGCTTCCAGATAGAGGTCTCCTAGTGCTACTAATTAGAAGGAATTGTGAAGTTATTCTTTTTCTCCTTAAGGGATTATCTGCTGTAAGAGAAAAGACAGAAGAAGTGGTGGAAAAACATGGGAGGCGACTTCTCTGGATCCCCCCCCCCCAAAAGAAGCATCACCTGGAAGCACCCTAAGGGGTTCTTAGTTGTTAGGATTTGGAGTTTGTATGTATTACTACAATATTTTGTAAGTGGCCCTGTGGATCATTCAAATGAAAGGTGGGATATGAATCTTCCAAATAAAAAATAATTAAATGATATTGTATTGTTATGAATCATATTTTATTGACATTTGTAAGCTGCCCATATTTTTTTTAAAGGGTATGCATTTTATAAATAAATGGTTCCCAGTTACAGAGCATGTGCAGTTGGGGATGTTTGTAATGTGTAGATGAAGCACATGAGACTTGCTTTGGTGATCCTGCTCTGAGCCCCCCTCCCACTCCCAGGCTACGTAGATTGTATCTCTGAATAGGCCTATTGAGTTTGATTTTTAAAAGCATTTTGTTATGCTTTCAGAATAACTAGGAGGAAGGGGGGAAGCCAGAACAGAGGTGAGGTGCAAAAATCAACTTCTAAGAAAATGTTGTATAGGATGTATGTACCCAGCTGTCCCTGGTTTTTTTTTTTGCAGCCCTACCAGTACAGGGTCTGAAATGGGTGCTTATTTAAGATGCCCTGTTGGAGCTTGCAACAACTGCCTGATAAAGAACGCTCTTAGTGCATGCCTTTTCCCTTAATGCTCTACTTAGAACAGGGCCGGCTCGAGGTTTTGAGGGCCCTTGGGCAATGCAGCCTCAATGGAGCCCCTCCCTCAGTAAGTCTACCTTCCCACCAGCTGCTGTTGGTTCTCACCCTCTCTCTCATCATTGCTACCACCAGCTCACTTGACAGGCAGGGAGCCAGCGAGCAAGGAGGCAGTGGTATCTACTGGTTCTCCTTCTTACCACCACCAGTTGTCTGGCCAGAACAAGAGGCAGGTGAACAAGGTTGCAAGGGTGAAGAGGTGGAGCAAGTCTAGGGTGCTCTTGTCAGCTGCCTGATCATGCCTACCTTTCACACTGGTCCTGACTCAGGCTTTTTTCACAAGGAGCTTTTATCCTATGATTGAGAGCGCTCCTTCATGGAAGTTTGCGGGCTCTTTACACGACGCCATGATCATCCAAGGCATCTCCTGCACTAAATGCCCTTTGTTCCATTTTTAAATAGATTGCAGATAATTAGCTATCAAATTACCCCATTGCGCTTGAGTGTTGAGTTCCGCTTGAGTTTCCTCCGTGAAAAGAGTTAAAGCGGCAAGAGGAGGAGCGAGATCAATGAAAGATAATGGAAGACTCAGCTATAGGGGAGAAGGAAGGGGGAAGGGGAGTTGTTGTGATCCTGCATTTAAAATGGCAGCAGAAAGCCTGGTTTTAAATGCAGGACTCTTACAAGTCCCCTGGACTGCAAGGAGGTCAAATCAGTCCATCCTAAAGGAAATCAACCCTGAGTGCTCATTGGAAGGACAGATACTGAAGCTGAAGCTCCAATATTTTGGCCACCTAATGCGAAGAGAAAACTCCCTGGAAAAGACCCTGATGCTGGGAAAGACTGAAGGCAAAAGGAGAAGGGGATGGCAGAGGATGAGATGGCTAGATAGCATCACGGATGCAATGAATATGAACTTGAGCACGCTCCGGGAGAGAGCGCAGGACAGGAAGGCCTGGCGTGCTATGGTCCATGGGGTCACGAAGAGTCGGACACGACTGAACAACAACAAGAGAAGCCCCGAGTCTTTGATATGTTTCATTATACAGCTGCTAAAACCTATTATCGCAGGTTTTCCTTTTTTAGGAGGGAACTCAAGGGTGGTAATTTGATAGCTCATTGAGCATCTCTACACCAGCCTAAAACCCAACATTTGAAACGGGGCTTTCTGCTTCCATTTTAAATGCAGGAGCATGATGGACCCCCTCCCCCTTCCTGGAGTCTTCCATATGTTTTAGTGATCTAACTCCTCTTCTTGCAGCTTTCCTCCTTTTCACAGAGGATACTCAAGCCGGGTAATTTGACACCTCATTATATCCAATCTATTTTAAAATGGAATAAGGGTCATTTAGTGAGGGAGACGCCCTGGAGGTTAATGACATCATCTAACGGCCCCTTCCAACCCTATGATTTCTAAAGAACCCACAAGCTTCCGAGAGTAACCAATCTCAATAACAGGATAAAAGCTCCACGTGAAGAAGTCCTTAGAATCACAGCCCTCCTCTCCCTAGCCGTCCCGATCTTACACCAGGGTTGCAATCATTTACTAGGGTGTGTAAGCCCCGTTGAACTCAATAGGGTTTACTTCTGAGTGAGTCACAACAGCTGGGATCGTTGAGATTAGAAAAGAGCGAGTAAGGGGAGACATGATTGTTCAGTCGTGTCCGACTCTTCGTGACCCCATGGACCATAGCACGCCAGGCCTTCCTGTCCTGCGCTCTCTCCCGGAGCGTGCTCAAGTTCATGGAGACATGATAGAGGTGTACAAAATTATGTATGGCGTGGAGAAACATTTTTCTCCCTCCCTCATAATACTAGAAGAACCCAAAAGGGTCATCCCATGGAGCTGATCGATGGCCATCCCTACAAATCTCCCCCCCCCCCCCCAATTTGGAAAGCTTCAAAAAGGGATGGGTCAAATTTATGGAGCATCCGGCTCTGAAAGGCTACTAGGCTTGATGGCCATGCGCTAGCTCCAGTAGCAGAGGCAGTATGCCCCCCGGCGTACTCCTGTTGCTGGGGGCCATGGGCAGGAAGGAGGGCGCTGTCGCCCTCAGGTCCTGCTTGCGGGCTTCCCGCGGGCAGCCGGCTGGCCGCTGGGTAGCACAGTGCTGGACTGGACGGCCCCACGGTCTGACCCAGCAGAGCAGGGCTTCTGCTCTTAGCAGGCCTTGAAGGCGCACGGCTGCAGCGGGCAAGGAAGACGAGCGAG
The DNA here is from genome assembly GCF_057233095.1 of Heloderma suspectum. Lineage (NCBI taxonomy): Eukaryota > Metazoa > Chordata > Lepidosauria > Squamata > Helodermatidae > Heloderma > Heloderma suspectum. Next base: position 32,406,357 of record NC_139462.1, on the reverse strand, counting down.
CGCCGGGCGCGTCGCCGGGCCTCGGCCGGCCCCTCTTTGTAGGCGGCTCCCGGGGGCGCGCGCATGCCCGGGGCAGCTCGGCGGCTCCTTGGCTGAGGCTCGTTCGCGGGAGCTGCTGCGGGTGGAAGGAGCGGCGTGGCCGATGGCGAGCGGCGGGGTACGTGCGCGCCGCGCTCCTCGGGGTGGCGGGAGGGCGCGCGAGACCAAGGAAGGTTTTGCTCGCGGGACGCGGAGAGGGAGGGAGACGCTTCCGCCCGCCCTCTCCCAGGCACCCCGATCCTGCGCGCCTTTACTCGGAAGTAAGCCTCCCCTGCGTTCACTGCGGGGAGGTGTCCGGTGTCACGGGCTTGAAAGCAGGGCGCCTCGTCTCCGCGGAGGGGCCTACGGTCGCTCCCGGATCCGCGCTCCGCTCTCGCGCCGGGGCATCCCCGCTTTGTGCGGTGCTGTGGCGGCGTCGCGGGGCTGAGCACTGCCCTTCAGTCGAAGCAGACTCCGGGGCTGAGCTGCCGCGCTGTTTCCATCCGCGCAAGACCGTTGCATGCCTGCTCAGGAGTAAGAGCCTTTTAGTTTTAGGATCGCGGCCTTTCAGGAGTGCTTCCCCACCCCCCCACCCCCAATTCTCTTGCAACCCAGAATCCAGCCTGGTGCCCTCTTGATGTGTTAGACTACAACTCTCATAATCCCCCAGCAGCCCGTATATGGGGGTTATAGTCCAACACGTCTGGAAGGCACCAGGTTGGGGAAGGCTGTTCGCTGAAGAAGCGTCCATGAAGAAGTTGACTTTGTATTTGCAAATTCTTTCTTGCTTCTCCCTCCGGGTCTCCCATGAGAAATGGGGGGAGGAAGAAGAGACGAGTCAAACACTGTTTTTAAGGCCCAGAAATAAACGTAGTATGAGAGTAGGGAAAAGTGGTCGCTTCTCCTGATTTCCTTGGACACGTCTCCAGCTGGCATTCTCTGCAGTTTATGCTTAATTTCTAATCCATATCAGTTCTTGTGGTCCACTTAATGGGCTTCCTCCCGGCCCCAGTTTGGGCTTAATCCTGGCAAACCAGTGGTAGTGCATACACTTCATGGTGTCTGTGCTGGTGGTTTGGGCCTGCGAAAGAGGCCAGCTTATATTTCCATTTTGCCACTAGCCATTTCAGTCCACGCCCAGAGAGAAGCAAAAGTTTGCACAGATTGAAAAGAAGAAAAGAAAGATTCACCCCCACCCCCACCCCCAAAGTAGTTTTGTGCTTTCGGTCTCTAGAGCAGGCATTGCATGTTGAACTGAAAAGCATCTTCGTATAATCTCCTGGCAACTGAACTTCCTTAATGCAGGTGACCTTTTTCAAAACTATAAACTTGCAGAGTGTGTATATATGCAGCACAGGATGACTGGAAAAGATGTGGAAGAGAAAACAGTTGTATGTCAGACTGCTCTCTGTAGACCTTTTGTGATGCACGTAATACTGGCACTCATGCCCATTTCACACAAATGGCAACCTAGTGGTTGCTTAAAAGGCAGGCCATATGGAAGCGGTGCTCTTTGGCAAGCTGTTAACACTCAGCAATTCCGCTGTAGTTTTATCCCTTGGATAGCAAGTTGGGTTCAGGTGAAGGTGAAGCAGGCTGGGAGGGGAGCAGCACAGCACATGATCTGCATTTATGAGCTCCCAGATTCTAGCACTGCCCTCTACATATAGGAAATGTTGGGTGTTCAGAACCAAGCATAGTTGGACTTGCATTAACTAGCCAATTCAGCAACCACAAAAGTTGCCGAAGTCACTTGCAGCATGTGATGCTTCATTTCATTAATAAAGCATTACTGAGAGCTAGTGTGGTATAGTGGTTAGAGTGCTGGACTGGGACTCAGCAGATCCGGGTTCTAGTGCCCACTTGACCGTGAAGCTCACTGGACGGCTTTGGGCCAGTCACTGACCCTCAGCCTAACTCACCTCACAGGGTTAGGTGTGGGGATAAAATGGAGGTGAGGAGGAGGGCCATGTAAGCTGCCTTGCGTTCCTTGCAAGAGGAAAAAAAGGCAGGATATAAATATAATGAATAACAATCCCCCCCACCCAGTGTTAGTTGCAGCCTATAGAAAGGGGGTGGGTGGCTTGAGGATGCTTCCAGATAGGTGCCTCATGGTGCTATCAATCAAAAGGCTTTATTATTCTTTATTTATATAGTGCCATCAATGCACATGGCACTGTGCACATGGCTTTATGCAGCTATCGTGTCTTTCCCTCCTTAAAAGATTTTCTGTGGAAGGAAAACTGCTGAAGGAAGCGGTTGGGAAAACACGGGAGGGTTACAAATGGAAGATGACGACATCTGGATCCTCCAATAAAATTCTGCATTTGAAGCAGGGCAGTTGCACAATAAAAGCCTTATTTTTGGAAGCACCCTTGAATATAGTATAAGATTGTAATTACTGCACAAATTATTAAGTAGAAATGCTACTATTGTTTTCACAAAAAGTCTTTTAAGAGAAAGAACATGTTTCAGTGTAGTCTTCAGCAGCAGTTTTAAAGTCCAATGTATCATGCAGTGTATCAATGTATCGCACTATTTGTGCTCATTTGCAGAGTACTGAGATAAGTATTGTTAGTGGGTGGTTTGTCTGCCTAGCTAAGTGATGTTCAGCCAGTTCTGGAGGGGGCTCCACTCCCCCTAAAGGATCAGATTTGTAGTTTAGGGGTGCGCATCAACCCAGAATTGTTATTAGAGGCACAGGTGGACTAGAATCATAGAACAGTAGGGTTGGAAGGGGCCTACAAGGCCATCGAGTCCAACCCCCTGCTCAGTGCAGGAATCCAAGGTGGTGTGGAACACCTTTTATTAGCTTAAGCTGATAAACTCACTCTGGCCTTATCTGGACAGAGATATAACCTAGCCACAGTTATCCATGCTCTGCAACCTCTCATTTGGGCTACTGCAAAGCATTATATATGGGTCTGCCTTTGAAAACAGGCTGGAAACTTCAGCTTGTCCAAAATAGGGCAGCAAGACTGGGACTGGTTGATATGAACATATTATGTCAGTGCTTTGTGATTTGCACTGGCCTTCAGTCCCTTTCCAGGCCTAATTCAAAGCGCTGGTATTATCTTTTAACAGCTTGGGGCCAGGTTACTGAGGGATTGTCTCCTCCCTTATATACCTGCCTGGACCCTAAAATTGTTTTCAGAGGCCCTCCTCTGGGTGCTCCCACCAAATGACGTGAGGCGAGTGGTTACTAAGGAGAGGGCCTTCTCAGTGGTGGCACTCTGGTTGTACAATGCACTCCCCAGAGAGGCTCACCTGGCACCTAAGTTGTTGTCTTTTCGGTGCCAGCCAGGTGAAGACCTTCTTATTCTCCGAGGCATTTTAGTTCTTCAGTTTTTCTGATTTTGCACTCTGTGACTGTATTTTTAAATCTTTACACTGCTGCTGGTTTTTACTTTGGTTTTATACTGTAGTTATACGTCTTAAAACATTTCAGTTTTAGATTTTAAAATGTCAGGCTGCATTTTAAGGTTTTAATTGTGAACCACCCAGAGAATGTTGGCTATTGGGCAGTATAGAAATGTAATAAATAAGTAAGATTTACGGAGAATAATCCTTTTTTTGTTTGTTTTTCCAGCCTTGGTCTCAGTAGCTTATATTTGTAGACCACCATATCCTGTCTCCTCTGGGGATGAAATAACTTGAAAACAGTCTTCAGCCAGCATATATTGTAGAACAAGGGTTTGCTTTGTTCTTAAGCTAGAATTGCCACATAATATAGCAGGTTCTAACTAGTACGTCCTATAGAAGCTGTGTTTTTTAAAGTGTATTCTCAAAAGCCTTTTATGCATAATACGTTAATCATTTACTCATACCTACTCCATATCTTCCCCTCAAACACATTTCTTTTGAAACATATCAGTGTAAAGCTGAGGGAGGAAAGTAAATATTTTACTGGGCGTCGGGTCATTTTCCAACCTGTGAGAGATGAACCAGTTAGCTGGTGACCCTTTCTGCAACTGCTTTTCCCCCCACATTGTTTTTACATTATAAAAGCATACGATGTGCATGTATGATCTCAAACTTTCTTGTATGTTTGTGTTCTCACAAAGGCAGCTGTGTCAGTATCTTGAATCCATGTGATGTGGCCATGGCACCAGTTCTTGTATTACTCCAATGCTTAATAAAAGGTTACCACTGAAGAACAAGAGAGTGCATTCCCTCCCTCTTTTCTCACACTCTTTTAAGTAATTGGCCAATTGGGACATTGCAGAGAACAGTTTGTCTTCCATTCAGTGACAATGGGGAGCATTGTTTTTCTGCCAATATTTTGCACAGAGGAACCTGACATGCTAATGAGATGCTATTAATTCTTCTACCTTTAGATTTTTACTGTCTCCAAGAAAAACAGTAAGAATAGACATAACCCATTGATGGTATTAATTTGTCTCATTATATTGATGTCTGTTATATTTGGAAGAGCGTGCCATTTTAATTTCCACATTTACAGCAAGCAGGGTTAGTTACACCCACTAATCACCTTTTGCAGTTTATAGAGTAATATTCTGTTGAGAGAATAAGCAGCCTGACAGTCCAGTCCTATACATATTTACTCAGAATTATGCCCCACTCTGCTCAGTGGGGGCTTACTCATAAGTAAACTTATACAGGATTGCAGCATAATTCAGTTTCACTAATTTAAACATAATGGGGAAAATCCATTTCGTGTCACGTTATTTGTCGTTCTTTTGATGCCCTCCCAGGAAAAAGCAGTTCTTTGGTTATCTGTCCATTATTTTCTGTGGTGAAGACAGATGCTAAGAATTCATTATCTCCTCTGCTGTCTCACTATCCACTTTTAGCAATCCTACCCAAAGCAATAGCTGTGCGTATTAGACTAAATTTGCAAGAGCAAGTTTGAAGCCAAATAAACCAAAAGGCAATTTGAACATATTATACCAGTGCTCTGTCGCCTTTACTGGCTCCTGGTCTATTTCTGGGCCCAGTTCAGTGCTGGTTTTGATGTTTTTAAGTCCCTTCATGGCTTGGAATCAGGATACCCAAAGGATCACCTCTCTGTATATGTATCCTGAGAACTTCTTCAGAGGCAGAGGCAGGAGATGGCTACTGGAGAGAGGGACTTTTCAGCGTGGCACCCCAGCTGTGGAACAACCACCCTTGAGAGGCTTGCCCTGTGCCTACTTTGCAGCACCAGATGGACCTTTTTATTTTCCCAGGCCTTTAAAAAAATCTGTTCTAGCCTTTTAAAACTTGGTGTCGCTTAGTACATTTGTTTGGTATACCTTTTATTCTCTGCTGTTCAAGTTTTTTTTTTTATGCTGCATCGTGTGATGGTTGTTGTGTGTTTAATCTGTTTTAATTCCATGTTGTGAGCCTGCTCAGAAAACCTTTTTGTTACGGGGCGGCCTATCAGTGATGTAAGTAAATAAGGGATTTTCATCCATCCCGCCAATGTCTGCGCAAGTTGTTTCCAGAGCTGTGTGACGATCTGTTAACCAGTGAAGGTCCATTTTGGGTTCTGACAGGCCTTCTCCAAGATTTCTACAGCGAGTAGCAGCAGTTGTGAGTGAGTGGACTTCAGCCTTTAATTTGTAACCTGGGATTGTGTCCAAGAATTAGTAGCTCTTGGTTTCACTGAACAAAACGTTTGTTACATGACCTTGGAACTCTTCCTTTCTTATTTAGGTTATCAAATGTAAGGCAGCTGTTGCCTGGGAGGCAGGCAAACCATTGTCCATTGAGGAGGTGGAAGTTGCACCACCAAAAGCTCACGAAGTTCGTATCAAGGTAATTCAACAATAGTTATATTGCTTATCTGTGTGTGTGTGTGTGTGACTTTTTCTTTAAAAAAAACCTACTTTGAGGGCCTGACACATTTTCTTACAAATTAAAAAAAACAAAATGTTCCTAAGGCTTTTTCTTCTAATTGAAGTGAGTGTATTGGGAGGGAGGGGGGATAGAATTGATTGCATTTATACTTGTTGGATGCCAAAGCTAGAAATTGTTAAGACCATTGTAAATATTTGCTCATGAGTACCTTATTGCTTTTAGCTGACAAACTTAAATCCAGTAGTAGTAATAATTTTGCCATTCTTCAAATAATGTTGTTTCAGTATCCATAAGTAGGCATGTAAAATTTCTGGAAATTTTGAGAACATGGGGGGTAAAAAATTTTTTCCGGTGGGGTGGAAAAATGGCTAATTTTGGAAAAATGGAAAAATAAGCAATACTTATTTTTTTAGCTCTCTTTAGATCACTTTGTTACTTTAAGACAGCCTTCCCCAACCTGGTGCCCTCCAGATATTTTGGAGCTCCCACCAGCCTCAGGCAGTATGGTCAATGGTCAGGAATGCTGGGCACTGTAGTCCAAAACATCCAGAGGACACCAGGTTGGGGAGGGCTGCTTTAGGAACATAAAGTAGCCTTTCTGTTCCTAAAGTTATTGTATGTATGACTTAGTTTGCTCATAAAATTATCATTATATTTTAAAACTTGTAAAAGTAAACTCAGTAAATTTGTAATTATTGTCTGAATAGAACAGAACTACATTAAATGACTGCTACAGCATCAGAAACACAGGACTCTATAGAACAAAACCCAAGCTGTCAAGAATGCACATTTGCTGTCAAGAATGCACAGTGGTGACTCTGCTCACATGCTGTGAAACTGAGCATGAACTTCTATCAGTAAAATATACTTTAGGTCAATAATTTTAATAAGGAATGAAAGAGCTAACAATGCTGGGAATCTTCCAGAGAGGTTTAAAAAAATATATTTCCCCTTGGCTTCATTATTTCCAGATCTTTTACATCTCTAGTCCTTCTATAAAAGTGTTCTTATTACATAGTTTTTAGGAATCATTAATGGGGGAGTAAAGGCTGGGTAACAATATATAAATACTTTGTCTTAAATTCTAAAATAAAATATTTCATAATCCAAAGCTGTTCAATTTTTCCCAGATTTTTGGAAAAAAAACTGAGGGAAAAGGTTTTTCCTAAATTCTTCTGGGTTTTTTTTCCCAGGCCTTCACATCTCTATCCATAATGGAGGCCTGTGTTCTTATCTTTATATTGCAGATGGGCCGTGGCCAAAAGATTTATTGTTGAATTTATATCCTGTCCTTTTCCAAGGAGCGCAGGGCTAGCGTATGAGGTTCTCCCTTCCACCCTACCATATTTTAAAAACAAGCTTGTGAGGAAAGTTAGGCTGAGAGATGGTGGCTGGTTCAAGGTCACTCAGTGAGCTTCATGGCTGAATGGGGATTTGAACCCAGGTCTTCCCAGGTTCTATTCCAATACTGTAACCACTGCACCTCATCAGGTCTCTAAAACACAGGCGGGCAGGAGGTAGATCTCCAGATGTTTTGGACTTCAACTTCAAAAAACCCCTGGTCATGAATGCTGGGAACTGAAGACCAAAACACCTGGAGATCTACTTTCTGCTTACCTGTGCTTTAAAAGACAGCAGCTTACCTAAGTCTAACTAGCAAATTTATGGCTGAGGTAAAATTTGAACTGGGGATTTTGTGGTGACTACGAGCGTGCACTGAGAAATCCACCAGCCCCCAAGTCCTAAAAATGTTATGCCTATTGAATTGGCTCCTGGATAATTCAAATTGTTTTTGTTTTTCATGACTTCATAGATTATTGCCACTGCTGTGTGTCACACTGATGCCTATACACTGAGTGGTGCTGATCCTGAAGGGAGTTTCCCTGTTATCCTGGGTCATGAAGGAGCAGGAGTGGTGGAAAGTGTTGGGGAAGGAGTGACTAAATTTAAACCAGGTAAGAAAATTCTATCTCTTGTCACAATTTCCATGTTGGTCTGTTAGAGCATACCATAATAACATTCGTCTTTAAGGTGCTGCGAAACTCTTGATTGATTGATTGATTGATTGATTGCATTTATACCCTGCCTTTTTTCCTCTTGCAAGGAACCCAAGGCTGCTTACATTATCTTCCTTCTCTCCGTTTTATCCTCACAGCAACAACCCTGTGAGGTGGGTTGGGCTGAGAGTCTGTGACTGGCCCAAAGTCACCCAGTGAGCTTCCATGGCCGAGTGGGGACCAGAACCCGGATCTTCCAGCTCCCAGTCCAACACTCTAGCCACTACACCACGCTGGCTCTCACTTTTCACTTTAACTCAGCAACCCACGAGCAGCTGATTCATGGGTTGCTGAGCATGATGTCTGAGCCTGGACTGCAGGCTTGTTTAGGGTCTAAACGATCCAGCAGTTAAGCCATGGCTTCTTGTTTGGTTAACTGCTGGATTTAGCCCCTCAACAAGCCAGCAGTACAGGTTTGGATGTTACACAGCAACCTACAAAGGAGCTGCTTGTGGGTGGCTGAGTAGAAGTGAAGGTGGTGGGCGCACTGCAGGCAGTGCGCCTGCACTCTCCTGCTCATGCACAGCAGCCCACGGGCTGTCGTTCCATGCAAACCAGATCATTAGGAAGGAGTATTGGGTGGGGAGGGGAGGTCTAGAGTCATCGGTATCTTTTGAAAATGTTGCATGGAGCTGCAGTTCTGAACAGCATTAAGTGTAAAACTTAGGTGCTTCCAGACAGAGGGTGCCTAGCACTACCAATCAAAGGCACTGGGCCACTATTCAGTCTTTTCCTTCCTTTTTTTGGTAAGTGGTCGGAAACACAGGAGGGCTACAAACTGAAAACAATGTTCTCTGGAACACACACACACACACACACACACACACACACACACGGTAAAAAAAAACACCCTGCTTCATGCAGGAAATCTAGAGCTAGAGAACATCCCCAACAGATGGCTGTCCAGCCCGTTTGAAGACCTCCAGAGAGGGAGACCTCCCCACCCCCTCTGGGCAATTGGTTCTGTTATTGAACTGCTCTTACCGTTAAGTCATTTCTCCTAATGGGCAGTGGAAGCCTCCTGTCACTTAAGCTCATTTAGACTAGCTCTGGGGTAGCACAGAACAGTCCCCCCCCCCTGCCCCAAGTCTCTGAGAATGGTTATTTCCATGTTGGCATTCTCAGATGATATCCCAGAAAACACTGGGTGGACCACTAGGCCTGGAGATGAGGAGCTGACAGGGGCTATATGCTTTAGCCATTCTCCATGAATGCTTTAAGGCCACCTGGGAAGAGACAGTTAGAAAGGAACAGGACCATAAAACCCTTTCAGATGTGTTTCTTGGATGCTTAATGCAATATTACAGGGTGGCAAAATTAAGCATTAATACTGTAGAGATATCAGGTAGCTTTACATGCAGTAATAATACTTACTACTTGATAGCTCAGTTTAATTCTTACAGCGGCCCTATAAGGTAGGCCAGTTTTATTATCTCTACCTTGCCAATGAGTAGGGAGTTGAGGCTGGGAGAACAGTGATTGGCCTAATGCTACCTAGTGATGTGATGTCTGAGGTAAGACTGCATTGATAACTTCTGCCCACAATTCACACGTTGAGTTACTATACTACATGTGCATTTAACCCCAAGAAGATAGACTGCTTAATTTATTGTACCCACCCCCTTCACTGGAACTGAGTGGCATTACATGCTCATTGGAAATTGAGTACTGACACATGCTTTGTCCAGTAGGAAGAAAATGCCAATATGGTCAGATTATCCCAGGGGAATGGTTACAAACATGACATTTGAATCCACCCTGTGACAGGAATCGTACTTGCACTGTTCTTGTGATGTCTTGTCCTGCAAGGGTTCCATGGAATAGGCTCACATATAATCAGAGACTCCCATATAGCAGACCAAGAGTGTTATTCTTTAATCCAAATACAATGCAATCGCCAGCATACCCTCTGTGCTAGGAACAGACTAACCCAAAATGCTAGGTTAGTTAAATACCCTACAACTGTTCTGGGAAGCAGTCCATCTTAAAGAGAGATTACACCACAGTTCTGTAGTGTAAGCTCTCTGTGGGACAACCCCCGCCCCCCAAACAAAACAAAGGTGAGGCACTGAAAAACATGTGTATTGGTAACTTGTCTGCTCTTCAATGGCCTATATGAGGTAGTGGTAGGACATGGAGTTAGTGTGAATCCTACTCATGGGAAGGAGCTGTACGTTTGCTCCAGGGTGTCGTAATATCATACCCATATATGAGTGGAACTTGCGGAGGTCATAAATACATCTTCTCCAAACCTGGGTAGCCAATTAGGAAACATGTTTAATAATTGGGCAATAGAGAGAATTTTAGCAGAGGCAGCTTTTCATAACCCTGCAGTGTAGTGATTCGGAAAGCTGCACTTTCTAAACCCCCTCTTCTAAAGATGCAGGAACACCCATGTTCATAGTATTTCCATCCCTGCACTAGGCATTATCTTACTCTGCTTAGAATTTGTAACTGTCTTGAAAAATTCGGGAGCACAAAACCTTCCAGTTCATACATTCCTTTTGTTAGCATTTCATGCTGTTATGTAACATCTAGTTTAATACAGAGAGCTTCAGCTATTGGGCAGAATAGAAATGAAATGAAAGAATGAATGAATGAATGAATGAATAAATAAATAAATAAATAAATACACTGTGCTTCTGCTCAGTAAGTTTGTAAAATAAAACAAAGCTGTTTGTGTTTTACAGGAGACACAGTTATCCCTCTGTATATTCCTCAGTGTGGTGAATGCAAGTTTTGTTTAAACCCTAAAACTAATCTCTGCCAGAAAATAAGGTTGGTGCTCTTCCCTTGGGGGGTGTTCTGTGTTTTGTTCTTGCTTTTACATAAAGTCAAGGGCTCTCCATACATACAATGCCTCAGAGCATTCCTACATGAGGCATTTATTGTGCACTTGTTATTCCTTACTCATGGCTGTTTATGGGTTCTTTAGACAATGTTGTGATCCTCCAGGTTCACTTCGCTTCTGTTTTATCAGAGCACTCTCCCAGTTTGTTTGTTTGTTTTAGAACAGGGTAAATGGGTATTATTTCTTGTAGCATTGTTTCTACTTGTGTATTTGCGCTATTCCACTATAGCACAGTGCAACCTAGAGGGTATGTAGCAGAAAAACAGGAAAGGAAAAGCTCTTTGTGTAAAGCTCGAATCTCAATTCTGTGACCAAACCGAAAGTAGATGCAGTGATTAACAGCCTTATGTAGAAATGCTCTTAGCATCAGCGGGCCACAAATGCAGTAATCAAATAGCCAGCAGTGCAGGCTAATCTCTTCTTGGTGATCACCTATTCCTTGATTGCCCATCACACAGTGTGAGAGCCCTCTCTGTCCTTGAGCTCTTGTTGCATTGCAGAGAGCTCTGAGCAGCCTTGGCCAAGCTGGTGTCCTCCAGAGGTGTTGGACTGCCGTTCCCATGCTGGCTGGGGCTAATAGGGGCTGTAGTCCAGCACATCTGGAGGACACCAGGTTGGGGAAGGCTACTGTTCTGTATTGCTAAACAAGCCAACTTCAGACCATGGGTTATAAATCTGGCTTATCTTAACAAACTTAGGGCACAATCCGATCCGTGACTAGACAGAAAAAAGTCCTACAACTCTCAGCATGCCGCAGCCATGCATAGGATTGAACCCTTAGAGTTTATTTTAAACCATGATTCGTGGTATGTAACGACAAACCAGGAATTGTGTACAGTGAAAGTGAACCATAGTTTATTTCTCCTTCCTGCCACGTGGAAGTGAGCAGCACTTCAGCTGAGGCTTTGCACATCATGCTAAATTGTGTTTAGTGTTACATGTGAACCAGCCCATTGTAACCTATCCTACCTCCTTTAAATTCATAGTTTGGTTTATTTGCATGCAGAATGCCGGGTGGGTACGAATTGTTTAAAAAAGAGAAATTAGACAGTGTTTTGCTGTATTGTTTGTTCTTGTGTGGTGTGTGTGTTTTGTAAGTGGGTGCTTTTGAAAATGCCATTCCCCGCCTGCAGCCATCATAGTAAATCAAAGTTCTCTACTCAAGACCACATTCCAGACTTGCAGAACATATGTGTGCCCTGCCTATAATGGGCAGCGTGTACAGCTTATACCAGTTAAGTGTGATAAACAGTGCTAAGCACAACGATGCCTTGTGGGCCTTATGCCATGCATGTTTTTTTAAACACCCTTGGCTTTCTCCTTTCTGACACATTTAGCATAAGCGCACTACCTCAGTGAATCTATGGGTGCTTCCAGACGCGGCTTTTATTGTGCAATCACTCTGCCTCATTCATGGGTCCAGACATTGTCTTCTGTTTGAAACCCTCCCATCTTTTCCCACTGTTTCTTCCATCCTTTTTTCTTACTAGAAAAAATCCATGAAGGAGGAAAATCTGTACAATATCTTTTGGTTGGTACACTGGGAGCCATCTGTCTGGAAGCATCCCATAATGTCACACAAATTTTATATAGCTACATATAACTTCATGTAGTGTCTAAGACCCTTTCTGAACTAGGCTTTTATTGTGCGCTTGTGATTGCTCGCTCACTGTAGTTTGCGAGTCCTTTTACATGACGTCATCCTCCTCCAGGGCCTCTCCCCCACTTTGCAACCATTATTGTGTTTTTTTCTCCTAATAAGGAGAAAGTGCGGTATTTTTTCTGAATGGCCTCTGTAATGCTCTACAAATCTCTTGTAATTGTGCAATTCTGGTATACCACAGCGCCACCTGGTGGTTGTATAATGGAACATATAGAAAGGCAGAGAAAAAAAAACCCTAGGGAAAAAAATATAAAGGAGCTGATCTTAATCCAGGAAAGAATCCAAAAGCAGAAGCTTTGGTAAAAGTGCGGGTTAAAAGCTTCATGTAGAAAAGCCCTAAGTCACATGATTGTTTTTTGTTGGATTCTGAAGAGTCACCCAAGGAAAAGGATTGATGCCTGATGGGACCAGTAGGTTCATGTGCAAAGGAAAGAAAGTTCTCCACTTCATGGGGACAAGCACCTTCTCAGAATACACAGTGGTGGCAGACATTTCTTTGGCTAAAATAAATGCTTCGGCTCCCTTGGACAAAGTCTGTCTGCTAGGTTGTGGAATTTCTACAGGCTATGGAGCTGCCGTGAACACCGCAAAGGTAGGATGCCTGACTTCTTACTGATTGTTCTTCCTCTCAAGGGAGTTTCAGCCCAAACTGTAACTACTGGAATGGGGCTATATGGAAAAGAACACAAGAGCCCTGCTGGACCAGGCCAAGCGCCTATACTCCAGCATTCTGTTCCTTCAGTAGCCAACCAAATGCCTATGAGAAGCCCATAAAGAGGACATGAGTGCAACAGCACGTTCTTGCTCATGTTGTTGTTGTTGTTACATTCCAGACCCACCCTTTTTCCTCTTGCAAGGAACCCAAGGCAGCTTACATGGTCCCCCTCCTCTCCATTTTATCCTCACAGCAGCTCTGTGAGGTAGGTTAGGATGAGGGTCAGTGACTGGCCCAGAGTCACCCAGTGAGCTTTATGGCCGAGTGAGAACTAGAACCTGGATCTCCAAGTCCCAGTCCAATGCTCTGAGCACATGCTCCCAGCATCTGGCATAGAGAGGCACACTGTCCCTGATACTGGAGGTAATGTGTAGCCAGCATGAGTAGTAGCCATTGATAGCCTTATCCTCTGTGACTTTGTCTAACCCCCTTTTAAAGCCATCCAAATGGGTGGCCGTCACTACATCTTGTAATAGCGAATTCCATAGTTTGACTATGTGCACTGAAGAAGTATATCCTGAATCTCCCACCATTCTGCTTTGTGGGTTGACCCCCCATGAGAGAGGGAGAAAAAAGTCTCCCTCTGCACTTTCTCCACAACATGAATGATTTTGTACACCTCTACCATGTCTCCCCTCACTTGCTTTTTTTTCCAGGCTAAACAATCCCAGCTGTTTTAACCTCTCCTCATAGGGGAGTGGCTCCAGCCCCTTGATCATTTTAGTTGCCCTTTTCTGCACTTTTTCCGTGTGTTTGTTTCCTTGTACTGTAATAGCCAAACTCTGCACTAACACACAGTTGTGCATTTCTTTCCCACAATCGCGTTTTAACTGGAAATGCAGACTTGAAGGATACTAAGGAGAGCGGAAGAGTGCGTGCTCATGCTTAACCTTCCCCATTTCTACTGTTTTATCGGCTGCAGCTCTCTTCTCCCTGCACTGCCAGTTCCTTCCCCACCCAGGAGAATTCCCCGCTTTGCTCAGAGAGAGGCAGCTTGGTGAGGGTGCCCTCGAATGAACAGGAAGGGAAAGAGCTGTAGCCCGCTGCTCTCGACTGCAACCTCTTAAGGCTGCTTAAGTATGAACAGCTGGCTGGCAGTGGGGAGGTAATATGCCACTGCATGCAACGTATAGTTTGGCCTTATGTCTCATCTGGAATTAAGGTCAAGATCCCCCTGCACATGTTCCACACTCCTGTTCTGAAAGCGAAAAGTACAGCTTGTTTAAACAGGAATGGGATGTGTCTTTGACACTCCTTGCTGTGCAGATAATTTGTTCTGTGCTGGGGTGAGGAAACTTGGGCTCGGGGTCCCACTCTGGCCCTCTTGGGGTCCCACTTTGGCCCGTCAGGTTTCCCCAGATATCCACGTCCCTTTCCCCCAAGCACCAATTATTTGGTGGTTTCCCACCTTCGTGCAGTTTTTTCCCCATTCTAAAAGGCTGACGTGCCTCTCCTAAGGCTTTTAGTTAGTGGCAGTAAGAGGTTTAAGCGAAAACATCCTGGGTTTTTTTGTAATTTTGCCCCGCCCTGTTTCCTTCAGCCCCACCCACCCCTAATTGCTTCCCTGAAATTCAGCCTTCTGGCTGAAAGGTCTTCCCCACCCCCTGTTCTGTGTACACCTACCTCAGGCTAAGAGGCAGGACAGGCTCTCATGCTTAGCCTTTTCTCAGAGACCTGGGGCAGAAAGCCCTTTTGGCCCTCTTACACCAGTGTTTCACCCACTGCTGCTTGTTGCATTTGCTTGTGAATTAGGAAGAGAAGCAGGGGACAGGGACGTGACAGGGGAAAAGCCAGCAGTGAGCTCTTTTCGGTTTGTGTTACTAATTTAAAGAATGATGCCCATTAATTCTAGGAACAGGCAAACTCAGCAAGCCTGTTGCAAGAGCCCTATTTTTTAAAGCAGGGATATGGGAACATGTGGCCCTCCAGATGTTGTCAGACTGCAGCTCCTATCAGCCCAAGCCAACATAGGCAATGATGAGGGATGATGGAAGTTGCAGTCCAATATCATCTGAAAGGCCACACATTCCCCACCCCTGTATTAAAGCAATCTGTGCTGTTAACGTTTCAGTTTAAGAGTCGTCTTCTGTTCTGTGGCTTTCTTTCCCGAGTCTTTTGACTGAATTGCCATCCTCTCTTTCAGGTGGAGCCTGGCTCTACCTGTGCCATCTTTGGCTTAGGCGGCGTTGGGCTAGCAGTAATCATGGGCTGCAAGGTGGCCGGTGCATCCCGGATCATTGGGGTTGACCTCAACAAAGGCAAATTTGCAAAAGCGAAGGAATTTGGGGCCACAGAATGCATCAGCCCTGAGGACTTCAAGAATCCTATTCAGGAGGCCCTGGTTGAGTTGACAGATGGAGGAGTAGATTACTCATTTGAGTGCATCGGTAACGTAGGTGTCATGGTAAGCATGTTTTGTGCGTAGGTTGAGCACAGTCTGTGAGCCTATTTTATGGAATTGTTCATATGAGATAGCAGTGGATGAATCAGAGGTCTCACCAACTCCTTGCAAGATTTATTTGGGGTGGGGAGGTGAGGCAAGGCTAGCTTTGACGCATCCATCTTGGATAAAAGATAAACAATAGCAGGGTTGCATTACACTTCCATCCGCTGTAGATGATAAAGAAATATGGCAGCCTGTAAACGAGGCCTAGTTCACACATACAAGTGTAAGAGGGGCTGCTGCCTGAAACGCAACCACATGGAGGCTGATCCAGAAGATGAGCCTTTTTCATGGGAAGTAACTGGCCACGCGTGTACATCTGGTGGGTTTCAAAGTGTGGGGTGGCAGGGAGGGGTGGGATGATAGTCAGAAGTGATTATTGATCATCAGTGGCCTGCATCATCAGAATTGCATGGCAGATGACCACTTCGCTCAGTCAGGCCAAGATCCACCTGTTCCAGCATTGTGTCCAGCAATGGTCAATGGGATGTTTCTGGGCTGCTCAGTCAGTGGGATGGCCATCTTTAGTTTGGCACTTAACAGCCTCTGCACGTGAAGGATACATGTAGCTGTCTTGACTAATACCTGTAGCCATCTATGAACTTGTGTTTCTAAATAGTTGCAACAGGTAATCTCTCAAACATGAACATCCCTCTTTCATCCACAGAGCATCATTCTTATTAACCTTACTGTTTACTGGAATGTTACATAGGAAGCTGCCTTTTTCAAATCTGGCAGTCCATCTAGCTCAGAGGCTGTGGTTCTTTCACATCACCCGCTACATGACCCTTCTAATTGGAGATGCCAGATATTGAACTAGGGATCTACTGCATATAAAGCAGTCTTCCACAAACTGGTGCTCCCCTCTAGACATTTCGGACTTCAGCTTTCATCAGCTGCATCCTGCATAGCCAATGGTCAAGAGTGCTGGGAGTTATAATCTAAAACATCTGGAGGGCACCGGGTTGGGGAAGGCTGAGGCAGTGCTTGTGCTCTGCCACTGAGCTATGGCCCCTCCCATTTCTCTTGCTTGCGTCACTTGCTCCTCTTTTTTCCCCTTTCCTCCTCCATATCCTACAGAGAGCAGCCTTGGAAGCGTGTCACAAAGGCTGGGGCGTGAGTGTGATAGTTGGGGTTGCTGCTGCTGGCCAGGAAATTGCCACCCGTCCATTCCAGCTGGTCACTGGACGAACATGGAAAGGGACTGCCTTTGGAGGTATAATTCTGCTGGGACGCGGATGCAGGTGTCTTAAATGGGCCAGTCGGGAGTTGTTCTCGTGTTCTTGTTTGTGTATGGAAACTTATGACTGTTTAAAACAAACAATCCCATGGCACCTTAAAAGGCTGAGTAACTTGTGGCATAAGCCATCTATGGAATATAGCCCACTGTCAGATACATCAGGATGTAAGGAGTAAAATTTGCAAAGGACATGTGGTGTTTCAGTCTCTCCCCATGCAAAGTAGGTTATCCTGTCACTAAAGAAGCCTTGATCATTACCCCTGCAAACATTTTTCATTAGAAAACCTCTAGAGAAGGAAATTCTACAACTTTTCCTAATCAAACATATTCATAAATATCTCCTGGATTATTTATCTTCCTAGGTAAAAGCTACAGTCGTTACCATAAGTCATCCCTAATAGAATATAACTCTTGTTCTAATTCATCAGTATGACTTCAAAGGAGAAGAACGTGGTCTGTTTCCCTTGTCTGGTGCAGTTGACTACCTGTACATTGAGGAAGGAAGGCTGCACTGTGGGCAAAGAATCCCAAGGCTGTAGCATAATATAAATATCGGGTACATGTGCATAAATATGTAGAATGCAAAGGACAGCCATATTTTGTTTGTTCTTCATTTTCACAGCAGACCTAAGTAGTAAAACTCGATTCTCTTTCTTCAGCTTAGAGCTGGGGTGGGGAACCTGCAGCCCTCCAACTCTTATTGGATTCTAAATCACATCAGCCCCAGCTAGTATGGCCAGTGGTCACAGATGGCAGTTGCAGTCCCAACAACATCTGCAGGGCCTCTGGTTCCCCACCCCTTCCTTAGAAGGAGGAGAGGCTGCAACGGTCCTTAAGAATGCCAGAAAAAGGGCCAGCTTTCATTGAGTTATCTTTCAGGCTTGCAGTGGTAGATAAATTCCTCTGGGGTTTTTGAGGCATAGGCATGAGTGCATTATTGTTGGATGCTGCTCTACAGCTGCCTGATTATTATTATTCCACCTTGCTGGTATGCTACACTCAATAGAAAATGACAATTTTGCTTCCTGTCAGGGTGGAAAAGTGTGGAGAGCGTACCGAAGCTGGTAGATGAATACATGTCCAAAAAGATAAAGGTGGACGAATTTGTGACTCACACCCTACCTTTTGAGAAACTTAACGAGGCTTTTGAACTCATGCATGCTGGAAAAAGGTAGGTGTTTCTGCTGCTTCTCAATATACTTAGAGCAATTCTATACATGTCTACTCAGAGGTAAGCCCCATTGAATTCAGTAGGCCTTGTTTGTTTATTACAGTTGTATACTGCCCAATAGCTGAAGGTCTTACTTTCAGTTATGTAGGTATGGGATTGCAGTTAGGCAACGCCCTCTTACGGGAGTAGGGTAGCAAAGGGATAATCCATTGCAGAGAAATCGGCAGGGCCCGGTAGGGCAAAAATGGGAAGGCCCAGTTTTTTACTCCTTTGTTTTTGTCATCCCTTGCTGCTTTGTACTTTGTTTCCCCTCCCATTGATTGGGAGAGAAAACTGATACATCAGCTCAAGTTCTGCTGTACGTTTCTGGGGGTGGGGTCCAGCAAAGGAGAGGACCTTGGACCCAGAGCGGCCAAAGCCTCCCCTGATACACCCCCATAATGTCCCCTTTTTACTCTTCCCACAGAGAGGGAGATTCACTGTATCGATGGCCCCTGGGATTCTGCCACAGGATTACAACCTTAGGGAGCAATCCTATGCCCCCCAGAGAGCATTGGGGAGGGCCAGGGTGTAGTTCGGTTTCCTGGTCTGGAGGTCAGAGGCCTCCCCCTCGTAGCCAGCACGGAGACAACTGCACCGGTACCTCTCTGTGCTTGGAAAAGGGAGCATGGAGACAGGGAAAAGGGGATGTTCCCAGCAGTGGGGAGCAGAGACTGGGGTGGCTGCGGTACAACTAGCTCTATGGCTGCTCTGGCCTCTTTTCCTTTCCCTCCGAGGTGCTGCTGCTAGACAGACATAATTGCCTGTCTAGCAGAAATGCAGGGCAGCTGGAGCACGGAGGCGAAGATTGCCTCCATTCTTCTCCCGCCCTGCACTGGATACTCAGCAGCCTCCGACTTCAGACTGCGCCCTTAATCTTCTATTGTGGGGTGGGAGGGATGTATTGTGAAAACAAATATTGGCAAGGGGTTCTTTTTTTCCCCTTAAAAGCCATCCTACCCTTCCACAAAGGAATTCAAGTCTGCATATATGACATTCTCTCTTATCTTCGCAACCATCCTTTGAGTTACATTAGACTGGCCCCCAGTGACTCCACAGTCATCAGGAGTGAGTGGGGATTTGAACAGAGGTTTCCCTACTCTAAGCTTAACACCTTAACTCTTGTGTCATACTGGTTTTCTTAAATAAGATCAATTATGTTTTGATCTTATTTAAGTACAAATTTAAATTCACGATCTGAGCTTTTTCTTTCCATTTTGCAGCATCCGAAGCGTCCTAAAGCTTTAAGACAACTGAACGAGGAACTCTTGTCATTGTAGCGATACGATGCTGCGTAATTTCTCAACATACGTTTTGTAGGAGAGCAGAGTCTTCGAAAAGTCGTAGTTGGAATCAAGTCGGAAAGAGCACCTTCTGTGGCAATGTAGAATTTAAAAGTGCTGATCCCACTCTGTAACAGCACATACCAGCTGCTGATTTTAGAAGGACCCAGTCTCTGTATTTCCCATCTTAGAGATATTCAGCACTTAGTGGTATACTAACTGTAGACTGAACTTACTTAAAATCAATAGCTCCTTTTTCTTCTAAAATATCTGCAAGAAAAAACCCACAAGCTGTCTAGCAGAGAATAATGATTAAAGCCTTTGTTGTATGTAGGTGCACAGCTGTGTTTTGTCCCCTTCAGTGTATTCATGTGAAGTACATATGTGCTGGGCTGAGGGGGGTATTTCATACCTGGATCCAATCAATATAGTGGAAGACATAAAGAATAAAAGGAAAGGCTGCACCCTTGCTGCAGCCCAGGGAACCAAGTCAAACTTCATAACATTTTAGATGGCAAGATTACGTTCTGCCCAGTTTGCAAGAGCTACTATTTACTGCTCTGTATTGAGCAACTGAGGGCCAAACTAAACTTGACACAATTCATGTACTTAACTGTATCAACTCCTTTTTCTTTTTAAGGAGAGGTATGGAGGCCTGAATAAGCAGCATGACCCTGAAGGGCATTAGCGGGGACTTGATCTATTTATTTTCCCCCTTCTACCTTTCAGTCAAAATGTTGTCCCCTGTTGCAGTCTTGATCTGGATTAGGCTCCTTGCACCTGCTATTTACTTAAAAAAAAATTCATGCAGTTACGGTGTCATGTCCAACTCGATGAAGAGTGGCTACGGATCCAATTGCGGTGGGGGGCTGATGGTTCAGACTTCAGATCTGGTTTAAGGAAAGCTGTTAATATGTGCATAAAGTATTGCTACTGGAGACCTTCAGTTGTACAAGGAGAAAATCACTGCCCTTCAAGTGAAAATTGATAAGGCAAGGAGAAACAAGAGGACATGGCCTTTGATTGTGGCTGCTCCAATGTCTTAATTGTGAACAAATGCAACAGGTGTAAGTGAACTCTTTTGCTAACAAAACTGAGTGTGGTGACTCCCAAAAAGAAACTGCCACGAGTCCATCAAATTCTTTCTGCATCTAGATAGGCTTCTTGCAGTTCTTGTCCTCAGTTCATGTTTGTAGTTTTTTTTTAAAAAATCCTCTCATCAGAGGAGTCTAGAATCAGCTAACAACAAGGTTGGTTCCTTTGTTCTGTGGTTTCCAGTGTCCAAAAACAGCTTGAGGCCTTTGCCTCCCCCCCACCCTACAAAGACTGTACAAGGGCACAATCCTGTGGCTGCTAGACAGCGGCTAGATAGCCATAGGACTGGTTGGTTTCTGGGAACCAACCTTGGTGAGCCACGTCCCCACCCCCGCCGCCTTGTAAGCAGCACGGATCACCCCCATGCTACATGCTCGTAAGAGCAGTGTGAAGCGGGGCCAAAAGGGCGTTCTCGGGAGTGGGGCGGGGAGTGCTGGTAGCATACTTCCTATGTGTTGTCCGGCCTCCCTGCCCTGATGTCAAACAGCTAGACAGCTGAAATCGGCCGTCTAGCCGAGAATGCAGGGCAGCTAGAGTACGGAGGAGATGATCCCCTCTGTGTTCCTCCTGCTGTGCACTGGATAGGCAGCTGCCTATCCCCATAGGATTGCTCCCTTGAGGGATGAAGGCAGGCAAATGTAACAGGCTCTCCAAAACGTAACTTCCTCAAGCTTCATAGCAAACCAGACCTGCCATAGGAGATGTGCGTGAACCTCTCAGTGCTTTTTTCAAAGATTAAAAACAGGTGTGTGTTGGATAGGGGCCACAGTGCTAAGCAGGGGGAGGGGCTGGAGGAGCCAGTGACTGTTCATGCTGCCTGTGGGGAAAGGGGGTGCAACATAAATTAACTCTATTTTCCTGATGGGGTTAATACCCAGTATTTCTGATTTCAGTACAATAGTCTCTGCTGGCTGCTTTTAAGCACTGGAAGAGATTGAGCTGTAGCTTTCCTGAATTTCACTCTGTTCAGCCCTATGAAATGGGTTAACCCCTCCACCCAGGGCAATACAACTAGTTCGCAATACATGGGGGCAACCTTCTGTATGGATCTGCATTCACTTTATTCTATGTAATGATTCTAGGTTGGGCTTACATACATGGGAACATCCCCCAGAAAACTACCCCTTGGTTTCATGAGTTGTGACCTTTCTCTTGCTTTGCACCCCAGTCTGGGCCTGGAAGCTCCACTATGAGGAAAAACTGCAAGCACTTCCTCTTTATTTTTAAAAAAGGATCCAATCCACATGCAGAATGCTCCTTTGCTGAAATGAATGAGATTAGCCCAACCCACAAACTAGGTTTGTCTTTCTCCGGGAAGAGTTCTCTATTCAGAGGTAGAGCTGGGCAATTAGAAGTGAGCTCCCTTTTTGCCTAGAGAGCACCTAGCTATGGTTGTGTCCCATGGGAGATTGATTTCTTTTGTCTTAAAGAGCACTATACTTTAATGGAATGCACAAAGAAATGTTTTGGTCAAATGTCATGGTGTATTGGAAGAAGTCTCCCTTAATTTCTTACATACTGCCCTTTTTTAAATATATACTTTTCGTACCACCTAAAGCTGACTCCCTTAAATAAAACACTGTTTTAGTGTTTAGGTTATAACCCTGTCTCTTGGCTCTTCTACCCTGAGTCCACCCCTTAGCTAATCCACCAAGAACCCAACTAGATGTGGTTATTTTACGCTTTTAGAAAGCAGGTGATTTTTTAAAAAGTAAACAGCAGCTACAGATGGGTGCAGGAGCCTTTAACCCAGAGGATGAACCTCTTTCAACCCAAGGGGCTAATTCAATTTCAGAGAAGCTCTAGACTGCCAAATTCCGGTGGTGGGTGAAGCCAAAATACCAAAGCTGCCAGTAACTACACCTTAGGAAAGGCATTTCAACCTTTTAGGACAGGGGAAAAACATACAAAAGCCAGAAAATCACCAAGTGGTCATGGAAAGGTAGCAGGGCTATCTGGGTAACCCCAGAGGGCTTTAACCTTTTCCAGCCACAGCACTGCCAGTCTAGATCAGGGGCCGCTGCTCTTATATGCATCAGGAGGGAAGTTGGGAAATCTGTCCCATGAGCCAGGACAGCTAGACTGGTGAGGACGAGGGAGAGGGCCTTCTCTGTGGCGGCCCCCACTCTGTGGAACTCCCTGTCTAGGGAACTCCGCCATGCCCCCTTTTTAATGAGCTTCCGCCACACATTAAAAAAGTTCAGGCAGGCATTTGGGGTGGATTAAGGTATTTTTAGAAATACGATGTTTTTAATGTAGATTTTTATTGTTTTAAACTGTTTCTATTATTGTACATCGCCCTGAGTGGCTGGGTGACCAGCCAGATGTGCGATTAATAAATTTAATACATAAATAAATAAGTTCCCACGTGCATCAACAGCAATGAATTGAAGGGGATTCGCCCTTGTCACCAATTGATTTGCTCTTCCCTTTCCCCTGTTAGACTGTTCCAGTTTATTAAAAGATGGTGCCTTCCCCCACCCCCTAGAATGTTTTCTTTTAACGCCTTACCCTTTTCAAAACTGATTGCAGTTCATGGGGGAGAGGAGTCCGCAAATGTCACCATTTGTCTTTCCTTGACTGATTGTTAATAACTTAAATAGTTTTTCTACCATTAAGGAAAAACACTGTACTATAAATGTCTGAATACACTAATTGATTGAAAATGTGCACATCCAGATGTTATGGAACAGCTGCCCCAGGATTATGGGAGCTGTAGTCCATAATCATTTGAAGGGTTACAGGTTCCCCACCCTTGCTTGCCCTATAGTTTAACAGCCACAAGTGAAACTGAAAAGCATTTCAAAAAAACATCTCTGCCATCGCTAGCCTTGGGCTGATTTGCTAACTCTTAACCTTGGTATTCTGCACCTGTGAAATGGGAGTATTAATTGGTTGCCTTTGTGCAACTCTATCAGCCATTTTGAGAGTTTTGTGTTAGAATCCCTGGTCTGTAGTCACTCAGATGTAGATTTCCATTTGTACATACAGTGATTGACTCCACTGCCACCACCCCATTTGCATCTGGCTCTAGTAAAACAAACTAGATTCCACAAGCCCAAAGTCTGCCCACCCCTGCAATAAAGAATCCGCAGATTTCATTTTATAAGCCGAAGTCAAGTTCTCCCATCACCCAGAGGATTTGAAAAAAGAATAAACAGGTTCAAAGTAGAAAAGGACTCCAGGTTAACCATTCAGACTTTTAATCTCAATGTATTGCATACATAGGTTAACTCCACTCAGATATTGCAGCCTGTTTTGTTAAAAATCTCTGCCCATGCACACGAGTGCTTGCAACATTTTTAGACCATTTTACTGCCTCAACACATAACAGAATGAAAATGTTATCCCAACAATACACTTTCAGCAAAAAATGAGGCACTCTGGGAGAGAGACATTTTCTTTCATTATTTTTTTTAAAGTCACAACTGCCCTTGAACTCCAAAGAACTGGTGAAGTCATATGCTGTTAGTGTTGACAGGAGTTGAGGGCTTTTAAGCACCTTGCAATTCTTCTATGCCTGACAAGACATTGGACATGTAGCAGAAATGTGCATATTTTGCCCATGATTTTATGACCTGATTTATCTTCACTAGTTTATCATGTCTGCACTCCAACATTGTAAGAATAAAGCAGGCACAAGACTTGAAAGTGATTGGGGGGAAAACCAATTTCACTAGGGAATGCGGGACTAGGGTAGCCATAGGCCAACAAAGCTAATTCTCCCTTGACATCAACAACAATAGTATCTTCCAGCTCTGTATTACAAAGTAATTGCTGAGAAAAATGGGTGTGGGGGGAATTACACCATTACCCATGGTGTAGCTGGTCTAAGGACCTTTTGGACAGGACTAGCAACTTCCAGGACTGTCCAATCCTTGCTTCTTTCAAGTGCATTATCTCTGCCTAAAACCATTTGCTTTTGACAATACATCACTGGCTAGCTGGAATATTACCCCCTTTCCTCAAAATGCCCAAGAAAAACTTTCCAGCAAAAAAGCCACATGATACAGCTGCATCAAGAAACATGCAGCAGTATCTTGTTTTCTTGTCTGTGGACCAATTCCCATGACCATTAGTGAAAGCTTTCTCCTCCAATCTGTAGTGAAGTTGTTTGGGATCATCACAGACTGAAAGTATACCTAATGAATTGGCAATTAAAACACACAGCCATAAGTCCTGTTCCTGACAGTGGCATGCCACAAATTCTAAAATACCATTTGCAGTGCCATGGTGCAACCATGCTGATTTTAAGTGGTCCTCAGAGTAGATAACCATTTGAGCGTGGTGACTAACACATTG
The DNA here is from genome assembly GCF_057233095.1 of Heloderma suspectum. Classification (NCBI taxonomy): domain Eukaryota; kingdom Metazoa; phylum Chordata; class Lepidosauria; order Squamata; family Helodermatidae; genus Heloderma; species Heloderma suspectum. The sequence goes on along the minus strand of NC_139462.1, from coordinate 32,381,678 downwards.
AAAAGAAGCTCAAAAATGGGCTGTGAAAGATCAGCCGCAAGTCTTTGGGACATTCCCTTTATGAGAACATACATATAGAGGGGAGAACTCTCCATATTTCAATTTTGTTGCCTATTTCAATTATAAAAGTTTCTATGAGGAGACCCTTTGAACATCATTGGCTGCATTTTAGTAAAAGCTTGAACCAGGCAGAATCTCAGTAATTTTGTCCCTCTCTCATGTACAGAGTACCACCAGTAGCAATTGTCAGCCAAACAGAAACAGGCCCAGCAGTTAATGGGTGGTTATTACACTTCCATATAGTTACACAATAGAGGCAACCAGAGGGAAAGACAGAGCAAAACTCTGAAGATAGGCACAGTACTAGGTAAAACTTTCTAGTACCTAATTCCATCTCTGAATTATAAACAGATGAAAGCCCGGCCCACTAAAACTGTCTTTTCAGCAATAGCTGAACAGGGATTGCCTATGGAACAAGAAAACTTTAAAATCTCAGGCAACACTTATAAAAGCAAGGAAGGCTTGTTTTCCAAAGCCTTGCATCTGCATTGAAAAAGTTATTTTACGCCTGCCAGCTGATAACTGTGGCAGTGACAGAACCACCTGAAGCCCAGCTTTGGGAGGGAGAGAATAATAAAGGGGTGCCATAAGGACAACTGACTTTTTTTTAAAAAAGATTCAAACAATGTTGGGCTACAGGAGAGCAGAGAAAATGCTCTAAAACCTCTCTCCTTTTCAATCCTTTGCATCAGGGCTCATCCAAGTCATATAAATGCAAGGTTGCATCTCTCTTACCTACAGTCAACAAGAAGGAAACAGGTGATAGAATCCCCCTTTAGCCTGTACTTTAGTAAAATGCATAGTACAGAGTCAAGAGATGCTTGGTTCAGGCCTCTCAAGTTGGCCTACACTAGCACTGGGTCATGAAATGAGGGCGAATGCTATCCAACCGCCGGGTTAAGATGTCACACCCAGTATCTGTGACTAGAAGCGTGTGTTCAAACTGAGCAGACCGCTTGCCATCTCGCGTCACTGCTGTCCAGCCATCGGGCCAGGTTTCATCTTGCCACCCACCTATTGAAAACAGTGCAAAAGATTAAAACTCATTGCTGGCATTACTTTTTTTTTAAAATAGAAGTATTAACAGGGAAAGCTTTACGCTACTGTCAGCATCATCAGCTTTTTACTTGTGTGCCTTTGTCCCACTTTTGTCTTCCCTACAAAAGCCTGCTCCTGATGGCTCCTCCTTCCCTCTACAATCCCTGGGACCCGCAACTCTTGGGACCCTATAGACTGTTCTGCTGGGGTACAGCCAGCTTCTCCTTCTCCAGATCCCATCACTGAGGGTAATCTATCGTGCCTCTAGTGCACATGCACTTTCCATTTCACTTCTATTAGCCACTTGTTGAACATTCAAGTACCTATGAGACTCACCCACCACAATTTGGCTTTCTTTGGTATAATTCCTTTGGCTGTCACTAAAAAATAGGAATGTGTCTTGTCCTTACTGAATCAGATCAAAGATTCCCAGGAGCCATTTATGTTTCTGCATGCAAGAACTAAACAAAATAAACTCAAGCACTTGAACTGGACAAGACTACAGCTTGAGTAGAGTTATACAACAGAATAGGTTGGCAGACCAATAAGGAAACAGAACATCCTATGGATGTTAAGACCAAAGAAGGATGCTGAAGAATGAACGAAGCATCCAGTTCCTATTGATCTACCTTCTCACTCTCTGCAAGCCATATTGCATCATTTTATTGTTCAAGTAGAAAACTGAAAATGAATAGCTAACCATATCTATCCCACATATCTATGCCCAGTGGTGGCTGGTGAGGTTTGGACAGCCCACTTATATTCAACCTCTGCATCTTTGCTCTCTTCTGTCACTCAGATCTTATATAACACACACACACACACAATCTTGTAAGCAGAAATATCAAAGGAATCAAACATATGCCAGTGCACTTAATTTGCATGGTTTATGCCAACTATAAAAGGAAAGCTTACTGGCGAGAAGAGTTAGGTACAATTTGTACTATGACAGATTGCTTCCCAGAAGACCTGGGAGTAGGGAATATCTCCTTCATTTAGCTAAGATCTGTATTATACAATAGGATGGGGGAATCTAAATCTATCACAGTGGCTGAAGATGCTCTGTAATGTAATAGTTATACAAAAAACTGCAGTCTAGATAAAAGTTTGAGAAAAGCAAGAACTACCTCAGATTCTTTTAAAGTGAAGTGATGAACTTTTAGTTTTGGTGTTTGGAACAGAAGACTACAGTGTTGGAAATATTGGTTGAAAATTCAACACTTTCAGTAAGACAACTTGAGTGGTTTTGGTATGAAGTAGACACAATCCTGGATAAAATACTTGGTGTCCACATGAACAAGATGTAATGCCAGCAACTCAGTCTTAAAGATAGCACTACCCAAGACATTATGCAGTAAGGCTTAGATTTTTCCCAGTTGCAAACATGCTATTTTAGTCAACAAGGTATGTGTGATTCAGAGAATTAGGAAACACATACACAGTTATGGTTCCTAAGTGGAGCCCAGGCACATTCATTTCAAGGAATAGCTGGAATCAGAATCCTTTAGCTGCATAATTACCTTCACAGATCATTGGTTCTATTGTAAATGCGTGGCCAGGCTTCATTACCCCAACAGCCTTATTTTCTGAAAAGAAAGTAGGATAAAAAGTTATCAAGAGTTGTGCATGAGTTTGCAGGGAGTGGGGGAGAAGCAGGAAAATAACAGGTAGTACAAGGGAAGCTTAATGGTAGTAGTATACTTCCTAAAAGTATGCCAACTGCAAGAAGTCTCAGTATTCAGTTAGACGGAGAGGTCTGTGGCTGGGTTCAGGTATAGTGCCAAAATCATCGTTTGTGCCAACCATAGTTTAGATCCCACACCATAGTTTGACCTTCCAGAAGTACAGTGGACAAGCCATGGTTTAGAGCTGCTTGTCTGCCTTTATCTCTCATCTGCTCAGTACTCCACAAGTTCACTCCCATCTCATCTCCGTGGTGCAGAAACCTTTTGAGGTGGAGCAATGGCCCCAACTGGGTGTCAACGGTTTGTGAATTCAAACTATAACAACAAACCCCAGATTGCACAAACTGTAGTTTGCAAACCATCCTCAAACTGTGGTTTCAGGTCCTGGTTTGTTGACCTAAAACAAACCCTGCTTTGCGGGCAGTCTTGGGTTCAGAGATTGCCGATGTTCAAACTATGAAATCTCAGCTTAATAAGTTGAGATATAAATGAGTTTCATCGCCCACATGCAGCTGTGTCACTTCTCCCACCGTGAAAGATGGGAAAACAAACAGGAAGCTACAGTTATATCCGAACCAGAAACTATGCTTAACGGTTTCCAAACAAGCAAGAATATGGAAGCCAACTTTAAACCCATGGCTTCATATCCTGGCATGTTTGGAAGCCATTAGCCATGGTTCCCGATTTGGATGCAATGACAAACTATGGTTAACTGAGGCTTCTTAGCTTGTTTCACCACTTGGGATGACACAACTCAAGAAAGCAAAGAAGTTGCATGTGAGTGCAGGAGGCTTGTTCATATCATGGATTCCTGCACTGAGCAGGGGGTTGGACTTGATGGTCTTGTAGTCCCCTTCCAACCCTACTATTCTATGATTCTATCTCATCTTAATAAGCTGAGGTTTGATCATCTGAATGCGGCCATTAAGGCAAACCATGATCTTGCATTATATCACATAGTTACAGCTATATCCAAGAAGAGAAACATGGATTCTATGCAGAAGAGCAGAGCTAGTTTTGTAATGTATGTCAATGTGCCTGCCAATATGAACGCATATTGTTTTTAATCAGATCCTGGATATGTCTTATGGTTGATTGTTTAAAATTACTTTAGATATATGTTGCCTGTGTGTGTGTTGTCTGTTTATATATATTTTTATGTAAATGGTTTTACACTTTGTATAATGTATATTTAATGGTTTTGAATTTTTGTAAACCACCCAGAGAGCTTTAGTATAGAAATTTGTTGTTGTTATTATTATTATTACTACTATTACTACTACTAATAATAATATAAACATGCCCAAAGTTTAAGGTTTGTATCAGAGACCCTTCTTTAGATACCCAACATGTGAAAGCAGACAGGCAGCAAAGTTCTAGGAAAAGGAACTTCTCCATCGTGGTGCCCTATTTGTGGAATGTCCTTCCCCAGCAGGAAGAGCAGGTACCAACCTGTTCATCAAGGCTTTTAAAGTTTTGTAATTCCATTAGTTTATTCCCATTGTTTCGAATTTCAGTGATACTGTTTAAGTTACCCTTTTTCTGCTTTTAAGTTATTCGAGTGTTTTGTTGTTGCTGTTGTTTTTAAAGAAGAATTTGATTATTACTCTGCTGCTTTTATTGTTAATCTGTGGTTTCTGCATGCCACTTTGAATATATATTATAGTTTATTAAAATAAATATAGCTGCCTTATCCCAGGTCAGACCTGTAATCCATCTATAGTCCATCTATCCCAACACCGTCACTTTGACTGACTGGCAACAGTTCTCCAGGGTTTCAGGCAGATGTCTTCACAGCATGGTTACCTTAGCTCCTTTTCTAAGTGGAGACAGCAGGGACCAGAGACCGTCTGGAAGCAAAGAGTGCTTGTGTGAAGATGTAAAATCCACATATTTAAGCTGATAATGGCTGCACACTATCTGTCATAGTGACGGTGAGAGAAGGAAACTCACTTTTGCTCTCACACCAGTCTGGATTGGGCTTTCCACCCCTTCAAATATGCAACTGCTATCTTGGTGAAACACATTCAGAAAGTCCTTTATGTTCACAACTGACAGGCTGTAGGAATAAGTTAGATTACTTAGGGGAAATTCATGCAATAGTTAATTGTTATTACCAGCAGCACCCTGACAAACAGCAGGTACTGCCTATACTTACTGGCATAATGTGGCACATTGGGAGCAGTGTGGAAAAGCTTATGAATCCCATGCCCACAGTAGCTCCGAACTACTGAAAATCCATTGGCTTGAGCATGTTTCTGTATAATATTTCCCAACTCTCTATACCGAACACCAGGTTTTACTGCAAGGTAAGGAATATGTTATTTTACTAAGAGGCACATAAATAATACCATCATCTACTTAATGAAGGTAAAGATCTTAATTTGCATTTGTACTCAGCACAAGAGATACACATTCACCATCCCACAACAGATATCACAGAAAGGAGCTCAGAAAAGAACAGAAAGTATTCAAATTCTGACACACACAAAGTCACATTGGAATAGAGTATCTCTGGGCCAGTTGTAAAGGATGGCAAGACTGGGCATTTGCCAGGGTCCCAAGACCAGCAGAGGGCCCACTCTCTTAACAGTACTACAATTTTCATTTTGCACAGAGTACAATCAGAAAATCAGATGCAGCCAAAGAGAATTCTCAATTTGAATGTCTTTCATCTTCCAGATTAGAAGGGCCTCACTGAGGGTGCTGTGCTGAAGGGCCCGCAAAATCCTGGAGCCAGCACTGATTATCCACGTAACACTGCATCCCCTAGCAATTCTATGAATAGCTTCTAGTCATAGATTCATCCTAAAAAAAAAAAGGTTATGTAGTTTAATCCCAATGTTAGGCACTAAAAAGTTATGTGCTCATGTGGTCATCTTTTAAAAAAAGGTACCCTTGCAAATGCCAAACATTTCATGGGAAGAAATTCTGGCCATCAGTTCAGCATATGGATTTTTAAGCAGTCATCTGTCAAAGCTCACTGACTGGTCTTTTGAAAATTTAAAACACATCCCATAAATTAAAAAAAAAAAACTTAGCATGCCTAGAGCACATATTAAGTTTCATAGTTTACCTCCAAACACCTCTGCTCATTTGTCACCCACCAACATTGTGCAAGGACACAAATCTAGCAAGATAAACAGATTGTGGCTGTCAGACGTCCAGCAAGAAATCCTAGACTTGATGTTTAGTCAATTTTAAACCGTAACTTCCACAAAAGGTTCAATTCAAGAGCGAGTATTCAAGCTATTTATTGTAATTAATCACACCAAGCAAGCCTTTCAACACCACTGAATGGAATAAAATTATAGCTTTCGACAGCAAGTTGAGACAATACATTATCTTGGATTAAGACAGGCTCCATAATGGGAGCAGTGCCCAATGTAGCTGCCATTCTGTCACGTATGTGTCAGAGATACAGCGTGGAACAAAAATGAGACATGACAACCATGGGTTCCAGCAAGCCCTTACCTGCATCAATTGCTTGCATTAGGCACTCATATGTTGTCTGGACTAGTCTCTTTGCACCCTCATCAACTTCTCCAACATAAAATGTCTCATTGAGATCCCCATGATAACCATTACGATAAACAGTAATGTCCACTGTAAGGAACAAGAGAAAACACTGCATTTCCCACATTCTATGCTTGTAAACATAACAAGAGAATTCTACAACCAACTTTACATATAAAAAAGGTAGCACTAATACACCTTAAGGCCAGCCAGCACAGAGAAGAAAAGCTATATTAAATGGTTATCCCAACAAAATAGAGTTGATTTCTGTCTCCCCAAGATATATAATAGTAATAGGACAATGATGTCATACTGTGGAAGGGAGGGTGCACTTTAAAACAAGAATTCCAAATGGTGGCTAATTAAACCTAAACTTTTCAGAGCAACATCTCAGCTGTGGCATATGTGAACTGTAAGAGGTACTGCGGAGGGAATCCTACTGCGGAGGAGATCCTACCTTGAGGCAGGTGGACTTCAAGTGTTTTTAGATCCCTTCCAGCATGAGGATCCTATGATTCTGTTCTCTTTGTGAAAACTGTTTCAACAGCAGCATCAAGGACAGGGATAGCAGAAGGGGAAATGAGGGGCCATAGTGCAGTGGTAGATCACTTGCTTTTCATGCAGTGTTCCAGGTCCAAACCCTGCTTCCCAGTTGTTTTTTTTTAAGGATTACCCAGTAATAGGAATGCGAAAGACCTCTTCTGTGACAAATCTAGGTTTAATTGGCCAGAATTTGGTATGTGTATGTTAAATTCCCCATTGCCAGACTGCAAGGCAATATTGTGTAAGACTCTGACTCAATGACCTGGTTCACCTGTAACGAGAAGCCACCATGGGTGAATTTCCCAACAAGACGTCTTGCCGCAGCTTCCATTCTGAATATTTGGTGTGTGCCATAGCTTCTCGTTACATGTGAACCCAGCAAGAGTGAGCTGTTGGGGTGGTTGATAAGCCACCCAGAACCTATGGGCTGTTTTAGGGTTGCAGATAGCTTGTCAACCACCCCAACAACCCACCCTCACCAGATTTGCACATAAGAAGCAGCTATGGTGTGCTCCCACCATGCCCTAAATATTCAACATGGTGGCCAGCACTGCAATGAGAAGCCCCGTAGGGAAATTCACCCATGGTAGCTTCTTGTTGCATGTGAACCAGGCCACAATAACATAACTTCATTTGCTTGAGGGCAGGGCTGGGAAGAGGTTTGCAGGGTCTAACCAACTCATTCCAGAATACTGCCAATAATTTATTCCAAGGTGATTTCAGAAGGTTATCCCCATCTAAGGGCCTGATCCAAAGGAACTGCATAAAGGCACAGACAAAGTATTTCAAAAGTAATGGCACTTGACAAGCAGCTAACAGACAAGGCTACGAATTACATTGTGCTCCTACCTCAGCTGACTTCAGTGGTAAGAGGTGCACTGCTGCAAAGTCAGGAGCACCCATAGGCTCTCAGGCCTATATGTTGAGCATTCCCCCCCCACACACACACACACTTATTTTCTCTCCATCCATTTCTAGGCCACTGAGCCAGCATTAGCATGGATGCATACCTGTATCAGCCACAGCAGATATCAATGCCCTTGAACCCAAAGGCAATGTAGCATATTCACTTGTGACTCTTATTATATTGGTGCTATCATTGCTTTAGTCCATCCTATGCTATTAGCTGCTGGCACAGCATATCTTAGCATTGTGCTTTTAGTGGCCTTTATAGTAACTATCAGAGAACATATCCATGTGGGTATATGCCAGTAGTCCCCAACCCTTTTGGGTCAGTGGGCACATTTGGAATTTTGAGAATGTAACGGGTGCTCTCACAAAATGACTGAAATGAGGGTGCTTTGCCCATTCATAACATGGCTGCCATGGTGGACATGGCTGCTTAGAGAACAATCATTTCCAAGTAGGCAAGCTGATGAGACTTAAAAAAAAATAGTAACTTGCTCAAGAACATAAGTACAAGAAAGAGGTGGGCTCTGAGCTCCAAAACACAAAACCACTCTTTTGAACTCACATAAAGATTGCACTGGAGGTCAGCACTTAGCTTTGCAGCAAACCAGCCTCCCAGTTTCAAAACACAACTAAAAAATCATTAAGAAATAAAATAGAAGTCACAGGGGACAGGGAGGCTGGCAGCCGCCAAGAGAGGTGTCCTTGGGAAGCCCCAGGCACATGCAATTGCAAAGATGTGTTAGCTCATTCCAATATGCCATGTTTTGGTCTGCTTGCCCTGAACAAATCGAGCATAATATTTATTTTTCTTCATTTATTCCAATTGCAAGAAATATGCAGAACTCAGAATTTTCTGGCCAGGCCTTAAATAATGGACTCCAGAACCAAATGGGGCCTTTGATCTCCCCCCCCCCCCCGAACAGCTGACATCCTGTACCTAACACAATCCAAAGCTATATCGCCAAGTGCTTTTGAGACTTCCCTAAGTTTCAGGAGAAGTTTACTTTGTGAGATAAACACAGAACGCAAGAAAAACACAAACCCAAAGCCATCTAAGGCACGTGGAACTAGTTATGAGATTCTTTGGATCCCAGCAGCCCACAATTCACACAACTCTTTTAGCAAAACAGGGGCGTGGGCACTTTACAGGAATTACTCTTTAAATCAGCAGTAAATCAGTCATCCAACTACTGTCCCACAGGGAACAAATTGCTTACAAGACCCTAATGAGCCAAATTAGCAAATTCCTTCACCTTGGTACAGACCTGTCAACAGCTAAGAACACAAGAAAAGCCCTGCTGGATCAGACCAAAGGTCTATCTAGTGCAGTATCCTATTGCCCACAGTGGCCAGCCAGATGCCTAGGGACATTTAAAGAAGCATTAACAACACTCTTCATAATAACTACAATCTGCTATGCCAAGAGCGTCATATGAGTCAAAGTGGATGAGGAAGAAAAATTCCTCCGAAAGGGCCTCCTAGAAAGTTTACACCAGAACGAACTTTGACTTTGACAAGATGGCAGAGGATGAGATGGCTAGATAGCATCACCGATGCAATGAATATGAACTTGAGCACACTCCATGAGAGAGCGCAGGACAGGAAGGCCTGGCGTGCTATGGTCCATGGGGTCACAAAGAGTCGGACACAACTGAACAACAAAGCCAAGTATCGTTAGCATTAAAGCCCAGTGAGGTTCCCCAGTAGAATTTTGAAGAACCTCCAAGGCCAACTGATATTTCCATATATCCATGAAGCTTACTATACCCAAGGAGAAAAAGTGCAGTTATCAAGTATTTACTTAAAAGTCCTGTCAAATGGCAATATTCTTCCAAATGTGACCATGGTTTTAGAAGAATACTAAAATTATTTTTCCTACCATTAACAATATCTCCCTCTTGTAAGCGTCGCCTGTCTGGAATTCCATGGCAGATCACTTCATTTACTGACGTACAGCAAGACTTGGGAAAATTATAATAATTCAGCGGGGAAGGATAGCAGTTTCTGGCAATGCACGCCTGAAAAATAATTTGAAATATCCATATTACCCTAAAACAGTTAGAAGAATGGTCTCAAAAAATGCTTCAAATCACTGCCTAATTATCTGGAAATATGATCCACCTAAACCAATACTGCTTATGTCCAAGTCAATGTATTCAGAATTTTACTGCTAACCTTTTTCTGAACCAACTATTTTACTAGTGTGTTAAGCTTTAGAGTTACATTAAATTCTTCTTACAAGAAAAGTTTTGTGAAATGCCACAGTTTGCCTCCCTAAACTATATGAACAGCTGTTCCACTCATATACATCTCACATGTTTCCACATAACATATTCAAGAATGCATCTGTGATCTCAAGAGAGCTGTCTACTATGGGCTGTCAAGAGCTAGTGATATGAGCTAGGGGTTAAGGGGTTAAGCTGTGAACCAGGAAGCCCCTGATCCAACTCCCCCCTCTGCCATTAATTCCAGGCACGTCTAGGCAAGTCACTAGCTCTCAGTATCATCCCTCCCACCTGCAGTATGGAGAGGGACCATAACTCAGTGACAGAGCATATGCTTTGTATTCAGAAGGTCCCAAGTTCAATCCCTGGCATCTTCAGTTAAGAGGATCAGGTAGAAAGTGATGTGAAAGACCTCTGCCTGAGACCCCAGAAAACTGCTGTCAGTCCAAACAGATGATACTAGGCTAGATGGACAAACAGTCTGACCTGGTAGAAAGCAGTTTCAGATGTTCAATACAGAGACAATAATAGTGATCTATCTTGTAACTGTATTTAAAGAATTTATATGAAGCACCATATAAAAGAAGGTTTTGCTTTACTCTAAATGCTCTTATAGTTCCAGGCCAGTTTAATTCTGCAACATGCAGGTCTGAAACATGGCTAAGATCATTTCTATAAAAACCTGCTATTATTTTCATGGGGAAGAGGGAGAGAAAGACACATTTACAGCCTCCTTCAAATGTGCCCATATATGTGCCAGAGTGGTACATGGGGCAGCAGTGTATGTCGAGTCCTACAAGTGTGGTTTATGGAACAAGCCCTGTGGGTAATGAGCAAGGAGGGAAATTTTAAAATACCAGTTAAAAACTGGACTAGAAGATAGTCAGAGAACAGAAGTACGGAAAGAGATGACAGTGGAGAAACTTTGGCACTCTTGCACTTAGGCGGTTTTAAGAAATTAATTTGATAAGACTAATGTTATATATGTAGTCATAATTGTACCAGAAAATCAAGTAAGACCGGCATTAGTAAACACATGATCTAGACATAAAAGATATTGCAACTTCAAAAATCCAGAACCTCAATGGAGTATCCTTACTAGATGAACAGCGTGGTCTATTTCTTCAGTAGTTACACCTGGCTTCACCATCATGGCAGCAACGTCTAATACTTCTCTAGCAAGCTGCAAAACAAAGGAACAGAAATAATTCATTAAAACAGACACTTTTCACAGTATAACTGTCCTTGCATGAATCATGTTTTTTTTACGCATACAAGCATGCAAAGACATTCTCTTTTTTAGATTTTGGGGGCTTTCACCGGTTTGCAATATTGACTTACCCTACACACTACTCGCATCCCTTCTATATCTTCTGAAGAAAGTATCTTTATCTGAGAAGTTCCTTTAAGGGCCTGTTCTGATTCAGACATACCTAAAGGGAAACATTGGGAACCATTATCTATTTAAAATAAATTTTAGTTGTAAATATATGTTCCCTGTACTAACTGTTCTAAGGTAATTGAAATTGTCCTTTTCAAGATAAATACTAAAAAGGAAAAACAAAAAGACAAAACAAAACATACCCTGGGCATGGCAGCATTAATATTTAGCCTTACCATATTACAATCCCATGGTAAAAAAAAATAAATCCAAGTGACCTTTTGATGGACCAACATGCACATCACCTTTTTAAAACTTCCCCCAATTATTCTTATTCAGGGCCAAACTAAACCAAATTGGGCCCGCACATGCTTAAACTAAAGTAAATAATACAATCATGCATAGCTCTGCTATTCATGATTGGACAAATGTTTAGTTTGGCCATCAGAAATAGGATACTTGACAGAGATCTCTAGCAAGACACGGTGGCAGAAACAGTGTGATGAACCAGCACCCTACCCTGAAAGTTTGTTAACCAATAGAGCAGGGGTGGTCAACTTATGGCTCTCCAGATGTTTTGGCCTACTACTACCATGATCCCTCATCATCAGCTATGCTGGCCAGAACCGATGGGTGTTGTAGGCCAAAACAACTGGAGGGCCACCTCTGCAATACAGAGATAGAGCCAATGCTAGATTTTCAGATTTAAAAAAACCCTCTGTTTGAAAATGTCTCTGGGATTCACTTGTTACTTACTGTTTTGGGATGCCTTATTTTCTAAAGTAATCGGTCACCAAAAAGCTGCTTAACACACTAACCATTTGATAGTCCCATTCAGAATTAATCCATTATGAAACAAACTAGTTAATATAGCTGAATCAAACACAAGCTTAAGAACTGAAAATGGTACTATGTCTGTAATTACCTAGGGGGTGGTCAGCATAATCCGGCCTTGGAATATAACTCGGTACAGGCCTTGTTGGCATCTAAATAAAGCACAATTAAGATTTATTCATTGGATCATATTTATACTTCTAGCCTATCCATCCTGAAGTGTAGATAACAATTGTTTTAAAAACAGACAACTATAAAATTGGTATATTCAATTCAAGTGAAAGCACTTCCTGAAGTTATCAGGCCCCAGTTATCAGACATATGCCAAATATGAGAGGATGTCTGAACAAACGATGCTTAAAAATCAAAGGGTTGGAAGGTGTCTTGGAGGTCATCTAGTCCACCCCCTGCTCAATGCAGGCTTTGCAATGCAGGATGTAGCTATACCAACTCTCACAGATGGCTGCTTCTGCCTAAATACCTCCAGCAGAGAACCCACCACCTCCCAAGGCAGTCTATTCCACTGCTGAACAGCCCTCACTATTAGGAAGTCACTCCTAATGTTTAGCCCGAAATCTGATTCCTGCAACCTCCAACCATTGGTTCTAGTCTTGCCCTCTGAAGCAACAGAGAACAACTCTGTTTTCTTCTCAATGACCACCTTTCCAATATTTGAAGACCACTATCATGTATCCCCTCAACCTTAGCTGCTCCAGACTAAACATGCCCAGCTCTTTCAAATGTTCCTCATAGGACTTGGTTTCAAGACCCCTCACCATCCAAGTCACTCCTCTTTGGACCCACCCCAATTTATCAAAGTCCTTCTTAAAATGTGGTGCCCAGAACTGGACTCTGTACTCCAAAAGCTGCCTGATTAATGCAGAATAGAGCAGAACCATGAATTTCCCTGACCTGGACACTATGTTTCTGTTATCACAGCCTAAGATTGCATAAGTCTGGGCTGTAACGAGTCTTCAAGGGAAAGAGCTCCACAACTGTCAAGCAGATACCAAGAACATCTGTGTATCACTGAAGTTTCAATTTGACTCTTGAATGTTATGGGCAAGATAGTATTCTTGGATGATTCCAAAAGTTGTGGTGGGACCAAGAGGAGGTATGTTGCTCCAACTGTTCACAGCTTTACAGGCCCAACTTGCATGCTGAATTGTGCTCAAAGCATTGTACTAAAACTGTGTAGTGTCTGTGTAGTACCAGCATTATGGTGCTTCTAGAAACTTTTCCAGTGAAACAACAGGCTGCAGCATTCAGCACAAACTGAAACTTCCAAACAGTCAAAGGTATTGCTATCTAGAGCACACAACCATAACAGCACATAACCTTAAGGAGAGAGAATCTGGTTACAAAGCCATGAATGACTGTGAACACTCTGCAACTGAGTTATTCTATGAGCTATTCTATGATTCTATGACAGAAGAGGCCATCACACCACAAGTGGGATAGTAAAAGGTGCTCCAGACCACAGTCACAACCTCATGCCCCAGACACGTTCTGGCTCCAAGAGCATCCCAAGACTGCAACCTTTAGTACTAAGGACACTAAACTCTCCTTCAATGATATGAGTCCTTATCTCCTCCTAATCATCTTTATCTCAGTCTTATTTCCATTCAAGGGTAATCCCACACCACAATTGTATACTGGCTTAATTTAGACATCACCCTAAGGGCACCATCCTATGGGTTACGCCCTTGATAACCAGAAGCCCCTGAACTCGGAGGTTTCCGATCATCCTATGCAGGGCGGGATCTTTGCCTCCCCGTCCTTCTGCCCTGCATTTTTCGCTAGATGGGCTTTTTTGCCCATCTAGCAACAGTGATGTGGAGGGGGAGGAAAGGAGGCTTGAGAGGCCTCAGGACAGCTCATATCCTGGCCTCTCCAGTCTCCTCCCCTCCTTCTGAAATGCCCCCTCCCCCCCAAGGTAGATTTTCCAACCTTGTAGGCCAGCCAGCATGTTTCTTTCCACACCAGCTGTGAGGGGGCTTGTATCTCCAACTCCACCTTCCAAGGTCGAAGCACTGCCTCTGACCTCGGAGGAGGGATTCCCCAGGATCCTATGGTCCCTCAGACAATGTCTCAGGGCCATAGTATTGCTCCCCAAACTACAGTTAAGAGGAATGATAGATCATGTTCTGCATGCAGAAAGTCTCAAGTTTAATTCCTGGCATCTCTCTCCCTCTCTTCTCTCTCTTTTTTTTTTAAAAGAGTTAGGAGGTGATGCCAGCCTTCCCCAACCTGATACACTCCAGATGTTGTGAACTTCAACTCCCATCAGTCCCATCCAGCATGGCCAATGGTCAGGAAACTTGCGAGTCCTACTCTAAAGCATCTGGCTGGGGAAGCCTGGTTTATGCTAACTGTGGTTTGACAAGCCATAGTTACAGCTCTGTCTCTGGAGGCTCCAGCACCATAGAAACAGGATTGCTGAGCCGATGAAAGACAAAAGCAGAAGCTCTAGTTCATGGTTGGCTGAGCAGCTGGAAGATGAAAGCAGACAACAATCAGCTCTAAACCATGGTGTGGCTGTACATTTGAAGCTCAAGCCATGGCTATAGTTCTAAACTATGATCAAAGCAGACTGGTCTAGCGTTATGTCTCAACTGAGTTCCTAAGTAAATTCTTTCCCCATTTCTGAGTCACAGGTGGAGAACGCTTTGGGAAAATGCACAATTGATAGTGCTTTGTTCCTTTCATCACATATATTACAGCAAAGATTATCCTTTATGGCCAATCATTTCTTCAAAGATTGAGGCACCATGTGAGCTACATCTCCTATTACTGGCAGAGGTTGAAAACCCCTCTGTCACATACTGTTCAGCGGTATCTGAACAGAGCTGAGTTACTGCCTGTTAACTCTGTGTGTGAGCCACATATATATTTTCAGCAAGCTTTCCAATTCTATAATAGTAGCTATGTGGTGCAATTACCCCAGTTTGGCTCCATTCCTCATTCTCTAACACACACCACAGCTACATATACGAGGATCTCCATACTAGAAGTCCAATAGCTGTTGCACTGGAGGTGGGATACTGCCCGTATATCGCAACAGGAAGCTAGCACTTCCTAAACCAACCGGAAATGAGCCGAAACGCTTGCTTCCAGAATGGAACAGGACCGCAGAGCTTGCAGAATGGAGCTCTGTTGACCTGTCCCATTCCAGAATGGAGCATCTCGGCTTGTTTCTGGGGTGGCTCTAGGAAGTGCTAGTTTCCTGTTGAGCCAGCAGTGGGTGTGGCAGCATTGGATACTGCCCTCTTATTTGTTCACATCAAATTTCTCTGCTGTTTAGTGATATATGTTCAATCATTTCTAGGCTGAAAAACACTTGTGGGTTGGAGAATGGAACTTATGATCAAGCCAATTAAATTTAATATCCAGGTAAAATGGATTTGACCATCCACTTCCTTTCACTTCTTCTCCTGCAGCAGAACTAATGTACACTCAAATACTAACTTGTAATTTATGATACTTAACATTTTTTACTCTATACATTCTCCCAGAATACTTAACAACTAGAACTATTCTACACCATTTTCTCCAAGCAAGAGACCAAGGGCACAATCCTATGGCTGCTCGACAGCATCTAGACAGCCATAGGATTGTTTGTTTTCTGGGAACCAACCTCGGAGCCAGTGCTCCGAGGCTGGTTGCCAGAAAACCGACTGCCCACCCCTCCCCTGCTGTCAACTTTTTGAGTGGTCAAAAAGGGGGTGTTCCTGGGGACGGGGCGGAGACAGCGGAAACGCCATTACGATGCTTCCTATGTGCCATCTGGCCTCCCCCCAAGCACCACTCTGAGGCGCCCTGGCTAGACAGACGAAATCGGCCATCTAGCCACAAGTGCAGGGCGGCTGTAGTGCAGCGGAGAAGATCCCCTCCGTGCTCCACCCACCCTGCACCAGATAGTCGGTCACCTCCAAGTTTGGAAGCGGCTGACTATCCCCATAGGACTGCGCCCTTAATGGCTAAGGATTTTCTTTGCTGTGGTTTGACTGCTGGAAGGACTTAAAAGTGATACATCACTTCAGTTATTTCAGCTACTTACCAATGGATAATGTGGCCTAAGTTTACCAGTATATCGATAGCCAGCCCAGGGATCTGTGTTAATGTCACCATCTACAGTCCAGGCAGAAACTTCCCGCTTAGCTTTCTCATCCTCTGCAAAACAAAAGCAAAAGTACAAAATAATGCTATTGTCATAACCAGCCGCCAGCATCAAAAACCAGATTATATATTCATTTATCTAGATTTGCCTTTCCCCCCTCTCTTCTGTAGAAGACAATATGCGTTGTGACTATTCTTGCCTTTGCCTTACAGTTCAGATCTGGTCCAATCTACATTGTTTTTCTTGAAAGACTCTTATCGAAATTAGATTGTGATACAGGAGACATAAACAACCTATCCTAGATTGTAAAAAGGGGAGTCAAATGAAATCAGAACCAAAAACCAGATCAAATCCTCCACTGCCCACTCCCGTCTCTGATAGGAGCAGACTTTGAACCATTCTTTGTAAGTCTTTGGTTCTGCCACAGCTTCTCTGCCTTTAACTTTCTGCTCTTTAAAAACCCCACAAAACATCTCTCGACCACATTGGACATTGCTTCTAATGTCAAGTATACAGAAGCAGCTTCGAATGCGGGGCAGGAGGGCAACTGTTTAAGAAACAGAAGTCCAAAGTTTTGCATGTATACACATGCACGCATGCACACACACACACCTTGTATTGCATATAACTCTGAATAACACCCAAGTGACTACTTTTTCTTTCTTTTTTTACTCTTGAGTAATCATGGGGCTCCCAATCTGGATCAGGACCCTAGCGTGGGAGCTTTAACCATTTCCCTCCTGTCAAAGTTCTGATTTGGATTGGGGAGACCATGCTTGCACAATATATTGACAAATAGTTATTCATTTGCTTTAATGGGTCACTATTTGGAAATATAAATTGCAGGAGCAGGGCCCCTGACTGCAGCAGGGGGAAAAGGTTTAAAAGCTCCCCAATCTGGATCAGGTTCCTGCATTTACTCTTGAGCAGCCTTCTCCAACCTTGTCCCTCCGAGCATGTTCTAGAGTAAAAAAAGAAGGAAAAAAAAGATATAGCTGCTAGTCATTACCCATTGAAGACTTAAAAATCAAGCAGAACCTTTTTTAGAGAAGGGACTAAAGCATCAAATTTGTATCCTGGCTGTACCACTTCAGACTTCAGGTGTGGGCTCACATGCAGCTGAATGATCCTCAATACAAAAAATTAAAAACTCCCTGCACTTAGAAAATGAACATGACAGGGAGAAGCCCGGGTTGGCTAGAATCCTTCTTTCTGACATCTAGGTTTCTTCTTGGAGCAAATGTTTTTGTATGGAGGAGCATTTGGTCACATGCAACCACACACCTGAAGTCTGAAATGGTATAGCCCAAACCCTGCTTTACCACTTCAGTGAGAACCAGTCCAGAATTATTATGGATTTGGAAAGGACTGCCTAATATAGTAGCACCCTTCTTCACAATGGCCTAAAGTTGCCACCAGTAGAATTGGATGTCAAGTCAACAAAAGAATGAGAAAGGTAAAAAAAGGATTTGCTTACTTGCTTTCTTGTGTAGCAACTTGTGAGTAGCCCAGCTTCCCTTAAAACATTCCTAAACAAAGGCAAATGGTATAAAGTTAACTATGCTTTGAAACAGATTTAACTTCATTTGGATAAAATAGTTCTGCAGGCTACAAAACGTACACTGGAAAAGGATCATCATGGTATGCCACACCCTACTGCAGCCACAATATGTTAATTGGATTTTTTCTATTGATGATATTGCCCAATAGCCACTGTGCATTTTAAGTGTATCACTACTGGGCATATACCTTTTTTCTCATGAAATTTTATTTTTATTTTTGAAATAAAGTTATAAAAAGGCAAGAAGAAGAAGGCAGATAATATAACAAGAGCACTAATAAACAAATAAATGTATTACTTATAATTCTTAGTCCATCACCAATATGCTTGTGGAACAGCTACAGTAAAACAGCCTAAGTAGGAAATCATTATCTAATTAAAGAGTGAAATCTCAAGTTATATAGTATATATATGGGATTTGTGTGGGTGGGTGTTGTTTTTTGTATGCATCATGCTTAATTTTGATCTTGGATTTGAAGTCATGGAGCCACTTCATATTTTACATGGCAATGATGTTTGCTGTGGCTACATGGACATTTGCAGCAAACACATGAAGTGTGGGTAGATGCATTCTTAAAGTGCACAGCAGATATGTGCCAGGAAACCACAGGGCACTCAGGATTAAGGAAGAATAGCTCCATGGCAGAAGGATCATAGGAACATAAGAAGCTGCCTTATAGGGAATCAGACCATTGGCTCATCTCACCCAGTATTGTTGACAATGACTGGCAGCTCCAGGGCTTCAGGCAGGATTCTTTCCTAGCCCTACTTGGAGATACTGGGGATTGAATCTCAGACTTTCTGTATGCAAAACATGTGGTTTACCATTGAACTGCGGTCTCTCTGTGACACAGGCAATAATGTTCATACCAAACTGTGTCCTCTGTGTTCTCCATTATCACATCCCTCCTTGACAGCAACCCACCTTTAATAATTTCCATGCAGCACCAAACAAAAAGTAGGCAGATCATGGGGTGGACATCCTGCCATTGCCAACTCCACCGAATTCCTCAAATTCCCCCAGACTGTATCTGTTTCTTTGCACAATCCTCTCTTGTTTCAGGAGCCCACCTGAGCCTGGAACACCCACTGCAAAGGCCAAATCTAGCACCAGCACTAAGCTGGCAGTCCAATTTCTTATGTTTACATTCCGCACAGATACTCTTTCAAACGTGTGTTCAGACTGCACATGAAGCCATGTTGAATTATGCAAACATCTCCCCCAATGTAGTTACATTAAGAGAAAATATGACAGTTTCATCACCATTGTGCAACTACGTTATGGTGGAATTAACCCTATTTCCCTATGCTTACAAGAAAGGCAACAGGATTTAAGACACTGGAAGATTTTCCATTTTCTTTATTCTTTAGCTCAAGGATGCCGATTTGCTACTGATTCAGAGAGGGAGTTGCTCCCTTTTGCTTATTTTGTTCAGTTCATCTACCTTCCTGCACTGGCTTCTTAATGCAAACCACCAGGTTACTTGACATATCATAACTCTTGAAATCAGGAAGACGCCCAGCTTAATCTTGCAGCTCTCAGAAAATGTAGAAGCAAACTCAACTGAAACCAATGGAACTCATTCACTTCAAGTGTAGGCATTTAGAATCGAGGTGTATGACAGCCAAGGGCTTTTTTTGCTTCTTTTAATCACCCTCAAAAACAAGCAAGCATGTACTTTCATGTATGTGAAACAGCATAGCCACCTTTGCATACAACATTTAAAACCATCATTTAACTGCAATTTAATTTAATTTCAGTAAAATTACTAAAAGCTTTCTTTATTTGTTTCTTACTCCAACCCTTCCATGTTTTAGTCCAGGTGCACAACCTGCGCTTCTCCTTCGAAGGCCTTAATAGTGGCTCCCAAGCATGCTCTGACCACCACTGCCACCTGCCAAATTTCCTCCTCCAGTGATCCTGATGCAGACTATTCTTTCGAAAGAGCAATTTGTATCAGGATAACTGGGGAAAGGGATGGAATGAAGGTGCTCCAGTCCTTCTCCCAGCAATCCTCATACTGAACACTCTTTCCCTGCAGCTGCTAGCAGTGAGGAAACAGTGGTCTGTACAGAACTGCTGGGATGTGTGTGTATTTGTGCACATGTTTATATGTGCATGCATGCAGCCTGACCAAAAGCCAGCATCATATATGGCCTCGGGGCTGAAAAGGTTATACACCCTGTCTTAGTCAGACTCATGCCCACCCCACTACACAAAAATATGGTTTCATCAGGCAGGCAATCATCAGGACCTTTAGATAAAATAAAGGAACCAAATTAGCATTACTGTGCAGGCCAGAACAATTGTCAGTAAGAAAAAAAGACACTTCATTACAGCCACTCCCCTAACTTTGGTTGGACCAAGCATAAAACAGTAGTAGTAGTGAGGAGGGTATAATTCAGAAGAGTTATCAACTAGTAAAGGGGTTTAGTACTACCGTTGCTAGTTTTGCACCATGCTGTGACATTCTAGATAGTAGAAATCAGTATGGGGGATCATCACATTCCCCATTTGGATTATGGATGTCAAGGCAGCCATCACTCACAAAAGACTTCATCCAGAAATGCCCTAAAAATATGTAGTAGTTACCTATAGGTCATGGCTCCCTTTTACAGAATAAATGAGCTTCTGTTTATCAACAGTGTGTGAAAGACAGTCTGGATTTAGGAGGACTATTCGCTTAAACCAAGAGTGGTCAACTTCAGGGGTTTGAGGAGCTGCGTTAGCCACTTTGGAATCCTGCAGGGGCTGCCCCCCTTCCTGTCACTGTTGTCAGAAGTGGCCACTGACAGAATCCCAGTAATTTTGCTGGAACACAAGGCATACAGGGAGCGCACAGCTTGTTTCCCAGCAGAATGGGGCTCCCCACCGCCTGTTGGGATTTAGGGGGTGGCCGTGGCAGCAGGGACCAGGTAGGGACCGCACAAATAGACATGCTGGGCCATATGCAGCTTACATGTTGCTCACTCCCTAGACTTCCAAAGGCAACATATGAGATGATCATCTCTTGCCACTTTCAGCTTCACTAGAAGACTACAGACTTTCACTTCAAGATTTGGGTGTAAACAACAACACCCATTAAGGTATTGAGATCAGTTCTTCAACAAAAAGAAACATACACCCTCTTTTATCAGTGTGAGCTGGTCCAACAGAAGCCACCATCATACAACTCTGCATCTCTTTACTTCCATGCAAATGAAGAAGAGTGAGCCTGGTGCACATGGTGCTTGTCTGTGAGCACATGGGAGCACATGCTAACTCCCTACTACTTCTGCTGCACTAAACAACCCAGGGATGCCTCATGCCTGGGTTGTTTTCTGTGACGTGTGAACCCGGAACTCTGGATAGTTCAGGGACAAGCCCCACCCCCTGGGCAAGAGGAATCTCCATGTTATCTCTGATCAGAGATAACAAAGGGATTCTCCTTTGCATCACTCACCCTCCATTTATACTATAAAGGCTTCCACTTCCGCCTCCACCATGTTAAACTCTCATTATATCCTATAATCATATCAAACCCCATAACTGCAACATTAAACCTTTTTACAAGCATTTGATTAGACATTCACTCAGTTTTTGGAATTCTTCACAGCTTTTGTTCATTTGGCCAATGGGTGGAATGTTGAAGCCTAGCCACTGATCATGGGGTTGAATTTTTCTAGTCTCTGAATGGAAGACTGGAGTACAGAATGGCCTCAGACAATAAAGAAGCTGCCCATTCTTGATCTTAATCAGAGTATACCACAACAAGAAAGTCAGATTGGATAGAAATGCCTAAAAGACACACCTTTCAAGTTTTGCTTCTTTCTTATGGTAAGGGACGGCCAGACACATGCTTTGCATGCAGAATAGTCTCAGGTATCAATCCCTGGTATCTCCAGTTCTGAGGATCAGCAGATGATGGGAAAGATCTCTAAGACCCTGAAGAACTTCTGCCAGTCAGCGTAAACCAGGGATAGACAACCCGGTGCCATGTTCTGGACTACAACTCCCACCATTGGCCATGTTGGCTGTGGCTTATGGAAGTTGTAGTCCAAGATCTGGAGGGCACCAGGTTGCCTTCCCTTGGCTTAGACAATACTGATAGAGATGGACATATAGGGATAAAGTATCTTCCTATGTCCCAGCATTCTTACCCTGTTAATATTACTCTACACATTACCCTTTTTCAGTTTTGTTTCTTGGTTCAGAAATGTTTATTTTTTAGCAATATGTATTTCACGTAGATTCCTGTCACCTGTCTGCTGTACTATAAGTAATTGTAAGTAGATACTGTTTTGTTGATCACTTGGAACTTTTAGGAGCCTGAGAAACTGGAATTTCAACACCAGGTCATAGCACCTGTCTTTTTAAGACACCCTTGATTCAAGGATAGTACAGTATTGGAAATGAGGATCCAGAGATAGTTAAAAGCAATTCCAATACATTTATAGCCCCAGAAATTAAGTAGTTAGCTTATGCCTCCAAGGCTCAAGTATTTATCTCTTCTTAAATACTGTTTTATATCACCTCCTGGTATACTTGTAATTATACACACCCACACACAGTACAAGGCACAACAACATTCTGAGGAGAGATTTTCCAACCTTGTATTTTTGAGCACTTTAAAAAAAAACAATGAAAATTCCATAGTATTGAAGTTGAAGTGTAATGATTTCCATGCATTCTACATTTCTTTAAGACAAAAGCTATTGCAATAATTATCCCTAAATTTCTGAAATCCTCACATAAGGAAGTATACTCTACAGACACTGGACTACACCAGATTCTTAGCTTGTCCATTTACATTCTTTCCAAGACATTTTGCTTAAAGGAACTTAAAACTGCAAAGCCAGCTATGTATGAATGTAACCAGGGAGGCAGTTCTGTCTGTCAGACCTTCAAAGCAAGAAATCTACATTATATATTATAAATAACGGAGGGAGCAATCCTATGACTGCTAGACAGCAGCTACACGGCCATAGGATATGCTGTTTTCTGGGAACCGATCTTCCCCTACTTCTGCGCTACCTCCAAGGCAGCGCAGAACAGCCCCATCCTCCGCACTCAGGAGAGGAGTGTGGAGGGGCCGAAAAGGGGTGTGGCTGGGGGCATTCCAGGGCAGGGAGACTGTTACGACACATCCAGCAGCCTCCTTCCCCGCTCCGTGCTCCTCAGGCTACACAGCCGCAATCAGTGGTCTAGCCAAAAACGCAGGGCAGGGGAAGCGTGGGGGGCACGATCCCCTCCATGCTTCCCTTGCCCTGCTTAGGATAGGCAGTCACCTCCGAGTTCGGAGGCAGCCACCTATCTCGATAGGATTGCGCCCTAACTCTATAAAAACAAACAGTTAACACCTCCAACCTATTAAGCTATTTTAAAATATTAGTTGAGGGGTTCTGCTCAGCTGATTTTGAAGAGAAGGCAGACAAATGAAATCCCCCATGAGACAGATGCCCTGAACATAAGACTAGTATAGAAGTAAGACATATATTGCTTCTGCCCCATATATGGGCAGAAATGGGTTAGTTTCTAAAAAAGTAAGGTGCCACAGTTCAAACTTGACTGAAAACCAAATTGGGTGGGTGGGTGGGAGGGAGGGAATCTGTAGCTACTGAGTACTCCACACGTGCTCAGAGTTACCCCTCTTGATTATGACTACATTCGAGAACCAGGACCAGCTGAAGTGATGAAAAATTAAAATAGTTCCAGGACTGAAGCCTGGCTGTGATCAAGTCCTGAGCAGAAACCTGTTATGGACAAGCAAACAGTACCTCCAAAACTGAATTCTCTAGACTGCTTTTAGAGAAAAGACTCCAGCGAAATCTACTCAGCAGTAAATTAAAATGCCTGGGAGTACCAAAACAGTTACTTGTAGGCAGATTGGAAAAGCACAGCCATGCCCAACCCCTTTCTCTCTGAAAATGCCCTGCAAATCTTGATGACAGAGCTGAAACAAATAGATAAAACAGCTGTTGCGCATGGGAACACAGAATGTGAGACACACAAAAGGAGGGCTGCTTCAGCATTGCTGTGGCCTGCTTGTAGTAGTAGTATGGAGTAGTAATAACATATCTTCCCCTAGTTCAGATTTTTCACCACTGTGATGCAAGCCTAAACACACTCTTTTTTACCTTATAATTTTGGCCTGTTTCAAAACCAAAACCGAAGAAGCCAAACCCAGAACCACAACAAAAGGAATTACTTGAGTTAAGGTAACCTATAAAAAGCAAAGAGAAGGGAGGGGAAAGGAGGTATTTTGTGGCTTTAGTCCATTTCTCAGGAAAATACGCGCACAAGAGGAAGGAGGCAAACTTGGGGAGGGGGGAGGAGAGCCTTACTTGCGCGGGGGAGGGAGGCTGCAATCCTGAGCAAAGCCGACTCGGGAGTAAGTCCCGTCGAGCCGAGTGGGGCTTCCTTCCGAGTAAAACGTGCTCAACCTGCAAGAGGGCAGGCCCAGCCTCGGCAACCCCTCACACGCCTGGAGTCGCACCTGCCTTGCGGTGGCAGCGGCCGTCGCCTAGAAAGCCTCGGAGCCGCTGCAAAAACGAAATGAAAAATACCCCACGGGGCTGTTTCTAGGAGGACAAGAAAGGCGGGCAGCGACTTTCCTGACCACGCTAGGAACGGGGAATGTAGCTGGGGAATACAGCCTGCAGCAGGGGCAATGGGAGCCTGGCTGGAGGCTCCCGAAGAAGGAAGCCGGCGGCCAAAGGGCGCCCCAGGGTCGGCGGGGCTTACCTGCGAGCAGAAATAGGAGCCCTGGATGCCCAGCTTGATGCAGGTTGGGCACTGCAGCTTGGCCTCGCTGCTGCACCCCGCCGTCTCGCACACTCGGGGCTCCACGGCCGCCATGCTGCTTGCTGTTGCCGCCGCCACAGCAGCGACCCAGGAAGGCAGCAGCTACCGGGAAAGGGAGGAGGGAAAGGCGGAACTCTCCGGCCGGAGGTCCCCCTGACTGGAACGGGGAGGAGCTCCAGGGCCGCCGGCCGGCCGGCCTGCTTGCCTGCCTCCTCTCCTTCCTTCCCAGTCCGGGTCTCTCCGCCCTCAGCGACGAGGCGCTTACTCGGGCGACTGAGGGAGGGAGAGCAGAACGACGGCGGGTGGGTATTAATTGGGAAGGACGGGAATAGGGTGGTGGGCAAGGCTCCATTCTTCAGTCAGGCCTCAGTCCCGGAACCTGTTCGTTGCCTTTCTTAATGTTTAGGCTCAGCGCTAGCCATCCTGGAATATGGCCGTGCAGCCTTCCCCAGCTGGTGCCCTCCAGATGTGTTGGACTACAAATCCCGTCATTCGCGGCCAGCCATGCTGGTGGCGGGGAATGGTGGGAGTTGCCGTCCAAGCCTAACACATCTGGAGGGCACCAGGCTGGGGAAGGCTGGTGTAGCGTAAAAAAGAGGAAACAGCCCCGTCTCTGGGCATGTGCAAAGTCTCTTTTCCTCGCCGCTGGTTTTACACAAATCAGTTCTGGGGTTTGGGTTAGACTAGAGGAACGCTTCCAAATCAGCCCGTTGCGTACATCTCGTTTTAGAATTGTAAGCGCTACAGATATGGGGCACGTTTGGGGAGGAGCAGATCTTCCTGCTTTGTTTTCCTGGTCTATAGAAATCACTACAGCATACGGAGGATGGGATTGCTGATTTCTGTCATTCTAGTCCTTCTTCTTCAAGTGCTATAAAAGTGAAGAAGTAAAAGCGGGGAGAAGGGTGAGATGGAAATTAAGGCAGAAATGGCCCAAATGAGAGGTTATGCGTAACAATGGTCAATGTGATGCTCCCAGAAAGAGTCCTGCAGCTTGCAATTTAGGCAGAAAATACTATTGTGAGCATGAAGAAAGACTAACAAATTTATTCTGGCATTAACTTCCGTGGACACTTAGCATGAAGGATTAACCTCAAATTGGCAGATTTATATACATATTGCGGGGTGAGGGAGGAGGAGATGTAAAGTTGTCAGAGGGAACTGAAATGCAAAAAGTACAGATAGTGATAATTACCTTAACAATTGCCACTCATAAAATGTTGGGTCATAACACAGACATCATTGCAATAAGTAGTTTATTATTTATAACATTTGTATACAGCTCTACATTTAAACAGATTCCAGAGCGGTGAACAACAAGAGATAAAATGAACAAAATATAAAAAGAATGAAACATGATATTAAAATTATTCTTTAAAAAACAGAGTGCCAATAAAACCAAGGCTGGTTAACCAAGGAAGAGCTGTTTTCTGGAGGCCCTGAAAACAATCCAGTGTTGGCGCCTGCCTGTCCTCCAGAGGCAGGGAGTTCCATAGGACGGGAGCCACCAAATTGAAGGCTCTTCTCCAGTGGGACTCCAGTCGGGCCATTGGTCCATGTGGAACCACCAGGAGCATGCCCTCTGATGACCTCAGTCATTGGGCAGGTTGGTAAAGGAGAAGGCGTTCTCTCAGGTATCCTGGTCCCAAGTTGTTTAGGGCTTTATACACTGGTACCAAAACCTTAAACCTGACCTGGTAGCAAATAGGCAGCCAGTGCAGTTCCCTCAGCAAAGGAGTTGCATGCTGAAAAGGGGCAGCGCCCAATAACAGCTGAGCTGCAGCATTCTGTACTAACTCCAGCTTCCGGAGCAGCCTTAAGGGCAGCCCATCATAGAGCATATTGCAGTAATCCGGTTTTGAGGTTACTAACACCTATACCACTGTGGCCAAGCTATCCCTGTTTATTATTATTAATAACAACAACAACAACAATAATAGTAATAGTAACAATACCCTTTTCGAACCATAGGAGATAGAGTTGAATCTCTTGAAGAATTGTACTTCAGCAATTTCAAGCTGTTATCCGTGTTTGATATTCCTTTATTCAATAATGGCCACCTTAGGTTCCTGTTTTAATCACTTGGCCATTGCAATGATGTTTGTATCATAACCCAACAATGTTTTCTGAATGGCACTAATAGTTTAAAATGTTCTAATGCTATACTATCTCTTCATATGGCTAGCTAGGATTGTGGCCCTCTGGCCATCCTTTGAAGCCAAATTAAAATTATGACATTCTAGCTCCATCTTCTAAATTATAAAATGTTGCTGGTCATAAACATGGAAGTTCAAAATTCCTGCTACTTGCTAGTAACATAGTCAACAATATACATTGGAGAGTGCTTGTTTATGGAGTGTATTGAGGGACGGATGTGTTCAGCATGCATTTCCTGTTCCTCCTGCATTTCATAAAGTAGGGATACATAGGCTGTGATTCAGAGGTGTGTCTATTTCAGACCCACTCATGCTCCGGTGTCTATTATGTGATTCCGCTGTCAACAGTTTTTATCTTAGGTGGGCATACGAACACACACAAAATGAATCCTAAAAGGCTGCAAATCCTAGGTACACTTACCTGGCAGTGAGTCCCTTTGAGCTCAGGGCAACTTAATTCTAAGTAAGCATGCATAGTAACCAGATTGAATTTTCCCAAGTTTAACCTTTGTGTGTACTGCAATCTTCTAGTGAGACCTTGCTTCAGATTTCTTCATTATATGAACTAGATTGGTTTCTGCTTGAAGCAGGCCCATCTCTGTGGTGGTACCTGCATTATAGAACACCCTCCCAAGAGAGGCCTGCCAGGCTCATTCTAATAACGGTTTTAGATTAAAGCTGTAAACCCTGTTTTATTCTGCTAAATAATAAATTATAGAAATGTAGTTGTGTCTTGTTTATGCTACTGCTTATATTTCAGCTGTATTTTAGTATTATGCCATATTGCATTATTATGCTGTATTGCAATTTGTTTCAGTTGGTTGTAGTTTGCTGTATTGTACCCAATGCCTGCTGTTATTTAGAAGGCTATTCTAAAGGCTGTTATAAAGGATGAAAAAGTATTTTTGTCATGTAGTGCTTATTTGCCAATGTATATGAACATCATTTCCATGCAGACCCTTGAATTAGTAGATTCTATCTGATGTTGCAATTACATAAAAAATTATTGCTCTACCAACATTAATAAATAAACATCTTTCTTCCTGGGCTTGTTACCTCATCCTTATTCTTGCCTAATCATGCTGATATGAATAGATATTATTCATTGTGGCTGATTCTGATCTTGTCAACAGCATCTGCTCACCTAAAAATCTAATAAATAAATTGGTTGTTCCCCAGATTATTCAGCAATATGAGTTAGTTTGAGCATTTCTAATTATATTCTAGCATTTCTAATATGCTTCGTGCAAAGATCTATATAATATGTATATGTGTATAATATGTGTGCCTACCTCCCAAGCCCACAATACAAATAACAAGCACTATGTTCATATGCTGGAGCAATGTAATCACAAAGATCTACAGCTGGTGTATATCAAGATGAAACACATGCCTAATACGTAGCTTACCTACCAAATGGCTGGAAAGTATTGAACTGTGCTGTTTGTCCAGCTGTTATAGATAAATGTCTGACAGATGGATATCTTAGTATTGAGCCCTGTTACAATATGTGTTGTGAAATGCTTCTAACTACTTGTGCCGACTTTTCCAAGGGTCTGCCATATCACTAAGTGCTGATTGCGGTGGTACAAGCTGACCAACAAAATTGGACTGGAAGTAAACTGATAGTAAAAACTGTTTCAGGCACTGGAAGGCAGAAGTGTCACCGATTCTAGGCTTCTAGATGTTGGACTACAACTTCCATCATCGCTGACCATTGACTATGCTGGCTGGGACTGATGGGAGTTAGAGTCCAGTGACATGTCAAGGGCCATAGGTTCTGAACCCCTGCTTTAAGTTGATTCCCAAGTCAGCTCCCATGTGAGAGGTGAGAATATATCTTAGGATGTAGTGTGTTTGGTGAACCCCAGGTGAGAGATGGGAGTAATACTCAACTTACCCACAAGGTGGGGGGAGGGGATTAAAGTGTCTTTGGTTCTGCATTGGGGTATGGTTACCTTACGCTGGATGTTCTGCATGAG
Source organism: Heloderma suspectum (assembly GCF_057233095.1). NCBI lineage: Eukaryota > Metazoa > Chordata > Lepidosauria > Squamata > Helodermatidae > Heloderma > Heloderma suspectum. The sequence goes on along the minus strand of NC_139462.1, from coordinate 32,352,881 downwards.
GTGGTGGAGATCTTACCAACTATTTCTAAAGAATAAGCTAGAAATTTATTCCCCACCAATGGCCAGGGAATGCTGGCTTTTTCTGTCTAAACATGTATAGGATTGTGCCTTAAACTTATCCTTACGTTATGCTGCCATAGTACCACCTATTTTTTTAGCATTTATGTATTTATCTGTTGTCACCATGCACTTTACTAAGTATCCATCTATTTAATATCATTTGGCACTTTATTGGATGATTGACTATATGATCTGTTTATTCGTTCAGTCGCTTCCGACTCATTGTGACTTCATGGACCAGCCCACGCCAGAGCTTCCTGTCGGCCATCGCCACCCCCAGCTCCCCCAAGCTGGGAGTCCCATCTTCCGATGGTATACCGACATATCTCTGGTTGTACTGATCCATTTAGTTTTCATGGCAAGAATACTCAATTTAAAATTTAATCTTAGTACTCTATTTTACCCCTTCATGGATCACTGCCTTGTTGTGGCGAAAGGGTTTGCGTAACTCAGTGAAGCCATAAGCTATGCCGTGCAGGGCCACCCAAGACGGACAGGTCATGGCAGAGAGTTCTGACAAAATGTGGTCCACTGGAGAAGGAAATGGCAACCCACTCCAGTATTCTTGCCAAGAAAACCCCATGGAACGTATCACAAGGCTAAAAGATATGACGCTGGAAGATGAGCCCCTCAGGTCGGAAGGTGTCCAATATACTACTGACGAAGAGCAGAGGGTATTTCCAAGTAGCGCCAGAAAGAGTGAAGCAGCTGGGCCAAAGCCGAAAGGACACTCAGCTGTGGCTGTGTCTGGTGGTGAAAAGAAAATCCGATGCTGTAAAGAACAATATTGTTTAGGAATCTGGAATGTCAGATCAATGAATCAAGGTAAGCTGGAGGTGGTCAAACATGAGATGGCAAGATTGAATATCGACATCTTGGGAATCAGCAAACTAAAATAGACAAGCATGGGCGAATTTAATTCAGGTGAACATTATATCTACTACTGTGGGCAAGAATCCCTTAGAAGAAATGGAGTAGCACTCATAGTCAACAAAAGGGTGGGAAAAGCAGTACTGGGGTACAATCTCAAAAATGATAGAATGATCTCAGTACGAATCCAAGGCAAACCATTCAGTGTCACAGTAATTCAAGTCTATGCCCCAACCACTGAGGCCGAAGAAGCAAGAGGTTGATCGGTTCTATGAAGACCTACAACACCTTCTAGAGCTAACACCAAAAAAAGATGTCCTCTTCATCATAGGGGATTGGAATGCCAAAGTAGGAAGTCAAGAAATCACCGGGATAACAGGCAAGCATGGCCTTGGTGTACAAAATGAAGCAGGACAAAGGCTAATAGAGTTTTGCCAAGAGAACACGCTGATCATAGCAAACACTCTTTTCCAACAGCACAAGAGACGACTCTATATATGGACATCACCAGATGGTCAATATCGAAATCAGATTGATTATGTACTTTGCAGCCAAAGATGGAGAAGCTCTATACAGTCAGTCAAAACAAGACCTGGAGTTGACTGTGGCTCAGATCATGAGCTTCTAGTTGCAAAATTTCACCTTAAATTGAAGAACGTAGGGAAAACCACTAAACTGTTCAGGTATGACCTAAATCATATCCCTTATGAATATACAGTGGAGGTGAGGAATAGATTTCAGGGATTAGACCTGAAAGACAGAGTGCCTGAGGAACTATAGACGGAGGTCCGTAACATGGTTCAGGAGGCAGCAACGAAATCCATCCCAAAGAAAAAGAAATGCAAGAAAGCAAAATGGCAGTCTGATGGGGCTTTACAAGTAGCTGAGGAAAGAAGGGAAGCGAAAACCAAGGGAGAAAGGGGAAGATATATCCAAATGAATGCAGAGTTCCAGAGAACAGCAAGGAGAGACAAGAAGGCCTTCTTAAATGAACAATGCAAAGAAATCGAGGAAAACAATAGCATGGGAAAGACTAGAGATCTTTTCAAGAAAATCGGAGATATCAAGGGGACGTTTTGTGCAAAGATGGGCATGATAAAGGACGAAGAAGGCAGGGACCTAACAGAAGCAGATGAGATTAGGAAGAGGTGGAAAGAATACACAGAAGAACTATACAGGAAAGATCTTAATGTCCCTGATAGCCATGATAGTGCGTTCACTGAACTTGAGCCGGACATCCTCCAGAGTGAAGTCAAGTGGGCCTTAGGAAGCATTACTAACAACAAAGCTAGCGGAGATGACAGTATTCCAGCTGAGCTATTTAAAATCCTAAAAGATGATGCTGTTAAAGTGCTGCACTCAATATGCCAATTTGGAACACTCAACAGTGGCCACAAGACTGGAAAAGGTCAGTTTACATTCCAATTCCAAAGAAGGGCAATGCCAAAGAGTGTTCAAACTACCGTACAATTGCGCTCATTTCACATGCCAGCAAGGTGATGCTCAAAATCCTACAAGCTAGGCTTTAGCAGTATGTGAACCAAGAATTACCGGAAGTATAAGCTGGGTTTCGAAGAGGCAGAGGAACTAGAGATCAAATCGCCAACATTCGCTGGATCATGGAGAAAGAAAGAGAATTCCAGAAAAAGTCTATTTCTGCTTCATTGACTACGGTAAGGACTTTGATTGTGTGGATCACAACACACTGTGGCAAATCCTTAAAGTGATGGGAGTACCAGACCACCTTACCTGTCTCCTGAGAAACCTGTACGAGGGTCAAGAAGCAAGAGTAAGAACCAGACATGGAACAACCGAGTAGTTCAAAATTGGGAAAGGAGTACGACAAGGCTGCATATTGTCGCCCTGCTTATTTAACTTATATGCAGAGTACATCATGAGAAACGCCGAGTTGGATGAATCACAGGTTGGAATTAAGATTGCCAGGAGAATTATCAACAACCTCAGAGACGCAGACGATACCATCCAAATGGCAGAAAGTGAAGAAGTTCTAAAGAACCTCTTGTTGAGGGTGAAAGAGGAGAGTGCAAAAGCTGGTTTGAAACTCAACATTAAAAAAAACTAAGATCATGGCATCTGGCCCCATCGCTTCCTGGCATATAGAAGGGGAAGAAATGGAAGCAGTGACAGATTTTACTTTCTTGGGCTCCAAGATCACTGCAGACGGTGACTGTAGCCATGAAATTAAAAGACGCTTGCTCCTTGCGAGGAAAGCTATGGTCAACCTAGACAGCATAGTAAGAAGCAGAGACATCACCTTGCCGACAAAGGTCCGTCTAATCAAAGCTATGGTTTTCCCAGTAGTAATGTATGGCTGTGAGAGCTGGACTATAAGGAAGGCTGAGCGCCGAAGAATTGATGCTTTCGAACTGTGGTGCTGGAGAAGACTCTTACGAGTCCCCTGGACTGCAAGGAGGTCAAATCAGTCCATCCTAAAGGAAATCAACCCTGAGTGCTCATTGGAAGGACAGATAATGAAGCTGAAGCTCCAATATTTTGGCCACCTAATGCGAAGAGAAAACTCCCTGGAAAAGACCCTGATGCTGGGAAAGACTGAAGGCAAAAGGAGAAGGGGACGGCAGAGGATGAGATGGCTAGATGGCATCACGGATGCAATGAATATGAACTTGAGCACGCTCCGGGAGAGAGCGCAGGACAGGAAGGCCTGGCATGCTATGGTCCATGGGGTCACGAAGAGTCGGACACGACTGAACGACTGAACAACAACAACAACAACAACATGGTTTTCCCAGTAGTAATGTATGGCTGTGAGAGCTGGACTATAAGTAAGGCTGAGCGCCGAAGAATTGATGCGTTCGAACTGTGGTGCTGGAGAAGACTCTTACGAGTCCCCTGGACTGCAAGGAGGTCAGATCATTCCATCCTAAAGGAAATCAACCCTGACTGCTCATTGGAAGGACAGATACTGCAGCTGAAGCTCAAATATGTTGGCCACCTAATGTGAAGAGAAAACTCCCTGGAAAAGACCCTGATGCTGGGAAAGATTGAAGGCAAAAGGAGAAGGGGATGGCAGAGGATGAGATGGCTAGATAGCATCACTGATGCAATGAATATGAACTTAAGCACACTCCGGGAGAGAGCGCAGGACAGGAAGGCCTAGCGTGCTATGGTCCATGGGGTCACGAAGAGTCAGACACGACTTAACAACTGAACAACAACACTCTCTTTTAATGACATATCAGCTGGCACCGAGTGACTGCTGTTTCTACCTTTTGAATATTTTAGCTCTGCTCTTAATATTATTAGTTGGATTGAGCTATGTGCCTGAGTAATGTGGTTGGTGATGGAGGAGGAGAACCCATATTAGAGGTCTGATAGACAGAGGAAGATATGACACTGGGGATTAGAGTGGCTAGGTGACCCGAAGGGCAGTGGGACATCTACAAGATCTCCCATCTTTTAGTCCTTTCTCCATCCAAGGAAACCTGGGCTGCTCTTTCACCTTAACCTCAGCTTTTGAAATGTTTCTCTTTGTATCAGTGCTGTATCAGTGTATAACTAGTCTTTAGTCAGTGTATAACTAGCATAGAGTTGCCGATGCAAAAATGGTGACCTAGAACTCTGTGTGTGTGGGTATGCCCGTCCCTTGATTTTAATGAGCCCTGAGCTTTCAGCCAGAAGACCAGTATGATTGCTGGATCTGCTCCATCATGCCTTACCATGCAAGAAGTGTTTTCCATTCATTGTGTTAAATTGCAGAAAAAGTTTGTTGTATATATTTTATGATTTCTTAAATATCATAAAATATATGTGATATTTGCAGATTAGTGTTAGTTGCAACTCCAAATGATACTAAGTGTGGTTCCCAATAGATGACAAGAAAAGAAAGACAAAAGCAAGTAGAAAAGAAAGAATAGAGAAAGTAGAAGACAGATAGAGAAGAGAGAAAAAAGAAAGAAAAGGCAAAAGGCAAAGAAAAAACATTTATAAAAATTACATGTCTAAAACCATCCATGAGGCAAAAGTATGTGGGCATCATTAAAAGATATGTTTTGAATTTTATTACAGTGGAAGGGGGCCAGGGATAGCTTTGTATTTTCTGGAAAAAAAATTTGACAATTAAGCATTTGTGCACACGTAGCATTTGTTTCAGCAATGATGGGGGTGCGTAGAGTGAACTCTGTAGGGGGTAGGATCTTTGCAACTATGCCCCAATTAGCATTTTGGGAATAAGTTAAACTTACACCATAAACTTTTAACATGGTATCTTTTTGAATTTTCTCAGGATGTCTACAGACAGGTATTAGGCAAGAGCTAATAAGCCCGTTTGCAGGTATACCTCTTGGCAAACAAAAATGTTTTATGCTCGTGATGTTAGCCAGGTGAAGCCAGTAATTATCAGCAAATCACTGGGACAAACTTCTCCTTCCAGGGGCAGACCCCCCTTTTTGCACCTTATTAAGGAAACACAATGCAACACTACTAACACTACAACACGCATGTTTGATCTTCTTTGGGATCTGACCGTACGCTGGGCAGCTATTCACCTGGCAAGCTGCAGTAGGGTCTAGTCCCCTTCTTCAATTCTCCAGTTGCAGGTCTGACCGTACGCAGGGGGACAGTTTCCCGGTGTGTCCACAGTAAGGTCTAGCCTGAGTCTTCTTACTGCTTTTTCAGAATGATTTTTAAAGGATTTTCAGGATTTCTGTTTATGGTCTACTTTCCCCCTCTCGCTCTCTTGACTCGTGTCCAATGTATCCAGGGTTTAATTCTAGCTGCTTTCATAGCTGCGGGGGTGGAAAGTATGACAGTTTTCAGTCCTCTCCATCTGGGAGTCAAAGGGTTATTTTTCCCTCTTTAACTCATACTTTAACTCTTGGTTGGAACGGATGAGCTTCTGTGATGGGAATGGCTTATTTTTTTAAGACAAAGCGGCGCTGGGCTTGAAGAACTTTGCTCAGTGTTTGAACTTTTTGTTTAAGGCTAACGTTTGCTTGCTTTTGATGCTGCTCCAGTGTCAATTATGAAGTCAATGTCACGGCCCCTCACAGTCAATATCACGGCCCCTCTCAAGCTGTCTCCCTCTTCGCCCATTCTGGCCTCTTTGGTTTTTTCCTTTGTGTATTTGATTTATTTTATTTGGGCATTCATGCCACTAATGTCCATCTTGTCCACACTGGGCACACTGGTTCTTTTTTAAGAATCTTCTGCCTCTGCCGGGTCTTCTTCTTTTCTTTTTTCGTTTACGTCTTCTTGGGCCTCTGGGTCGAGGGGGGTGTACTGGCGATAGGCATTTGAAAGATGCTCCAAGTACGCTCTGGGGCCTCGGTGGCACCTTGCAGCACTTTAGACACTTTGGTCATATTAATTGACTTCTTCATACCTGCTTTCATGGCTTTTAACAGCAGGGTTTGATACTGGGTGAGGCGCTCTAGCCCAACTTGTGTTTTGGGATTCCAGCGAGGGGGGGATTACTTACAAGGAGACTTTATTGGGTAACTTACAGCACACAGGCGTACTTAATTTTTGGATCAGACAGCTTCTCTGAACCACGAGCTATTGCACTAAATGGGTTTTTATACTATACATGTTACCCATGAGGCAGCACAACACTAGCAAGCATTTTCAGCATAGGCTAGAAGTGCTTGGTTCTCAGGCACAGCTTCCTGTAAACAACTTCGCTTCCCAAAGTGCTTGATAACACTTTTATTTATTAGTATGGGAAGACAAATTTTTTCTTTCTTTTGCTTTCTTTTTCTTTGCTGATCTGCCTGTATTGCAGATCATGTTTCAAACTTTTTATATAAAACTTTCTGCTCCATGCACCAGCCTTGTCTCTTTATTCGTCTTTTTCAAGTTAAACTTACTCACTTAAACCTTTCTGCCTTACACTAGTCCCAATGACATACATTTGGGATAGGCTCTTCTTCTCCTTCTAGTTACATTTTCTTTATTTTAAAGAACTATTACATTATTGTGGCTACTTTACCCCAGGTAATAAGCTCCAGGCACAATCAGCTGCTTTTAATTTATCATGGGGGCAACTATGGCCACGCTTCTTTTTTATAAATGTTTTTTCTTTGCCTCTTGCCTTTTCTTTCTTTTTTCTCTCTTCTCTATCTGTCTTCTACTTTCTCTATTCTTTCTTTTCTACTTGCTTTTGTCTTTCTTTTCTTGTCATCTATTGGGAACCACACTTAGTATCATTTGGAGTTGCAACTAACACTAATCTGCAAATATCACATATATTTTATGATATTTAAGAAATCATAAAATATATACAACAAACTTTTTCTGCAATTTAACACAATGAATGGAAAACACTTCTTGCATGGTAAGGCATGATGGAGCAGATCCAGCAATCATACTGGTCTTCTGGCTGAAAGCTCAGGGCTCATTAAAATCAAGGGACGGGCATACCCACACACACAGAGTTCTAGGTCACCATTTTTGCATCGGCAACTCTATGCTGCATGAGTTCTGGCAGAAGGAAATCTAAAAGTCACAGATCAAACTTAGCCTGCTGTACACTGAGCTGACTACAAACACAGACACATGGTCCACAGCGATGAGAGTTCAAGTTTATCAAAAGCTTCACAGCACTGTCCATGGCAAGTCTTTGACAATTTAAAATTTTAGTTCATGTGCAGAGTGTCTCTAAAAAGCCCAGATGATGATGGAGGCAAACAGTGAAGGCTCTGGGCAATGAAGATGCGATGTTTCCAGCAAAGGCTCTCTACTTTTGCATGAGTTTAAAAAGGGAAAGTGTGGCCCTACACCCCTTTTGACAGACAAGGGCCTTTAACTTTTTAGCAAGGCCTCTGTCTAAACAGAGCCGCACAGCTCAGCTCTCTAGCCGTGACGCTTTAACCTGGGCAACTCCTCTGTAAATTTTATTTTACTTCTGTCAGGTTCTCTCACAGACATTTTAAAAACTTACTCTTTTTTTTTTTCTCTTCTAACCTGGTACACGAAAGCACTGAAACACTGAGTGCCGAAACTCAGGACGCTGGGGGGTGATGGGCATCGCCTTATACTTGCATTTTTCAAGCAGCCATTAATCTTCGGGGAGGCGGTGGGGTGATTTGCAGGACTTCAAAGGCAAGCTTCTCAGTTTGTTTGTATTTGTAAATCCCAAGCTCAAAACAGGACACGATGAGGTACAGGGCCACCAAATTCTTGCTTTGGCACGGGCAACAAATAACTCGGGTTAGCTTTCTTCGCTGGGGTCTCAAACAGGAAAACAGTCTTAATTTAAAGTTGTAACATCACTGACAGCGTCAGCCAGCCAGCTACACAGTTCTCATTGTTTTTTAAGACAGTTGCTCTAATATCTTCTTTTCTTCTCAATCAGGTTGGGTCTCCCAGCTTACACAGTTTATTGCAGCTTCCAGGAGCATGGCAGTAGCGTGATTTTGGCTTGGCCAGGAACATGCTGTCTGGTTTCTCGGTCTCTTTAGCACACACACTTAGGCAGTGTAACACTGGACACTCAAATCAGTGAGATTTCTTCATTGCAGGGAATCCCACGGCAAAAGCTTAATGGTTACGCTCTTCAGAAATCATATAGCTGATGGTCAGTAGCTACAGGCTCTATGCAATTTTAACACAGTTCAAAGCTAAACACGGCTACCTTGACAGAGATCTTCAACGTGGTCTCTCCGCTTCATTCTGCTTTGGGACAGTCTTATGGCACACTTTTCACTCGAAGAGGGGTCTAGCCTGTGCTCTGGGGGCTGATTCTTCACCTTTATTTTCTATTTTGCCTTCATCTTCTGGGTCTTCATTTTCAGTTTCCATTTCTTAGGGATTTCATCTCAATTAGGCGAGGTGATGATGTTGCACAACTCAGAACGTTGTGGGCAATTTTCCTGCCCCCCCCCCTCTCGGCGCGCTAGGCTAACAGCTACTTCTTCGGCCTTACACTCTCATGCTCCCACGCTTTGTTAAAAGCCAGACTGTCCTGCAACATTTTTCTAATTAACAGCCTCAGATCTTGTTTTTTTTTTTCTCTCAGCTCGACCTTGAGCTTTTTGCTGTTTTCTCTCTCTATTCTGAATCTTTTTTTAAAAAAAACCTTTTTCCTTCTTTGTTTGACATACATCTCAAGGGGGTGCAAGGTTTGCTTCCCCCACCACCCATAGCCTCCCTCCTAAATTGAAGACATACACAATTAGGGAATGGGAATTGGTCAGTGAGTAAGGGGTCTCACTGGCCGACACAAGAGGATTTTTCACATCACGCACTTTGCTACTGGCCTGGGCACCCGGACGGTCAACGGTATGCTTCAGAAACCGCAGTAGCCACTCACACAATCATCAATCTCTCCACTACATCCATATGTCCCTGCCACCCACTTTCCCCACTTTTTACCAGAGCGGAAAACGGCTTCCCCAGCTTCCTCAGCTTCCTACTGAGTACTGGCGTGCTAGGTACTGGCGCCCACTCGGGGGTGTGATCAGGCCCCCCTTCTACCCGCAAGGAGTAGGTTCTTTTGTATACGTATACCACCAACACTGACCTTCTTCATAAGGCGGGGCCCTCTTTTTTTCTGCCCAGTGGCCTTTCTCCCTAAAGGCGGGGCCCTCTTTTTCCCATATACTTGCCTTTCTCCTGAAGGCTTCTAATGTGGGTTTCAACTCAATTGCAGCTGCGATACAGGCAGGGCTCAAGTTCCTTCCTCCGCTTCCCAAGGTTCTCTTGCTGCTCACTACCGTTTGGGCGATCCCGGTGCAGGCTTTCTCCCATTCACTCGACAAAAAGGTCGGTGGCGCCAAGAAAGGGAGGCATGCGCCGAGCTCGTCCTCCCGGTGCGGCGATCAAGAGCAGGCAACTGCCACCTGTCTGGCTCAGAGCCTGCCACATCCGAGTCACGGCACCATTTATGTTGCAGAACCCAGAGTCAGAGAGACCACGGAGTGAAGGAAAAAGAGATTCTTTATTTAACGCGCGGGCTTAAGGCTGGAATCGTTTCCAAAGAGCCAGAAGCCCCGATTTACATTAGCACATTGGTTTTATAGACATTGTGACATATATGAAATGGCTCCTCCTCTCCCTCCCGCATGGGGTTGCAATCCTCAACATTTTTCCTCCTAGCACCATTGTTTATAATACAAGAACTGGGTTATAGGGTAGCCATGATAAGGAGAGAACAGAAGAGAACAGCAGAGAACAAGATATACACTTGTATGACCTTTGACAAGATAAGGAATTCCTGTGTCTCGTCAGCTTACAACAATATATTCAAGGGAGAAAGAGCTCAGCAAGAACATGAAGCATGAGACTGCATGAGGCTACTTAGTCTGACCCCTGATATGGCTGCTACATAACAAAACACCATTCACTTCTTGATTGCGGATGAAACAGCTGATCTGGCATATATTACTGAAAATTGCATGGATGACCAGTGTGTGTGTGGGCGTGCGTGCGTGCGACAGAATAGATCATTCACAGTTTTGTCTACCTGTATACTCAGTGTGGATTTAGGGTCAAGAAAGTGAAGTTTCCATGGTCTGTAGGGATTCCATGTCCACCTCCAGGAGACTCATTGGATCAGATGCAGGTCTTGAATACTTGGCCACTTGGTGCTGGGCATTAGGAATAGGTTGGGGATGTAACAACAGTGTGCAGAGCACCTCATCTATGAAGCATACATATTTTCTTTAAAAAAATCATTTACATGTTATAGAAAAGAAATAACCATGAAATTGCCAACTATGCTGGATTTTCATCTTCAGCTGTTTCAAATTGTTTTACATTTCTGTATGTTCAAGATTTTTATGTTTTATTATGCTGTATTTTAGGGTCCTGATTTTTTGCAAACCTCCCAGAGAGCTTTGCCTACTGGCGATACAGAGATGTAATGAATGAAAATGAAAAGAAATCTTCCCAATCTGGCAATAAGCCAGGATGATTAAATTAATCTAAAACTCTGGCAGGCTGGGAAGCAACTCTACCCTCTGGAACTGAGACTATAAGAGCCCTGTGTATAGGTTGGGGAAGCAATTTGGGGTGCAATCTTATGCATGGTTAATATGCAGCACCAGTATGGAACGTATGGAACGCATCGGCACATGCAAAGCAAGTAGATATTGCTGTGAATGAGGCAATGCACATAGTGATGGGCTGCTTCAAACCGACGCCCGTTAATAAACTATATTCTCTTGTTGGCATTGCTCCACCTAAGATCAGAAGGGAAGTAGAAGCAAAGGCCAAAAGAACTAAGCAAGAGACTGACTCTCATCACCCTTTGAGCAGATATATTCCCCCAATTCCTTGACTTAGATGTAGAGCGAGCTTTATGTCAAGAACTAATATCCTAGAGGGAACCAAAGAACAGAATTGGATAAGTAAATGAAGGAATGAGTGTACCGACTCGAGTATTTTAGCGAAGGAAGAAATGGCCGCTGGAAATACTCTCTTATATAGTTTGGAGGACAATGAACAGGATGAGGGTGTGGGTACCAAGGTGTAAGACGAATTTATTTAAGTGGGAGTTGCTGGTTGACAATACATTATGTGAACGTGGAGAAACCCAAGACCCAGCGCATCTGATGGTGTGTTGAGTACTGCCAGAATCTTGTACTGTTGACGATCTACAGCAAGCTAATGACAAAGCTGTGGTGGTGGCTACATTTTGGCAAAGCAAAGTTTGATCTGGACACGAAATAAACAAACATGGTTAGGCAGAAAAAAGTCCTACAACTCCCAGCATGCCCCAACCAGCATGTCTGGGTGGAGAATGCCGGGAGTAGAAGAATGGTTCCCCCCCATCTAAACATGCATAGGATTGCGCCCTTAATCTCTGGTAATTTTACCCTTTAAAAGAATTAACCAAGGTATTTCTGTGTATTTTGTCTGCTTCACGTAACAAATCAAGGAAGACATGCTGCCTAGTCGAATGAGATGGCATGTAGGCTGTCGTTCGTCCAGTTGCATAGAACTGTAAATATGTGAAAGATGAGGGAAATATGTTGGCTGACTGCTCGTCTGCAGCCCCTTTCCCTCCCTCATCAGATTTTGGATGAGGAGCTGAATGGCGGTGACTTGAGGGATGAGGAGGGGCTTGCATCACACATGCTGACACCCCCGTGACAGAAAAGGGGCGGCCGCGCCGTCAGCCCAGGCATCTGCGGTGGGACGCAGACACGTCCCGCCCTGAGGCGACTTCTGTTCTGCAGTTGCCATTTTCGGACTCTAGGGGTCACTTTTCCGTTCTGAGCAACGTCGCCTCAGCCTGACATGCCCCTGTCTGCCTTTCCCACGTGACTGTCTCTCCTGTAAGGGAGAGGCGGAGAGGGAGGAGAGGGGAAAGGGAAAAAAAAACCCTGAGACTACAATTCCCAGAAGCCGCTGCTTTCCCTCCCTCCGGCCGCGGCCACCAACCCCTTCCCGTACCGGCCTCGCGCACGCGCCGAGCCGCCAAAACGGCCGACGGCGCCACGTGACGCTCCGCCGGCCAATCGGTTTCGAACCTGATTTGTTATCCGCCTTCCCCTTTTACCTCTCCCCTCCCCTCCGCACTTGTGCGATCAGAGCGATCTAAGATGGCGACGGTGGAACCGGTGAGTGTCCTCATTCCCGCTTCCTTTCTGCCCCTCCCCCCCTCCCCTTTCTGCCTCTGACAGCGTCAAGAAAAGGCCTTACGGCCCTGAGGGAAATGGTGCTGGAGGGAGAGTATCCTCTCGAGGAAGGTGAAGGAGGTGGCTGAGGAGGAGGAGGGCGGCGGCGGCGGCGGCGGCCTGGCAATATGTGTCTGTGTGGCGTGCGCGTACGGCGAGCGAAAGGCGCGGGCGGGCGCGATGGGGTGACTTGAGGGAATAATGGGGTGCGCAGAGGGGCGGGAGGCCGGGTGGTTCCGAGCGCGTGAGCGCGACCGGCCGGGGATTGTGCCGTCACCGCTGGGGCGGGGGCGTGGAGGGGCGGCGGGGGAGGGGTCGCGCGGCGATGGGGGGAGCGGCCGCGGAGGGCCGGTGCGGGGGGAGAGGAGAATTCGGAGGGCGAGGGAGAAAAACTCCGGGCGGCCCGCGTGCTTGTGCGCGTGTGTCCGTGGGACCCAACTTCTTAAAATTGTTTTTTAGCGTGCCGGTAGGCCGAGGCGCTTCTGGGGCTCCCGCCGATTCTGCTGGCGTCTTCCCCCGTCTCTTTCTCTCCTTCCCCCGTAACTTTTCGCGAACACGCGCCGGCCTGGTCTGGTCTGCCAGACACCCGCAGCGTCGAGGAACCGGCAGAGACGCGCCTCCTCCCCGCGCCCCGCGCGCTTTCCTCCTCAATGCGGCCGCGGCGGCAGCCCAAATAAGTCTATCGATCTCCTCTTTAGCTGGAGGTGAGACCGGCCTGTCCTGTGGTCTTCGGCTGCTTCTCTACTCTCGAAGGCGCCTCCTTTCGGGTCGCCGGCCTAGCGTGCTCCTCGCTTCCTGCATTTCTTCTGTATTTCGTAAGAGAAGTGGGGCCATGGGGAACCCCTTAGGATCGAAGAACCAACTTCCAAGTTTTCCCAGCCTAGTCTAAACCCTCGGGATCTGTTCCTTCCATTACATCCCCACACCACCCGGTTCTAGCCCTGTTTTTTTCCTGAATTGTTTCTAATTTACATACAGTCGTCGCGTGCTTGGATAGATATTTTCTAGTCTTCAACAACCCCTCCCCCCGCTGCTGTCCACAATTATTGTGTCCAAGGCTCATTTGAATTGCTAACCAAGCAAGAAAGTATTTCTCTTATCAGTGCAACCTGTCCTAATGTAGGTTGGGGGTGATGTACAAAACCAGGGCTTTAGGGTGTAGTGCCAGATCATGACAGCTTGTTTGGAAGGAGCATCTTTGTGGCTGGAAACCCTAGCCATGAACCAAGTGATCCTGTAAATTGGCCCCAGCGCTGCATAGGCAGTTGACAAGTTAAAATCCTGGGTTAACATAACATTTCACTGTAGATATAGAGAGACTGAGGGTTGCCTGGGTGTAGCATGTGTTCAGTATGCCCCTCCGCAGGTGGCTATAGGAAAATGTCGCATTCTATTTCTAATCTTTTTGAGAGTAGGCATAGTTTTAAAATGTAATCTTTTTCTTAGTCCACAGATGGTTCTTAGTGCAAGACTTCTTAAGTGTAGAAGAAGCAAAATTATGGAATGATCCATAATATTCTTAAGTACTCTGGCTCTTTTGGAAGCTGTCTTCTGATAGTTCTCAGTGTAAATAAGTCCCTCATTTTTGTCAGTTTCATCAGCTGTGTGTGTGTGTGTGTGTGTGTAGGGGGCTTGTTTCAAAGTACTAGGTTTTACAAGCTATTAATCATCATGATTGAAGACTTTTTGGGGTTATGTAGTGTAGTAAGGGTAAGTATTCTTTCATACCCATGACTATAATGTACTATCTTAACACGGTCTGTTTCAGAGAGAGAGAGCCAGCCAGCTAATGCTCATTAATATTTATTTATGGAAGAAAGATATTGAACATTCATCTAGTTACGTTGCCACGTTCTAAACTCCACAACATTAAGATATTGACAAAAATTAAAACGTGTGTTCTAGAATACTTAGAATATTTGTTGTGTCTAACCTCATTGACTTCAGAGGAAACACTTTTGCTGTTCAGAAAATCTATCGTGAAAAAATTATGGTTGACAACATCATGATTTCTTCTTGAAGAAAAAGTAAAGAAAGTAAAGCATATATTAATTATTTGAAAAGTATGTAATCATTTGCCCTAGATGTTTCCTTGCCACATGACAAGGGTAATGTATGAAGTATTGACTTGTCAAGAGTATGCATCAACACTAATTCCATTGCTACTTGGACTCCTAGTTGAAGGGATTATGACTTTATGATGTGGATTATTCAAAGACATCCTTCACTTAAGGAATAGTATGATTAGATCTTATAATTACAACTAAGGATGCAGTTGATACAGTTGAAAGTTTCATGTTTCATCAGTCGCTGTGCTGGCATTGTCAAATGGTTCTTTTCTGTTTACTAATTCTAATTGGCGTAGTTCTGTGAATCATTTGTTAGTCAGGCAATTGATACTTAAATAATAGAGCTGCATAATAGGTAATCTAACACAGAATTTTAAAATAGGATCATCACAATTTTATTTCGTATACCACCTTCAATTTTCATAGCGTGCTTCTTTGTCTGGATCAGAATTTTCAGTCTTAACATATTGAGGGTTACGGAAGGGCTGTGTTGCTTCTCCCTTCCTAAAGTGCTGTGAATCGAATTTTGGAATTTTCTGTACAGAGTCTTTGACATACTAGAACTTAGTTTGAATCCAAACTAAGTTAGTCATACTTAGGCCCCACTGATTTAAATGGGACCTAAGTTAGTCATGACCAACTTTTCACATGTATTTTTGTGGGACCTAAGCGCAATTAATTTAGGCTGGAACTGATCCACTGTTTTTGCTTTCTATGTAGATCTCCATAACTTAATGAATTCTGTAATAACTGGCTATGTATAGTCTTGTGTTATGATGCAGAAAGCTGTTTCTCTGCATGTATGCCCTGACCAAATCTTGCAAACTAGGGTAGAAAGTGCTATGGCAATACTATCTTGCAACCAGGTAATGTTATCTATAATTGAAAGGGTATGCTGGTATCATTGTTCAGGGTTTTGTTGCCCTCCACCAGGGTGGGCAACTTGAAGGCCAAAACATCTGGAGGGCCACAACTCCCATGATCCTTTACCATTGGCTATACTGGTAAGGGCTAATGGGAGTTGTAGGCCAAATCATCTGGAGAGCCATAGGCTGCCCACCACTTACCTAGACCATTTACTTGTGGCATGCATGAGACCTCTTGCAATGGAATCTGTTTATGTGATGCTCATTGAGAAATGTTACATTGAAGAGGGTGATTCTGCTGAATTTTAGCAGTACATACCCATCTTGAACCAAGTGGTATCTGATCTTTTTGTGGTACCTGCAATTGTGTAAATACTGCCTTGCTCTTCACATGAAGCCATTGGAATCCTGAATGTTCAAGTGCCCACATTTGTCAAATCATATAGTCATATCCATATTATAAGAAGTTGCAGATTTTCATGCCATATATCTGGAAATGGTTATCATGCTAAAAGGAAACTTGCACAGGATAATATATCACAGTTTTAAAGAAGCAAGTTAATTGCTTACTTTGTTTATGTAGGAAACCACTTCTAACCCTCAGACTTCAGAAGAAGAGAAAACTGAGACACCAGCAAGTCAGGAGATAGTCAGTCCTGAACCATACATTAAGCATCCATTACAAAACAGGTGAGACGTGTTTCCTCTGAACAATATAATAGCATATTACAAGATTGATAGTTGTGTCAAAATTACTGGATGTTTTGGAATGATATTAAAAATTATATTTGAAGTTGATATTTAAAAAAATGTATTTTTGACTATAGGTTGAAAATAAAGCCCTGTCCAGTATCCAGATTAGATACCCTTTCTGATGGATGCCTTTGGATATGGGAATAAAGTGGGGATTATTCGTTTTATTTAATGACTTTTGAAAAATGAAAACCTACCTTTACAGGACTTACAGACAAGAGTCTAAAGTCATATCTGTGTTGCATGTAGGATCTGATTTGTAGTACGCACATACTTGGAGGTTCATGGAAGGTACCTTGCCTGATTTTGGTGGGAATCCCTGCATTTACTCCTGCACCACAGCCCACCCCATTGAGCAGAGTCCTTCAATCTTCTGTGTAGTATTTTGGAGGGACTGTTGGAAGGAGGGAGGGGAAGTCTGCTTCTGCCAGTCCAGTTGCATACACCTAAAATTGGATCTAACCCTTTATATGGATTTACAAATTGCATGGTGCTAACAGTTGTGTAACAGTGTAATGTTGAGGAATATAATATGCTCATAGCTTAAAATGTACATCGGTGCAATGAAATCTGTGCTTTTAGACCTTAACTTCCACCTACACATATGTATTATCTCATTGCAACACAAATCCACTGATGGTGAAAAAAACTTTGCATACTAGACTAGTATATGTATTAGTGTGTGTCCAACGCCACACACTATCTGTTAATTGTGGGTTTAACAACCAATATTTAACCTAACAACTAATTGTAGGTTGTTTAATCCACGATTAACCTGTAGTGCCCAGGCTCAGATGACATCGAGCAACCTCTGATTGGAGGTTGCATATGTTCCTGGTTATTCTAATATTTGAGTAGCTCAGAAGTTAAGTATAATGAAGCTGTATTGCATTTTCAAGTATGTCTTACAATAACACCCCCCAGTTGGTCTTGGTGAAATAACAGTTTAAATATTTAAGTGAACATCACAGTTCTGGGGATCTTGGCTTAGTAAAATGTATAACTTCACATATCTTGTTCTGTTATACCCCAAAACAGGAGAACAATGTTAAGATGTGCATCCTGGTACAATCTGCCTCGAGAGCAGTATCTCCATTCAAAAGAGCACATGCATATCAGCGAGGGCTGTTTGAGAGTTTAACTTTTTAAAAAGGGCTTGAAACAATCAGTTCATTAATGGGAAGGAGCAGCAGTGGTGCACTGAATCCAGCTCTTCCCCTGAACCAGTTGAGCACTAGTCCTTTAGCTTTTTAAAAAGATCTCTATACATGTAGCCCTAGCTTCTGGATCAGACAGGTTAACTTGCACATATGGTAACCAGTTGTGGGTGTGCAGAAGCCTGCTACCCTGCATGTAATGCCAGTAGCTAGATTGGGACATAGACGTTGTTTAAAGGGCATGTTTCAGATTATATGCTTCAAATAGATTTCCCCGGGATTTGTTTCCAAAAGGGGATTGAATTTAGGATACAAAGGTATTTGTAATCCATGTCCTGTCTTAAGCAAACAGTCATTATATCTAAATATAAATACAGTCAGTGCTGGCATGTAGAGCCTCAGTAGCATGCCCAGGGATTTGAAAAATAAACCTATGGGCTTTTGCTGTCCTCTTGACTTATATTTTTCCTTCCCAAACTTCTATGCTCTAGGATTTTCTTACTGTTTTAAAAAAATCACTGGATAATAGTACATTGTAGCCTAACATGAAATCAATATTTTTTCAGGTGGGCACTCTGGTTCTTTAAAAATGACAAAAGTAAAACCTGGCAAGCAAATCTTCGTCTGATCTCAAAATTTGATACTGTTGAAGATTTTTGGGCGTAAGTGAAGCTTTCAGATGCCAGTACCGTTCATTCCTAAAGTACACATCTTTTAACTATGTTACTATATAGCTTTTAAAATCTACCACAGAAAAGACCAGTGCACTGACCTCAAAGCCTATGTGGCAAGTTTTATACTACGGTTTTCAAGCTCTAAATTGAGCTTGAGACTTGATTCCCCCTTCACTTTTCTGTTCTTTATGTAGGATGACAAAGAAATAAAGGAAACTGAGTATGGTGAATGGAAAGGATACTCAAAGAAATAGTGAAAACGGCTTGACAAGTGCTTTAATTTTAAAAGTTAACACATTAAGGGCGCAATCCTATGGATTGTGCCCCCAATGATCGTGAGCCCCTGAACTTGCACACTTGCATTTATGCTGTGCAGGGCGAGAAGAGCATGGAGGTGATAATTGTGCTTCTCTTGCCCTGCGTTTTCGCTAGACCTGCGATTTGGCCCATTTAGCTAGGGCTGTGGAGGAGGAGGGAAGGAGGCTTTCAGAGGATTTTTCGTAAGCCGGCCACTTCAATCTCCTTCCCTTCCCACCCACAGAACTGCCCCCTTTCCCTCCTGTCTGGGCTCATGTTTGTGAGCTCGTAGAGGCAGCCAGTGCAGTTCTCTCCATGCTGGCTGCAAGGGGGAGTGGGCAGAGGGCTCTGCTTCCCAGCTTGGAAGTCATAGCGCTGTCTGCAACTTCAGCATTGGGAATCCAAGCAATCCTGTGGCCCCCCAGACTCTGTCCAGGGGCCGCCTTAGCATGATTGAGGAAGAGCTTGGGATTAAAAATTGTACCTGCAGATATTTTTAGTAGAAAGTGTCTGATCAAGAAAAAATTAATACAGGAGCCTAGGAGAACTACAAGCAATCAATACTGGAGTTCCCCATACTTAATAGCATAGGTACCAGTGAGTTATGCTCTCTAGATGTTTGAAATAATGAAGTTGAATGGATTTTCTTAAGTTGTGAACACTGATGTGTGACTGGATTATGGTTTCGATGTTAGTTTTTTCTGTTTAATAACATGTGGCTTGTTGAGAATAGGTTTGTACTCGTATTCAAAAACTCAGGTCTCAGTTTTAAAATTGTAGAGTGTTTGTATTTTTTAGACTTCTTGAGTATCTCTGATTTCCAGTACTTGTGAGTTCACTTTTTGAATTGTTCTTTGCTTTTCCTAAATAGGTTATATAACCATATCCAGCTCTCTAGTAACTTAATGCCTGGTTGTGACTACTCTCTCTTTAAGGTATGCAGAGTAAACTTTATTGAGTTGGGTTTACCTTGTTCGAGTTAAATAATTTGTGGGTGGGGGGTCATCGGAAAGATGGTATGTAAGCAACCCCTCTACACAGACTAATGTTCTCCTGTCCTCTGAGATATATCTAGCTTCCCTGTCCACAGCACGACACTTAATTTCTAGAGAAAGTATATGAAAGAGCTGAGACCAAACACACTACCAACGCTTGCTGTTTGAGTGTGGTATGAGTCACTAGTTTTACCACTCACTGCCTCTCTTTAGGCTACTGCCTAGAAATAAAATCCTTAATCTAGTCATTCTCTAAACTCTAGGAGAAGAAAAAGTATTTCTATACATTGTCTTGCGTATTGACGTTTAGAAGAAAACATACAAGTAAAATCTTAATGCCGTGAGGATTCCAGATAGTATTTTAAAATCGAGTTGTTGTGTTACAACACAGTCCACAGCATATGCATTGAGTATTTTTATTCAAACTGCACTTTTTAGGATGGTATTGAGCCTATGTGGGAAGATGAGAAGAATAAACGAGGAGGACGATGGCTAATTACACTAAACAAGCAGCAGAGACGAAGTGACCTTGATCGCTTCTGGCTAGAGACAGTAAGTTTTTGTGTGTGCTCTGATTTCTTGGTCATATTTGAGGAAAGAGCTGTTTTCTTCTTACACCTTAAAAAGCAGGAGGCTTGGTGCACCAACTCTGTGCAGGCAGTGTATTGGTCATGGTTATTAGACCCATTTCCAGATCAAG
Source organism: Heloderma suspectum (assembly GCF_057233095.1). NCBI lineage: Eukaryota > Metazoa > Chordata > Lepidosauria > Squamata > Helodermatidae > Heloderma > Heloderma suspectum. The sequence goes on along the minus strand of NC_139462.1, from coordinate 32,332,840 downwards.
GTGTGCTTGCCTTGGCATCTTAAGGGGTGAATGACTATTAACATGGTCAGCTACAGGGATTTGTGACGCCTGTTTGATCCTGGAATGATATCTTGGGTGGCAGTAGGGTAGACGGTTGAGGTAACTGGTGTTCCACTGGATGGGGGTAGAATAGATGAAGTTGCCTCCTTAGTATCCTAGCCCCCTAATACATAGAGGAGCTGAGTTCTATGAAACAAGTAGGGAGACAACTAGAGGGCAAATGGTGTAACACTGATGCTGACCATGCCATAGACCCAGGCCTGTGGGCAGGATTTCCTCATGAGTAACCTAAGAACATAAAACCATGCTGGATCAGACAAAGGGTCCATCTAGTCCAGCATTCTGTTTAACAGTAGCCAACCAGCTGCCCATGGAAAAACTTAAGGAAGTAAATTCCATAGCTTAGCTATGCACTGTGTGAAGAAGTACTTCCTTTTATCTGTCCTGAATTTCCCACCAATCAGCTTCATGGGTTGACTCTCAGTTCTAGTATTATGAGAGGGGGAGAAAAATGTTTCTCTATTCAGTTTCTCCACACCGTGCATAATTTTGTACACCTCTCTCATGTCTCCTCTTACTCACCTTTTTCTAAGCTAAACAATCCCAGCTGTTGTAACCTTCCCACATAGGGGAGTTGCTCCAGCCCTTGATCGTTTTAGTTGTCCTTTCCTGCACTTTTACAACTCTACAATACAGCGAGTTTTGAATTACCCTTTTCGGGGGGATGGGGGCGCACAGCAATTATGTAACCATATCTGGATTACATTCTTCAACCCATTTCAGTTGGGCTTCCCACCTCATTTTGGGACTGAGATGGTCTTTGTGGCCTTGTTGATTAGTGCCTATAAGTAGACAGAGGGGTCTCTTTTCTCTGTTTACTTTTGGACCTCTTAGTGGCTTCTGATAGAGTGGACTATGCAATTTTGATTACGTGACTCAAACAGCTAGTAGGATTATTTGCTCTGGCTCTTCAGTGGTTCAGCTATTTTGCTTTTATCGAGGTGCACTCAGTAGGCCTGTTTGCATGTAACGGCAGCAGATCATAGGTTAATTAACTAACCTGCTAATTGTAGGTTAATTGTGGGCTGTTTAATTGTTTAACCCACAATTAAACTATAGACTAGATTCACACAACACAATAACCCGCACTCAAAGGTTGAAACATGGGATCTTCAAACGTGGGTTATTGTGTTGTCTGAACCCCTTGACAAACCATGGTTTGTTAGCCATGAACAACCCATAGTTCACAACCCAGCAACAAGCCATGGGTTCTCTTCATTGGTTGTTCATGGTTAACAAACCATGGTTTATTAGTGTGGCTGGGTTCAGAAAAACATGATAACCCACGTTTCAATGACAACTCATAGTTCAACGACAACCTGTGCTCAACCCTTGACTTTGGGTTGTCATGTCATCTGAACATGTCATCTGGTCCTTGTGTCCAGGTTTGGATGTCAAGTAGCAACCTCAAAATGGCTGCAGAATGTGCCCAGCCCATGCTGCAGCAAATTGTGGGTTAATTAATTATGTGCAAACCAGATCAGTGGATTATTGTTAGCTCAGCCCTGTCTGGTTACATGACATGATGTTTCATGAGGCTCAGTTTGTTACCAATAACAATTTCATAACATCTATGAAAATGCTAGGAACAATCATCTGGAACTTTGGAATTGGGTATCATCAATACCCCGATACCACGCAGCTCTACGTAATAATCAGTGCTTGGAGGCTGTGGATGAGTGGATGAGGTGAAGTAGCTGAAATTGCTTGGAGGCAAGAAGAACGTAGCATGAAACCTCTGGAATGGGTTGTCCTTGTGGCTGATGAGGGTGGTAATCTCCCAGTCTGATCAGGTTAAAAGCCTAGGCAAGCTCCTGAATCCTTCTTTGCTCTAAAATGTGTGCCAGGGAATGCCTTTTATTAACCACTTCTTACAGAGATTACCTTTCTTGTTGGAGAGAAGAGATTTTGACAGGATCCATGTTTCTGTCATTGGCTAGTATAATGTAGTTTCCATGGGGCTGCCCTTGAAGATGACTTGGAGGCTTCAGCTAGTGCAGAATGCCATTGCCCATTTCCAGTCAGAAATGGGGAGGGACAAACACAGCCGCTTCTGTGACAATTACACTGAGTGCCTATGGACTTTAATGGCAAATTGATTTGAAGCCCTTCATGACTTTAAAATCTCTCCCGTTGTCGCTACCTCACCCTTCAACTGAAAAAGGCTCCCAGAACAGCTCCCAGAGCCGAGCTGTTTAAGTTGTGTAAGATGGACCCTCTTTCACATGCTCATTTCAGGAGAGGTGAGGGCATCTGAGACAGAGCAGAGACATTACCACAATGCCTCCAAGGTTATGGAACAACCCTGATGTAGTCCAAAGTTGTATGGTTCTTGACAGCTTTTCAGAGAGGATGCAAAGCTGACCTCTTTTGAATGGCAGCTAGATAGGAATTTCTGGTTCTGTAGTACTGTAACTACAGTTTTAAAACGTTCCGTTGGATAATGCTTTGAGCTTTGGAGAAGCGGACAAACGTTTTTAAACGTATGAAGATTACCGAAGGTAGTGTCATAGGGTTTACATTGCCCTGTTCATATGCTCTGAAATGGGTGGTGGAGGAGCGCTGCACCCTTGTCTGTTCCACCATGCAGATGACATCATGTCCCGGCGGGTTTGTGGACAGATACATTCAGTCACATGGAGACTCTGGTCACCCAGTCCCCCTCCCGTTGCCATGCAGATGCTCCAAGTCACATTTGGGGCTGTCATTGAAAATGGTTTGGAAACTTCAGGTGGTACAGAATGCTGCTGCCTGACCGTTGATGTGAACACATTACACCCATTCTAGGCATCTGTATTACCAGTTCATTTCTGGGTCCAATGTGGTGTAGTGGCTAGACTATTGGACTGGGAGCTGGGAGGTCCGGGTTCTAGTCCTCACTCGGCCATGGAAGCTCACTGGGTGACTTTGGGTCCGTCACAGACTCTCAGCCCAACCCACCTCACAAGGTTGTTGTTGTGAGGATAAAATGGAGAGGAGGAGGATTAGGTATGCTGTCTTGGGTTCCTTACAGAGGAAAAAAGGCAGGATATAAATGTAATTAAAAAAATTAATTAAAAATTCAGGGTGCTGGTTTTGACCTTTAAAACAATGAACTGTCTGGGTCTCAAGTACCTCAGGGAGCACCGTTTCCCATATGAGCCCCTGAGTGCCTAAAGATCTACCAGTGAGGGTCCTTCCTGCCCCAGATTCCTCCTTCTAGAGAGGTACAGTGTCATCTACCAGGAGCAGGGACTTTAGTAACTCTGCCGTGTGGAATGTTGTCCCCCTGCTCTTCCATAGGCAGATGAAAACTTGCTCTGGGTATCTGGAATTTGTGGTGTATTGTGTTCTTGTGTATAATTTCATTCTTCTATTTAGACAGCATCTCTAACTGTCTTCACTTTTGTAGCTGCTGTGCCTTATTGGAGAGTCCTTTGATGACTACAGTGATGATGTATGTGGAGCTGTTGTTAACGTTAGAACCAAGGGTGATAAAATAGCAATATGGACTACTGAATGTGAAAACAGGGATGCTGTTACACATATAGGGTAAGTTATGTTGGGTAACTGCAGAATACTATCATCCTCAATGTACCCTATACGCTGAGTTAGCTTGGACATCATAATAAACTATGCTGTATTGTGATGGAAATGAGCTGCAGCAACTCTTGGGCTTGCATGCTCCCCCCACCCCCAGCACAGCCACAAGGAGGAGATAGGAAGCTTTAGATTCCATTTTCAGTTAACTGCAGTTTTATTGTTACATTCCATTCCTAAACTGTATTTAACTATGGCTTGTTTGAAACAAGACAACTTCAAATTATGGTTGATGAAGCTGGCTTGTCTCAGAAAAATATAGTTAAGATTAACCATAATTTATGGTTTGTACATAATACTAAACTGCAGTTAATAAAAATGGAAGCAAAAGCTTCTGATCTTGCAGCCGTACAGAATGGGGAGCGCATGGGCCCAAAGCTTGCTACGGGTCGTTCCTGTCACAATAATTCATGGTTTATCATGATATCCAGACTGGCCTATGTGTAGCCCAGTTCTACACATATTTTCAAGAAGCTTCACTAGACAAATGTCCATAGGATTGCAACTTAAGTTTATTACAGTACTTTAACATTTCTTTGTGTTCTAATACTTGGTCAAGTCCAGTCTGAGACATGTTCCTTCTGAGGACAAGAAAAGGCGGGTTGTAAAGCTGCCTTTTGAACACACAGTTTTATGCAAGCTTTTGTGGAAATACCTTTTCCTATAGGTTTGAAAGATAAATCCAGAAAGATTAATTTTCACTGATGTTGAAGGACAATGAGGGAAGTTCAGTTTCATTCCCTTTGGAAAGTTGTGCTGAAACAGTTAATCTTTTGCAAATGTCATATAGAAATGGTTCATTTCATGGATAGTTTAGCAGTGGATATTTCTATCAAGTGCAAAAGATTGGCATTGCCCGAGAATGAAATATTTTCTACACTTTTACATTCTATTTGTTATGGAGTGGGGAGGTTTAATTTAGAAATGTTATCTTGATTCTTTGAAAGGAGATAAAATCTACTGAAGCCACGTTAACATGAAATTGGAAATACATTTACTTCCTTGATTATATTTCTGTAACTAGTGTGCAGCACTGAACTGTGAAAAATCTGATCAGAGGAAGTATTTAATTTGCCTTACAGCAGGTTTTCCATTATTGAACGTACATTTAATAGTCATTGCTGACATGGAAAGTGTTAGAATAAACTGAAATGGGTCCATGAATTTTAAAATGTCATGATTCGTTGTAAGGCAGTTGTAGTCAGGTCATGAATCCGATACTCTCTGGGCTACATTCCTAAGCACACTTAAGTCCCACACAGTATAAATGTGTAGGATTGTGTTGAAATAGGATGCTTTTTTAAAAGTGCAATGATATCTTTCAAAAATCCCACGGCTTTTCGGTTGGCCTTGTACAAATGAGGTTTCTGGCGCAACTGCCTTTTTCAGGGTCTTGAACACTGGCATTACTTTACAAAATTCATCTAAACAAACAGAACTGAGATTTCAGTTTAGTGTTATGATACTTTGAATAATGGCTGTGACTGCTGTTGTGAATAAATAAATGTGGTCTGAGGAAGCAGTTTTTAACCTTTACACTCGGACTGATCTTTAACCCCAACCTGCAAAAGACCAGTTGCAGGGAGGACAGCAGGGCTCCCACACTGTTAATAGCTGTGCAGAAGAGGGAATTTTCTCATCCTTGTGTGATAAACTGCACCTGCCAAAATTCCCTCTTTTATATAACTATTAAAGATGAAGGAGTTATTTCCTCTTATTTCATGTGATCTCTCCCTGCCTTTCTTGTTAAAAACCCTATTAAAAAAATTAAATGATGTTGATGCTACTGCTGCTACCCACCTTATATGAGGATGTGAGCCACCATTAGAGACAAGTGTTTTAAGGGACATTCAGCACATGATAGCCTATAATACAACATATACAGCGTATATGATAACGGAGGTAAACTAGAGCTTGCTAAGAGGTTAAAAGATAGTGCCTTGGTAACTTATTATGTGCTATAATGGAGATTTGGCAGCTGTTAGCTTCAATTATTGTGTGAATAAAAGAGCCAGTTTTGTACAAAGATTAATATAAAAACCTCCAAAACTTTGCAATAGGGGCTTGCACATATGAAAATAATACGCTGTTCTCTTCTGAAGAACTGTACTTAAACTGATCTTGTATGTTTTTATTTCTCAGGAGAGTGTACAAGGAAAGGTTAGGACTTCCTCCAAAGATAGTGATTGGTTATCAGTCCCATGCTGACACAGCTACTAAGAGCGGCTCCACCACTAAAAATAGGTTTGTTGTTTAAGAAGACACCTTCAGAGTATTTCATAGGAGACTGCGTCAAGCAATCGAGATTTGGGAGCTGAACCAAAGCCTCTATAAAAGCAGAGTGGACTGCATTTAAATCTGATTTCCATCTAAATGTTGCTAAATTTGTGAAAGTCTCATTTGCTTTTGTCTTGTACTTCTGTGTGTCCCCCCCCCAACTTTTTGACTGAAGTAACCTTTATCCAAATCAAAGAATTTCAGTACAACATTTGCCCCTTGAATCCATAAATGTCTCCCTAGCCCGCTCTGTGATGTTTCTTAGGAAAGTAACTGTTATATTAAAAATATCCTGAAAACAGTGCCATTTCTACAGGGAAATAAACTACTTTTTTTCACCTTTGCATTGTATGCAATAACATGTTTGCTGGTTTGAAAGAAGAGTATGATCCATACATTTTTCTAGCAAATCTTTCTTGATACAGCATGACCATTGCTGTAACTGATGCTGATGGCTGCTAGATTTAATTTATTTGTTTCCCTTTCTGATAACATTAGTGATATCCTGATTTCAGTTCTTGGTCATGTAACATTGGTGAAGGATCTGGGAATATGACAAAAGGTTTAATAAACATTAATTTTGTGCATTCTTTGGTAATTATTTTGTAACATCAAAGCTTTGCTACAAGTTTCATGCATTTCGAGTCAAATCAGTGGTATGTTTGTGCGATTTCCTGAACATAATTGTGGATTTTTAAAAATGTAACACCATAATTACATTCCTTACTAGAAATAGTATTCCTGTTTTTTGTATCTTATGCTGTATTTTAACACTTTGTATTCCTTAGGTTATATTTTGCTTTGGTTTAAGAACGGCTCAAATAGAAAAGCAGTCCCATTCATATTAAGACAGTGTACAAAACTGTAAATAAAATGTGTACAGTGAATTGTCTTTTAGACAAGTAGATTTGTCCTTTTATTTCATTATACTGAAATGTTTTGAACTACTACTGACAAAGACAGTCTCTATTGTGGCTTCTGTTGTAGTTTGTCTTCCAGAAGAGGTTAACTTGAATTCAAGTTACATTAGATTTAAATAAACCTCCCTGTTATCCTCAAATGGAAATACATTGCTCTGACTATATCTTAAATGAATATGTTCACGGAGGGAGCAACCCTATGGGCCCTAGACTGCAGCTAGACGGCCATAGGATATCTGGTTTTCTGGGATCCAACCTCAGAGCCCGTGCTATCTGAATAGGATTGCGCCCTTAATTGTTTAGTGTATTACATTACTGTCAGGACAAAGTACTGAGACATTGAATGGAATAGTTGAAAGCTGGTCTTCCATTGCAACAGGACAAAACTGAAAATCTGGAACTACTAAAAGCTGGGTTTAAGAGAATGATCCACTCGTTCATTTTTTTATTATTTTTTTTTTACAGAACTAGCAAAATGGCTTTCTGGCTTTGGAAGTTGGTGATGAGAGAGTAGGAGGTTGATGTCAGTGGTACTGGAAAAAATACTTGATTAACTTGTCCCAATTCCAAAATACAAAGTAACTGGATGGTGTGACCTTACATTGATTGGGAGATCTGAGCAATTCTGGGAGGTTATTTAGGTGACCTTAATCTGAAAGTCTGGATATTCTCCCCACCACTGCCCCACTTTTATGATAAACATCTTCATGGTGGGAGGTCTTTGCCTAGGTGTGCTGATTTTGCTTTTTGGTTCTTGTAGGCCATCTTGCATGAACCCAAATAGCATTTAGTATTTGCAGTTAATCTTTCCCCCTCATAATAAATGGTATAGTTCTAGTATTAAAGCAAGTGCTGTCTGTAGTAATGCCTAATTCTATTTGACAAAATGAAATGACTGACTAATAAGATCCTAGCCTAAGCTGTTCCTGTTGCCAGTTAGAGGGTGTCTGGAGGTGTGAAAGGTTTTGTACTAGTCACACTTGTTCATGGTTATCTGAGAGCTCAGTATAACAAGCTTTCAATTTGGCTGTATGGTTACAAAACAAATTGAACTCACAATTGCTTTCATAGTCCCCCTCTGAGGTCAATTAGACACAATGCAGGAGATCAGTGACTAGGATCTACATTTTAAAAGAAGCATGGAGAGGAAGGGGGGATGAATCCCATTGGGACTCTGGTGCCTGGAAGGGGGCTTAGCCTTTCCCCCTTTCATGAAGCTTTCCCAATTAATTACCCTCCTTTTGAACTTGCTGTTTGTTCTGTGTGGAGAGGGAACTTACAGGTATGATACCAATAAATTTTCCCTTGCAGTGCAGATAGCAGGTATTTGAGAAAAGGGATTGGCGGGGGTTATACCTTCCAGTGCTATGAACCCAATCAGATTCTCTTCCCCACTCCAATTGAAGCTTAAAAAAAAAAAGTCATGACATAGCAAGCTTTGGTCCAAGTTGATGGTCACACCGGTGATGGAATCAATGGAAGCTGGCTTATAAGTTCCCCAAACTTGATTTAGCAAGTTATTGCAGTCTAGCATGGCAGGGGGTGAGAAGTGAAGTTGGATACAAGCCCAAAGTGCCCTTGAATTTGTGGAACTAGTTGTAACAGTTTTTTAGATCTTCACCTGATCTGCAACCATTCGGTATATGTTCATTTGATGGAGAAAAAAATGCAAGCAGGAATTTTCAGATGTCTTAATGTGGATTGCCCAAAAGATTGCTGCAACTGGTCTGTTTGCCCCATTCTTGATCCAGTACTTGGGCCATAAGGTACCAAATCTTCAGCTGGTTTCCATAAACTATGTAATCAATAGAGCAGTGAATAACTAGATTGTGATGTTGGTCAACTTATGAAAAATAACTTGTTTAAAAACATAGCAAAAAACATGCCTAGCTTTTGCCTATGTCTTTTTCACTTGTCTCTGCAACATCAGTTGAGGGCTAGGAAGTAAGGAGGAACCCTGGACAGAGGTCTTGGCTGGAGATCTGGGTTGCTTGTTTACTGTATTTGGCCAGTACCTCCCTTCCGCATCCCTGTCCTTGCCAAAACATTCAATTCAAAAACTGGTATAGAATCAACGTAATATGTGAAAGTTTTCTGAGCAGACAATTGAGATTTTAGTGCACGTTCCAGATTCTGAATGACAAAACTGAGAATATGGCTGTGATATGTCACTGTCTTATGCTGTATTTTAATTATGTCTTATCTATCAAATTCTCCAGTAATGCTCAAGTGAGGGTTATTTTTAAGTTTTAGTTTGTATTCTATGTTTTTACTTCTGCAGCAACTGCTGGCATATTTCTTTCATACTCTGTTACTTCAATGGGACATTTGAGGTGTTCAGAAGTAATTGCAGATTTTTAAAAAAGAACTCTTAACAGTCATCTGTGTTCAGGGTGCTTGATGCCTTCTACTAGCTTTGAAGGATAGAAGTTGTTGAGCAATCAGGATGCTATGCATTTTGCCAGACACCACAAGGAGGAGGCATGCAGTGTCACCTAGCAGTTGTTGCTTTTGTTGTGGGCTCAGCAGTTGTGGCAGGTCACTGTATCACTTCCATGTAGAAAATGTATTACCACCTGTCTGCTCACAAAATCCACAGATTTTAACAGTGGTAGGTAATCCCTTTTGCCTCCCTGGAGGAGGCAGAAAGAGTTCTGGACCCTCCTTACTGCTCTCCAGCCCAACAAAACATAGCTTCATTTCCTGTACTCCTGTTATTAGCTCATATGTACTTGCCTCGCTGGCCAGGACAAGCCCAGGGCTAGCAGTTAGCATGTATGCATCAGCATTAGGTGACTAAGTGGGGAGATTACTCTGCTTTTCACCCATCCGAAACCCAATACAGCATCTCTTAACAGCAATGGAGACTTCACATACCTAAGTGAACTATTCCCTACTATTCCAGCATGTCTGCTTAAGGAGTGGAGTGGTGTTGCAGGTAAATATGAACACGCCTGATGAGGAAGTAATGGCCAAAGGAAGTCTTTGTGTTGAGGATATTTATACATTTTTTAGTCGCTTTTCTCTCAGTACACTGTGAGCGTCTACTGTCAAAAAGAGCAGAGCAGCACAGTAGGACTGATATAGTAATAGCTAGAAAAATTCCTTTGAGAAAGTGTATTTACCTGCTGGTGCAAGGATATCACCTGATGGTTCTCCTTGGGCACCCTATAGCAAAGAGTATACCCCAATCAATTTCATATGCAAAAGGGAATGCAACCAACATCTTGCTAGCCTCCAAGGAAGCAGCGTAGGTCAGTGGTAGAGCACATGCTCTGTAAGCAGAAAGTCTCTAGACTGATCCCTGGCATCTCCAGGTAGGGCTAGGAAAGAATCCTTCCTGAAGGCCTGGAGAGCTGCTGCCAGTCAGTGACTGGGTTCTCAGGACCCATCCTGAATATTCAACCCGTGGCGGTGGGTTGTGTCATCTGAACCTGGCCAGCAGGGGTTATGCAGGGTGCGACCTGTTGTGTAAACAACCCCAGAGTTGACTACAGGGCTAGATGGGCCAATGGTCTGACGGTATAAATCAGCTTCCTATGTTCTAAGAGGACAAGGAGGTACATTTTAGAAAAGGTATTTCCTGAGATACCTGGGACTGTGACCATTTAGTGAATGTTCAGGCATCTGATGTATTAGGAAAGAATGAGAGAGCAAGTAAACTGCTTTTTGTTCCTAGCAGTCTCATGTCTAAGACAGTAGACCAGTGGACATCTGAACAACAAGATGTCAATTAGGAAAAGATTTACTCCATAACATCATATTGGTGCTAAAATAGATCAGTGTAGTTTATGTTCTGCATTTTAATCAGGAAAAGGTGCATAAAGGGCTTGGGAAGCTGCAAAAATGTAGTGCGGTTTCTAAAATGACACGCTGAACCTTAGGAATCATAAGCTTAGGAATCATACACCAAAATCCAGTTTCTTAAACTGCAGTAACAATGGCTACTTTAAGGACCCTGTCAAGAAATGAAGTTAAAATTCAAATGAGTAATGTGGAGTTGTACAGAAAGATTGACCAAAATATAATCAGCTGTGTTTTTAAAACAATAAAAATAAATTGAGGTTGGCAGTTAAGTAGAACAGATTTAAAAAAACACACAAGGCAGAAATGTTTTTTTGCTTTTAATATTGCATACAAGCAAAAAGCTTTATAGAGACTTAATATCCTTATGAAATGCCACAACGTTTACCACTCAAGAGGAAAGACATAAAGACCACAGCAGGGATCATGTAAATTGACCTTGGAAGTCATCATAAATCTCAGGATTCTTAATTATGCAGTTGAGGGTAATTTTGTCCCAGGGGTGTTTTCTTCCTTGTGTCCAACTGCTTCCAATGAATTTCTCGGATGCATGTGGCAAATGTTTTAACTGGGGTGGGCTGGGGACACTGGTGTGCAGTGTGGGAAATGATGCAAGGATTAACTGTAGTGGTAAAAGAGCCCCCCACCCACCCCCCAACACTGGAAGCCACAATTCTGGCTTGAGTATTGGAGAAGATGATTTCTATGTGAGATACTTGATCTCTTTTAGGAGGAAGGGAGAATCTGTACAGGAGGAGGGGCAGGTCTATGCAGGAGGAGGAAGCTCAGTCTGTCTCATTCTCATTCCCAAATACCAGCTTCTTGTTGGAACAGGAAAAGTGCACATTTGGGTCACATTTTTTAAAGTGCACTTACTCTCACCCCACTAAAATGTGAAAATGCAACACACACACCCATGCATTTTTAAAGTGCACATTTTTCTGTTGGATGTATTTTGCGAACACCATTGCAAGCTCAGGGATATGTAAGCTTTGCCCCCAAAATGCACTTGCATTTGGGCATGCAAATGGGGCATGCTGCTACTTACCATTTGCCTTTTCTGTTAATGACTATAATTAGGTTATTGGTGCATGCGGCACTTTAAACTGCAGTACTGGGTTCCTCAGCAAGAGAAACTAGCTTCTTCGTGTACCAGACTAAATTCTGACCTGGTTCACACAATCGTTCAGTCGTTCAGTCGTGTCCGACTCTTCGTGACCCCATGGACCATAGCACGCCAGGCCTTCCTGTCCTCCGCTCTCTCCCAGAGTGTGCTCAAGTTCATATTCATTGCATCGGTGATGCTATCCAGCCCTCTCATCCTCTGCCATCCCCTTCTCCTTTTGCCTTCGATCTTTCCCAGCATCAGGGTATTTTCCAGAGAGTTTTCTCTTCGCATTAGGTGGCCAAAATATTTGAGCTTCAGTATCTGTCCTTCCAATTCTCCCCCCACCCTACTTTCTGCTAGCTGAGCTTGAGTTTGATGGGTCCTTTGGCAGCTGTCAAACTCCCGCGCAGTTAATAGAAACTCAGCAAAAAAAGGGTGGGCTACATTTTCCTATGAAAATGAGGTCCTGCTGGCTCAGGGTGGGGTGCAAGGGGAGCACCTCCATGGCTCGTGGCAAGACTTTAGATGGGGGGAGCACTTGGCTGAGTGATCGGGGGGGGCACGTTTCCCACTTCTCCAGGTAGTCGAGATCATCCAGTTACCCCAGCACCCCAGGGATTTAAACTGCCACCCCGACCCTTGGGGATCCCATCCTTGTACTGCACCCATCCTTGAGTCCTCAGCACTAAATTTTCATATAAAAGTGCACGCCACCCCATTTCTTTAGTAACTGCTTCTACTTTGATGGCTGTCAAAATAGAAGCAGAGTGAACTGAAGAGAAAAATGGCGTGGCACCTCGGGCACCCTTAAAAACAGTTCCAGGAGACTCGGGCAAGTGGACATTTCTAGCAGGGCACCACCAAGGTTCAGGCAATGCATTGAACCCTGGAGGCACTTTTGCTACAGGGGTGATCTACACCCGGTTTTCCCCACCTGTCAACTGTGCAAGGCTGTCAAAACAGCCTTGCTACAGTGTAGCCTTGAGCATTCCCTTGTATGTTTGACATACAAGGGAGATCCAAGGCAAGCTGCTACACTTTTGGATGCCTGCGGTTACGGAAGTGCCCAACCACAAATAATCAAAATAAAATTAAAAAATGAATAAATAAAGGGGCCATTTGCACACATAAACCAGGGCTGGGAAAATGCATTAAACATTCCCAGCCGTGTGCAAAGAAAAAGAAATAAAAAAGAGGGCTCTGGCTGCAATTGGAATCGTGGTTGGAGCAGGGATGGGGGGCTTGGTGGGGACCAGTGGCCGCCCCTTCAAAGTGCTTTTGGGCAACTTGGAGGGCTAGCGGCTGGCAAGAGGAAAGGGGCGCTGGCAGCGGCTTGATTACAAAAAGCGATCACAGCCACGCTCGGGAAGAGCAGCAGGGGTTTCTGCCGCTCTTGTCGAGCATCTCACTACCCAATGCCCTTTACCCACAATAGGTTGGCATATCCAGGTTTGGGCAACTCGCCAACCCATCATGGGCAAAACAGCCACTACAACAGATTATCAGGGTGGGTTGTTTGGGAAAAACAGCCCACCCTGATAAAACTGGCCTGGGTTTGCACACCACGCTTACCCATGGTGGGTTAGCATGTCGTGCAAATGCAGTCTTTGTCATAGAAGTTGCCCATCCACAGCACCTGGGCAGCAGACTGAGCAAGGAACACAGGTCGCCTGGCCACAATCTCCTACAGTGTAGTGAGATGTACTGCATTTCTATTTAAATTATAATAATTCTACATTTGCCTCTATAATTGGTGACCTTGTTTTGAATTATGCTTTCCCTCTTTTTTGGCAGTTTATAAGTGGCCACCTTACTGAGTGTGTCTGTGTTATGTGTGAAAATGGCTATGTGTGTATGAAAGAAAGAGTGTGGGGTGAAATGGCTGCAATCTTCACAGCAGCAGGGTGGGGAATGGCTTTTCTAGCAACAGGATATTGTTGTGAGCAATCCCTGTTGTAATGCAAAGTATTTTGGAGCTTCTCAGTCTGGAATGGGCAGTTAAGATCAATTAGCTTTACCAAAGACTTGCTCCTGGTGGAGACGAAAAATGCTAGAAGTGGTTTGTTGATCAAGACATCTGCCTGAATTTCTGGACTTTCCTTGGGGGTGTGGTTATGGGGACTGTCATGACGGGCACCTGCACTTCAGAACAGACTACCACACCATTGGTGGGGTCGCTCTGACCTCTTTGGTTTTAAGCCCACCCACATTTTCAGCTCACCTCTGGCATGCAGCCTCTGGAAGTTTCCTCCAAAAGGGAATGCAGCCTTTAGGCTGAAAACTTTCCCCACCCCTGACAAGGGCTAGATCTACACTAGTGCTTTTTATCGGTACTGAAGTGCACCGATAACTGTTGGGGCACATGATGCATTCCGTATACCGCTTTGCTAGCGTTATTTCCTGCTTTTTATTTTGCACTGTCCAAAACACTGCAACAGGTGTCATTGTGTGTGCTACGAGGTACAAAGAGGGATATAGCATCACCATGATGGGATTGTATCGATATGATACCAAGTGTAGATCTGGCCTTAGTAAACTTATATCCTGGCTTTCAATTGAATGATTCTCAAGGTGGCTTACCATAGATCGTAATAATGCACACACAAACCACACAACTCAGCAGCCTTTTGTCCCCTGGCTGATGGCAGAGGCCAGAGTGCTTCTTTTCAGCTCTGCAGCCCCAGATAAACTGATAGGTTGATCAGAGCATTGTTTCTGGTGGGGGGAGCAAGCTCCCTGCAGCTGTCCCTTCTCTGGCCAATGGCTGAGGCCATGCCAGTCTCCCAGATGCCATGTTCTTCCTTGGAGGCAGGGAGGGGTCACATCTTCCCAGAGGCCATTGGTCCCCTGGCCAGTGTGTGCTTCTCTTCCGCCCTGCAGTGCAGGACTGACAAGGCTCCACATACAACTTAACAGCTGCTGTTTAGGATCAGGCTATAAAGCTGATGGCTGCCAGCCAAACTTTTGATGCCCCTCGTGTGGCTGCAAAAAAAAAGAAGCAGTGGAGCGATAAAGACGGCAGGCGAAGCATTTGGCTGTAGAAGTTGTGTGCAGAAGTTGTGCAGGAGATCGCCAAACAGCATCAGCTGCACAGCTGGCTGCAGCCAGCATCTTCCTCACAAATAGCCTCCCCCTTTCTTCTGCAGCTGTTGCTGGGAGTGAGTCACACCAGCAGCTGTTTACATTATGGCCGAGTTCCTGGAGAGAAATATTTAATCCTGCCAGAGCATTTCTATTGAAAACAAAAGCGCACGTGCGCGCGCGCACACACACACACACACACACACACAAGCCCCTATCGTTTTAGTCGCCTGGAGCCCGGCTGCTTCTCCTGGCTTGCTGCCTTCCCCTTAGGATAAATAGGGGAGTGTGTATGAAACACATGAGGCCGGACGGCCGTGTGTCGGGATGCTCTGACTTGGGTTCCTGCACTGAGCAGGGTGTTGGACTCGATGGCCTTGTAGGCTCCTTCCAACCCGAGTATTCTATGATTCATCCCTGTTCCCCTCCCCCGATGTTAAATTTTATGCTTACACATGAAAAGAGTTTTAGGGCACGATCCTACGCATGTTTAAACAGAAAGAAGTCCTACAACTCCCAGCATTCCCCAGCCAGAAGTGTTGTAGGACCTTTTCCCTGTTTAAACATGCAAATAATTGCACCCTTAGACAATGAAAGAATAAGAATCACCTACATTCAGAAGAGTCAGGAGTACTGCAGGAGTCAGTTTCCAGAGCAGAAGGGAGTAGCCATAGCTCAGTACCAGGGCACTTCCTTGGTTGAAGAAGATCCCAGGTTTGATCCCTGGCATTGTCAGTTTCACCTGAGAAACCTGTACGAGGGACAAGAAGCAACAGTAAGAACCAGACATGGAACAATTGATTGGTTCAAAATTGGGAAAGGAGGACGACAAGGCTGCATATTGTCGCCCTGCTTATTTAACTTATATGCAGAGTACATCATGAGAAACGCTGGGTTGGATGAATCACAGGTCGGAATTAAGATTGCTGGGAGAATTATCAACAACCTCCGATATGCAGACGATACCACCCTAATGGCAGAAAGCGAAGAGGATCTCAAGAGCCTCTTGTTGAGGGTGAAAGAGGAGAGTGCAAAAGCTGGTTTGAAACTCAACATTAAAAAAACGAAGATCATGGCATCTGGCCCCATCACTTCCTGGCATATAGAAGGGGAAGAAATGGAAGCAGTGACAGATTTTATTTTCTTGGGCTCCAAGATCACCGCAGATGGTGACTGTAGCCATGAAATTAAAAGACGCTTGCTCCTTGGGAGGAAAACTATGGCAAACCTAGACAGCATAGTAAGAAGCAGAGACATCACCTTGCCGACAAAGGTCCGTCTAATCAAAGCTATGGTTTTCCCAGTATGGTTTCTCACAGTATGGCTGTGAGAGCTGGACTATAAGGAAGGCTGATGCCGAAGAATTGATGCTTTCGAACTGTGGTGCTGGAGAAGACTCGTACGAGTCCCCTGGACTGCAAGGAGGTCAAATCAGTCCATCCTAAAGGAAATCAACCCTGAGTGCTCATTGGAAGGACAGATACTGAAGCTGAAGCTCAAATATTTTGGCCACCTAATGCGGAGAGAAAACTCTCTGGAAAAGACCCTGATGCTGGGAAAGACTGAAGGCAAAAGGAGAAGGGGACAGCAGAGGATGAGATGGCTAGATAGCATCACTGATGCAATAAATATGGACTTGAGCATGCTCCGGGAGAGAGCGCAGGACAGGAAGGCCTAACGTGCTATGGTCCATGGGGTCACAAAGAGTCGGACATGACTGAACGACTGAACAACAACAACAATTGTCAGTTAAAAGGGTGAGATAGTATAGGGGTAAGCAGACTGCAAGCTTCGGGGATCTACTTTGTTTTTGCTTGCTTTGATTAATATCCTGAGATCTGCCAACCAGACCAAGGAGCAAAATTCCTGCACTTTGAATTAAAGAATTCTGAGCCCAGGAATTTGTTCTGAGTATCAGAACTGAACTGAACTCTCAGTCTTTCCATACAACAATCTAGTCCTGATCATGTCCTCCACCCCAGCTTTCTTTGTTTCAGCAGTGTAACTGTGTGTGTGGGGGGGGGGGGAGGTCTGTTGTTGCCATTATTACAAAATTGGGAGTCAAAAACCACTGCTGAGTTTCCTTCAAATAATCCAGAAAACTACCAATAGATCCTGATTGACCTTCTGCCCACCCCTGAGATAGCAGGTAATGCAAAAGTCCTTTCTCTGGCTGAATGCCTGGAATCTGAGGACACAATGCCGGGTTGGTCTGACCTAGGATAAGGCAGCTTCCTATGTTTTTATGCATCCAGATGGGAAGGGGGAAAGCCCAGGACAATTCGGGTGCAATCCTATGGGGATAGGCAGCTGCCTCCAAACTGTGGCCATAATTTCCATGAAGCGCCAGCAATTAGCCAAATTAGGCAATCCCGTATTAAAGAGACGTTGCAGTGTCCAACAGACATGCAACAAAAGTTTTTGCTGAATAAGACGCAGCCTAAGATCCACAGGTGTGACAGAACATTCATGGAATCATTCATGGAATCATTCCCTCCGCACTTCTCCTGCCCGGCATTTGCAGCTAAATAGCCGATTTCGGCTGTCTAGCCAAGGGAAGGCAGAGCGGGGGAGGAAGCTGCCAGACAACACATAGGATGTGTCGTACCAGCATTTCTGCCTTCCCCGCCCCAGAACGCCCCCCCCCCGAATGCCCCATTTTGGCTGCTCCACGCTCCTCTTCTGAGCATGGAGTGCGAAGGGGGGAAACTCGGTTCTCCAGGAATCGACGCTCCGAGGTTGGTTCCCGGAAACCCACATATCCTATGGTCGTCTAGCTGCTGACTAGTGGCCACAGGATTGCTCCCTCCGTCATGCAGGGAGGCTTCTCCTGAAGACAGGTTATTTTGCTGCAGCTTTTCCTTGGGAGTGTCTGATCCAATCTAGGGATGCATGAGAGATGTGCTTCAATTCATTTTTTACCAGAATTTACCCAGTTTGCACCTCCTGGAACTGAACATGGACCCAGATGCAACCTGCAGTTGAACTCTTTTTCCGAACTTGCAGTGCAATTCATGGAACAAAAAAAGCATACATTTGAAAAATGTGCATGGAAAAATACGCACAAATATGCCTGATCAATGAGAGAAAAATGCCTACATTTCAAGAAAGTACACAGTTGATGCGTACATTTGGGAAAATATGCATGTAAATATGCACACATTTTTGTACTTTTTTTTCTTTTTGCAAATTGGAATGAGCTTCAGGACGAGCTTTGGAGGACCTTGACAAAGTCGAGTTTTGCTGAGTTGCACATCCCTAATTCAATCACACCCAATGTATAGATGAGGAAGAATTATGTGTCTTGGCATAGGCTTAATTGGAGGAGACATAACTCCTCTTTTACTGTCCTCTATTTGAAGGGATGCTACAGGACCATCCTCTATTTGAAGGCGTCCTCTGTTTGAAGGGCTGTCCTGTCCAGGTCTGATATAAAGATGAAGAACCATCAAAAGGAAGAGCTGGGCCTTAAAGTTGCCCATCAACAGCATGTGGACAGCAGAATGAGCAAGGCACACAGGTCGCCTGGCCTTGCACACTATGGTGAGACGTACTGTATTTCTACTTAAATTATAATGTGTCTAAACTTGCATGTATACATATAAATTAGTGTGTTACTAATTACTGCCACCAGGTAAAGTTTATGGCTGGGGCCCCACCAGAAAACACTTTTTCCCAAGAGCCCCCTCAAATCTGCAGCCAGCCCTACTACATCCTACATCAGGGTCATTGTTGGAAATTAAAACAGTGGCCCCCAAGCCTCCACTGCGGGCTGCTTGATACTCATGGGGGGAGGGCCGTGAGCAGGCATCAGTAGGGGGCCCTGACAGCTGCCTGAGGATGTCTCCTGGTCCTGCTTTATTTAAGAACATGATCTGCCTCTTCATAAATCCTTCTGATAAAAATCTCTAGGGAGAAAAAATGTTTAGGGTGCAATCATATCAGGGTAGGCGGCCACCTCCAAACTCAGAGGCAACCACCTATCCAATGCAGGGCAGGAGAGGCGCTGAGGGGATCGTCCCCTCTGCGCTTCAGCCACTCTGCATTTATGGCTAGACAGACGATTTCGGCTGTCTAGCCACAGGAAGGGGAGCGGGGGGAGTGGCTGCCGGATGACACATAGGATGTGTCGTACCAGCATTTCCGCCTTCTCCACCCTGGAACACCCCCAGGAACGCCCTGGTTTTGCGTCTCCATGTTCTCCTTCCAAGCGTGGAGCGCGGGGCTGTTCTGCTTTATGTGGGAGGGGGTGGAGGTTGGTTCTCAGTGAACTGACCTATCCTATGGCCATTTAGCTGCTGACTAGTGGCCACAGGATTGCTCCCTTATTGTTTTTATGTTATTCCACTTTACAGAAGGTTAGGCCAGAGTTCATTAGTTCCTAGGGATCAATCCAGAGGCAATGCTGTGCAAAGCAGCATGGTACACAACATGTACTATGCAAAGATTTTTTGGTTTTTTTTTTTTTTTTAATGCAAATGCACCTTCACATTTTCATGAAGATGCACCGATATATTCCTCTTTGCTGCAAAGAGCCGGTCTGGAAAGACAAACCATCTATTGCACTCTGTTGACATTGTGTTTCCTTGTCCATGTGCAATGCTCTGTACATGTGTCAATCAACTTGTAGATCTTCTCTGCCAAGCTGAAATGGATTTCTTTGTTACTCAACATCAGTGGTGTAGTGGAGGCAGGGCTCACAGGGACGCAGACCCGGCACCTTTCATTAGCAGGGACTCTGATGTCATCTGCCACCCCCCTCAGAATTCCCTGTTGCCTCTGAGCTTAGCTGCGATCCTCACTGTAGCTGTGGGGGAATGAGTTTTCCAAGCAACAATATATTGTTCCATATTGGAATACAAAATATTTGGGATGCCTTGGTCTGGAATGGGCAATTAAGACCTATTTGCTTTACCTAAGACATGCTCCTGGTAGAGATGAAAACTCCTAGAACTGGTTTGTTGATATGCATTGACACAGTTGCCTGAAATGTTTGGACTGCCCTTGGAGACTGACACAATGAGCGCCTGCATTTCCAAATTTACCACTGCACCACTGTGTGTGTGCGTAGTTCAATCCAGTTGGGTGTGTTGATGTTTCTGTTGGTGGGGGAGGGGGGAGATATAATGAAGAGCTTAGGGAAGGCTAATGGGTAATGTTGGGGCATTAAGGGAGCGTGCAAGGGGGCTGTTTAAATGAGAAGGGCTGAGTTGAGAGGGTGGAGCTTCCATAGAGTATCGTATTCTGAAAACCTAAAATGTTTGTGTTTGAGTGAGTGGGTGGGTGGGTGAAAAAGATTTTAACACCCCAGCATTTTTTCCTCAGACATCCAATTGAAATACCACTGCCTTACTCTCAGCTGCACTGTTTTTGGATCCAAGTTGAAGGCTGTATATCTTACAAGGTTGTATAATCTTAGAAGGGAGTGAAGGGACCCTGCACTTCTGAATTTGCCACTACATTACTGCTCAACATGATGCAGGAACACATGTGGGTCTCCATGCATTGCAGTGCACTGACTCCACAGTTCCTTCTCTGCATTCTGGTGGGATCCTGCAGGGCAGCAGCCTCCAACCTTTTCAAATTCGGCACCCATCATTTCACCCCAACCTAAATGTGGGCCGCAGTCTTAATTTTTTTATGCATATGACTTTCTGTCTCTCTCTCTCCTTTGTAAATCTCACTGTGTTCAATTGACTGACTCCTACTCTTTAATAAGTGTGCACAGGATTGCAGCCTTAGTCATTTTTAACAAATTCACAACAGTTGGGGTGGGGGTGGGGATTTCAGAAGAAAAAATTAATATGTGGTTAGATTGAGGCTGCAGTCTTCTGCACAGTTACTTGTGCAGTACACCATATTGAGCTCAGTGAAACTTACTTCTGAGTGGACACAGATAGGATTGGATTGCATGGCTACAGTCCTAAACACACACTGATTTGTATCCAGTAGTGCCTTTTTGTCAGTGGGACCGCTGGTGGATAGAATTCCCCCTCTCCCCCTGCACCTCCCCTCCTCCCCCCTGCAGCCCCCTAAACCTTGGGGGGATTGCAGGGGGGAGGGGGGAGGAAAATTCCCATTGCACAAGTCTGCTCACATAATGTTTGATTCTGCCGGCAATTCTAAACATAATTTACTAGGGAACAAGTCTAATTTAATTTAGTGGGAGTTACTTCCAAGTTGACATGCATAGGATTGCACTGTAAAGAGGGAGTGAGTTCCATTGAACCTAGGAGGACCTGCTCCTGATGAAACATATATAGGAGTGTGGTGTTCGAGTGGTTAATTTTAGAAGACACTGATTATGCATGGAGCGATGGTGTTTAGCACATGAGTAGCACAGCAATTACAAAGTCCTATATTTATTCTGGGAAGGGTGGTGGTGGTTAGCAGCTGCAATAGAATCTTACCTAAATCTTGCTGGATGTACATCCTAGTGGTAGTTGGAAGAGTGACAGGGAAACAGCAGGACTTGCAAGAACATGGGCGTGAGAGAGCATGCCAAAGGAATATGAAACTATGACTCAGCAGTTACTGATCAGCCTGAGTTGCTTAACAGCTCCTACCAGCTGTTATTAACTCATACCCAAAAGCTTTATAGAGAAAGCAATCTTTCCTTTAATTCATAGTGCCATTGGAAAATAGCCTATTTGCTGCTACACTCTTTATCTCTCGCCTTATCTGAGAGAAGCATTGTAAAGCTTTCCTGATTACGACTTCTCACCTTCTTTCTTGCACCCAAACCAATATTTCTGTGACAGAACAGGCTGTACTTAGCGGCAGATGCTGCTTTACTCAAGCAAGAGAACAGCTGTTTGATAGCAGATAATGCTGCAGTGTGCTTCCCAGCACAGAAGACTAAACATGCATTAATTTACAAAAGATTCTCCACTCAGACTCCAGTGGAAAGTGAATTTAATCCACAGTTTGGGCTATGTGGAAGGTGCGCATAATAGCTCTGAACAATGGAAGATAAGATCAGCTTGATAGTATTTCTGCAAATGTACTATTTTCCTGTAGGTGAAGTCTCAGGACTAAATTATACACTATGTTAAATATGTAGCATGACAATGAGCCTCACTTTCTTTTTATTCCAAATAAATATATGGTCCCCAAACGAGACTGGGGCCACCACGCATAGATAGAGAAGATTTAAATTTTCCCCCAGCTGTCTCTCTCCCCTAAATTCTCTCACGCACGTGCATACACACGCACACACACACACACACGGGGACTAAAAGAAGAAAACCAATCCATTGGTGCAAATAGAGGTTTGTTTGTTTTAGCACCAGTGTGTAGTAGTGATGGGGTGTGTGTGTTAAACCTCCCTATCTCACATATGGTGGTCTTGATTGGGGCCCAATACAGTTAGCTGGAAGTACAAAAGAAAGTGAGGCTCAACTACACACTTAGCATAGTGTGTAGCTTAGCCCTCAGAAAATAGCTCATTACTACTTCTGTGCTGTGGTGGTTCCTGACCTTGCAATAGGTGTTAGGCAATTATTTTTGTAGCCCCTCAATGTTTATTCAGAAAATACATCCCGCTGATTTCAGTGTTATTCAGGCCCAGTTCACATGGCAAAAACCAGAAAGGAAGCACCACAAGCAGACAAAATGTAAAAAGAGGATGTGTTCAGAAAGGTGCCAATTATTTAATAACAATAACAATAATAATAATAATAATATCCCAACACTGTTTAGATTGAAGAGCTCCTTTGTCAGGGGCAATCTGGTAGTGTTAAGAGAGATAGCCAGCATCTTTGGAAGCTGGCTTAGCCTGTTCCTAGAATTTGTTCTGGAAAACGTTGGGTTCATTTTTGTTTTTTTTTAAATGTTGGCACTTTTGATCACATGTTCTCTTTAGCATTCCAGTCTGTGTTTGGAAGCCTCCACAAGACTGTAGCAGCAGCTCTCAGAATGGATAGCTACTGACACCTATGGAGAACCTTCTCCATCCTCTCAGTTTCACCTCCCACGGCCACTCCTTTGCTTGCTCACTCACTCACTCACTCACTGACAGCGTATGGCGTGAGAGATGGGGCTGGTCTTCTAAAGTGTTTGGAAACTTCAACTGTCCCAGAAGGCAGTTGCCATGTTGGTAAGGATGGACTTGCTGTAGAAAATATATTTATCCAGTTCTTAAAGTTCTGCATTAGCTACCAGTTTGTTTCCAGGTGCAAGCCAAAGTGTTGATTTTGACCTATAAATCCCAAAAAGACCATGCTCCAGGGTATCTGTAGGATTGTCTTCTCCAAGAAGAACCTGTTTATCAATCAAGGGATTGTGTCCAGTGATATCAAGGGATGGTATCCAATGAAGTTCTGCTGGCAGATCAAATGTCCCCTCCCCCTCCTGTCCCATGTGTCCCCCAAATCTGTTCCAGAGGGTTGGAGGAACCTACAAAGCAGATTTGGGTATATGTGGGGGAGGGGACTGAAGTGGGGAGGAGAGGAAGGGAAATCCCTGTTGCACAGGTGGAAGTCCACCCGAGTAATGTTGGATTTTGCCCAGGATAACCTTCTGCGGCCCCTTCTCACATACCTCCACTACCTTTGGAGATTAGGCAGCTGAGCTGCCCAACAAGGAGAGGGTGCCCCAGTTCTGACATTCCCTCCCCAGGGAGATTGAGCCAGCACTATCTTCACTAACTTTTTAGATGCCAGACCCGTCTGCATTTTAATAGCATCTAATATTAGCTGACTTAAATGGTTTTATTAGCATCTGTGCTGCTGGTTTATAAGTACTGTTTAAACTGCTGTGAATTTTTAAAAGGTTTTTTCTTGTAGTTTGTTGTTCCTGTATCCTGAGGAGTCTGTAAGCTGCCTTGGGACAGCCCCCACCCCAACAGTGGAGCAGTTACATAAACATAGATTCTGGACTCAATGCTTTGCACCTTGGAGAGCTCCTTTAGAGTTCTGGCTGGTTCTGACTGAAATCCGGAGCGGATTCACCACCTCGCTGATGTCGGAGCCACCAGCCTCCACTGATATACACTATGTATTTCAGAATTAAGATCTGGAGCTCCTCCAGTGTTCTGAGGCAAAAGTGAGGAATAACGTGAGGAGAATTCCGAAGCCCACCCCCCCCGCTCTCCGCTCAGAACCAGCTAGAACTCTAAAACAGGTTGAGCACTTTGGATGGCTCCTTTAGAGTTCTTGCTGGTTCTGACTGAAACCCAGAGCGGATTCACCAGCCCACTGACATCAGAGCCACCAGTCTCCACTGCTTCACTTACTTCAAAACAGGGTAAGCCAGCCTTGCTGTGTTTGGGGGCCCTCCCGCTCATTCTGCAGAGAGGGGCCCTGGACATTTGCCCCAAAGTCCTGCCCTAAGGGCACCACTGCCCCCCAAAGCAGACCAGTTAGGATGGACTGCGCCCAGTGGACACAGAATGTTGACTGTGTTACTTGGCTGGGGTGTGGGCGATGGAAAACAGGGGACGAGAGAATGAAATGACTGGAATCCTGAATACACCCATGTGGCAATGTTTTATTGCAGGTCCTGCTCGTCATGCCTAAACTGATAGACATCTTCTCTGTGAATTGGTCAACTGCCCTTTCAAAGCTGTCTAAAATAGTGCAGGGGTGGGCAGATCTCCAGCAGTTTTGACTTCAGCTCCCAGAAGCCCCTGCCAGCATGGCCAATGGTCAGGAATGCTGGGAACTGGAGTCCAAAACAACTGGAGATCTACCTTCTGTCCACCCCTAGGCCAGTGGTCACTATCCCATCATGACCACCAGCTTAGTTGGCTTTAAAAGGGGGATTAAGCAAAGGCATGGAGGAGACATCTGTCAAAGGGAAGTGTGCTTAAGATTGCAGCCAGTGCTGGGCTTTGGAGGGCCCTCAGGCAAGACACCCTCAATGGCCCCCCTCCCTCAGTCGACCTTCTCACCACCATTGTCACCAGCCGCTGTTGCTCCTCATTCTCTTTCTCATCATTGCTACCACTTGCTTGATTGAGAGGCAGAGAGCCAGTGAGCAAGAGGCAGTGTGGCATCTCCTGCTCCTCCGTCTCACCACCACCGTTGTCTGGGCCAGAGCAAGAGGTAAGTGAACAAGCAGGTTGCAATGGTGAAGAGGAGGAGGAAGTCCAGGGATCCTTTGTCAGTGGGCCCCTCCTGGGATGTGGGCCTGGCCCTCACCAGGAGCCCAGCTATGCCTACACTTGACCCTGGCACTGGCTGCAATCTTGCTAATGGCTGAAGATCCAGACAGATGAATTTCTTGTGAGGAAATCACTGTTAATAATAACAAAGTTATAGCAAAGGCAGCTGAGTCAAGGCACTTCTCAAACATCTGGAAATGCTAAGCTTGGACTTAGGAATGATAAAGATGCGAGTCGCATATGAAGATTAGCAAACTGATTCATCTAAAAGCTGTCCAGTGAGGTTTCTTTCTTCTTAGTGCAGCAGTGGCTGCCAGCAATATGAGCCATCCCTGATGTCACAGAAATAATTGCACACCTCTTCTGCCCCCAGGCAATGCTCATAGGATTTCTGGGTGATTTTTTTTCACTTGACGCCTAGCTAGCCTAAAAGATGGGATCACCATCTATAATTAGCAACTTCCATAATTAGTAGCCTGCATGTCTCCTTTTCCTTGAGACCTTTGACTCAGTGTACTGGTTTCCCACAAGTTTGCAGAAAATGCCAGCAGTTCTAAAACGGTCGGCTATTCAACTGCTCTATAGGGACACATGTTATTTTTTCAAATAAGGTGCTATGCACGTGCCTTTGGGGACCATAGCACTATTACACCAAATGATAACAGCCATTTACAAACAAAACTGAAACAACTTGAGTAATGGCAGGAATTGACACCAGGACAATCTTCCTAGCTTTGCTATGCTAATTTAACATTTGTAATCAAAGAAAAACCTTAGTCTTGATTCAGTCCACAACACAATCAAATTTATGATAAATTCTTGTTCAGACATTTTACTCTAGAAATTATTTATTTTAGTTAATTATATTCTATTATTATATAACAATTGTTATACTATACTGTACTGTACTGTACTTTACTATACTATACTATGACAAATATCAGGATATAGGGACTTTCCCTGGTAAACTGGAAAATGTGAATTCCAGTACAACAGCTGGTAGAAATGAAGTTTTTGTTGTTTATTCTGTCAGTCGCTTCCGACTCTTCGTGACTTCATGGACCAGCCCATGCCAGAGCTTCCTGTCAGCCGTCGCCACCCCCAGCTCCCCCAAGGTCGAGTCCGTCACCTCCAGAATATCATCCATCCATCTTGCCCTTGGTCGGCCCCTCTTCCTTTTGCCTTCCACTTTCCCTAGCATCAGCATCTTCTCCAGGGTATTCTGTCTTCTCATTATGTGGCCAAAGTACTTCAGTTTTGCCTTTCATATCATTCCCTCAAGTGAGCAGTCTGGCTTTATTTCCTGGAGTATGGACTGGTTTGATCTTCTTGCAGTCCAAGGCACTCTCAGAATTTTCCTCCAATACCACAGTTCAAAAGCATCTATCTTCCTTCACTCAGCCTTCCTTATGGTCCAGCTCTCGCAGCCATAGGTTACTATGGGGAATACCATTGCTTTAACTATGCGGACCTTTGTTGTCAGTGTGATGTCTCTGCTCTTCACTATTTTATCAAGATTTGTCATTGCTCCCCTCCCAAGAAGTAAACGTCTTCTGATTTCCTGGCTGCAGTCAGCATCTGCAGTAATCTTTGTGCCTAGAAAGACAAAGTCTGTCACTGCCTCCACGTTTTCTCCCTCTATTTGCCTGTTATCAATCAAGCTGGTTGCCATAATCTTGGGGTTTTTTTGAGGTTTAACTGCAACCCAGCGTTTGCACTTTCTTCTTTCACCTTCAGAAATGAAGTACTATTTTAATATTAAGTATGAATTCCATTCATACTTGGCAATAAGGGCCATGGTGGCTTAGTGGTTAAGATGCTGAACTGCAGACTGGAAGATCGACAGGTCAGCAGTTCGAGACCCGAGTGCTGCGTGACGGAGTGAGCTCCCGTCTTCAGTCCCAGCTCCTGCCAACCTAGCAGTTCGAAAGCAAGAAATTGCAAGTAGATAAATAGGTACCGCCTCGGCGGGAAAGGTAACATGATTTATTTAACCCACAATGCGCCGTGGTGCATGCTGGCTGCCATTTTGAATACGGAACACCTGATGGGGTTGCAGCATATCATCTGAACTCAGCCATTGGGGGTTATGTGAGGGTTAAACAACCCTCGCATAACCCTTGGTTAGTGGTAGGGTTATATAAGGGCATGCGCCACAGTTAAATAACCCACAACAAGCCTGCCCTGTTGTGTAAACCAGCCCACTGCCTTCCAACAGGTAGTGCTAGGAGCTCTCCACCTGGAAGCATCCTCTGTCAAATGGAGGAGGTGAACTACCACTCTCACCACGGAAGCCCGTTTTGCTCTCTGATCAACACAAGAGTTCCGAAGAGAAGCTGCTGCCCAGCCCAGAGCAAAATAAACACCCACGCTGCATCTTAAACATGATGTATGTGCATTTTTTCCCTAGCCAGGGACAATCATGTTGTAGGATGAATGTCCTGCATGAAGTGACTGCAAGAAGAGCCAGACATTGAAATTTCATGCGTACGCACGCTTAGAGGCCTTGTGTGTGTGGTATTTTTAAGGGTAATTTGAGCTCCATGGTTTCATTATTGCAGGTCAGATAAATAATGCTTAATGTTCAGTTCTGTTTGATAAAGAGGTTCCCATGTATACACTGCATGCTAGGAAGGTCTCAGTTGCCTGGGTGGTGCATTCACATCACTCTGAGGCTGACAGAGCAGGCTGAGCCACCCAGTGTCATTATTGTTTGCACCACACATAAAGGACCTTATGCCAACAATGCACAGTAGGAGGTTGCTGTGGAAACAACTCAGAACATCCTGCTTCTTACCTTTAATGCCACTACTAAGTTGTTTGTTTATTGTTTGTTTATCACTTTATATCCCACTGTTTTTCTTCCTATGGAACCCAAGGCAGCGTACCTCCTCCTCTCCATTTTATCCTCACAACAACTCTGTGAGGTAGGTTAGGCTGAGAGTCAGTGCCTGGCCCAAAACAACCCTGTGAGCTTCCATGGCTGAATGGGGACTAGAACCCAGATCTCCCGACTCCCAGTCCAACATTCTAGCCATTACACCACACTGACACACTAAGTCTGTATCAAAGAACTGAAAGTAGAAAATTTCTTTCTCTCTCTTTCTGGAAATGATCCCTGACTACTAAGCGAAGGCCCTGCTGGTTCAGACCAAGGGTCCAGCATCCAATACTTTCCAAGAATGGCCAACAAGATGTTTCCAGGAAACCCACATGCATCGGAGGTATGCTGTCTCTGAAAGGGAGGGTTCCCAGGTAGGACCTGCCCTACATTAGGCAGGGTGAGGCAGTCGCCTTAGGTGGCAGAAGCTGAGAGGCAGCAGCAAAGAGAGAACTGTGTGCCTTGCAGCCTACACTGTACCCCTTAAGTTAACCTGCTGCCTTCAAGTTCAGTGGAGAACACTGTCCCATCATTAGTGAGGAAGACGGATTCATCTGCCAGCCCATTCAGCTTTCGTACATGGAATGGGAGGTGGCACTATCTAGTCCTTGGCCTCAGGCAACAAAGTGTCTTGGGCTGGCCCTGTTCCCAGGGCATACTGGGGGCACTGTCATACGTCAATCCCTGACAATCCCTGATTATTGGTTGGGTATGCTGGCTGCGGCTTACGGCAGCTGTGGTCCAAAACATCTCGAGAGCACCAGGTTGCCTACCACTGTTCTAGATCTTACTGGCAAATTGAAAACAAGCAAATCCCTGAGCCCAGATGGTAACTATCTGAGAGTTCTTAATGAACTGAAATGTGAAACATGTAACAGGTCCTCAAAATTACTCTCTTTACCAAGGGATTGGGAAGTGGCCAATGTAACACCAATTTTTAGCAATTAATCAAGGAATTATCCAGGAAATTACAGGCTGGTTAGCTTAACGTCTATTCCTGGTTAATTGGTGGAAACCATTGTCAATGATAAAATTATCAAACATATAGAAGGGCATGTCTTATATATGGCTATTAGTCATGGCTACCAGTCATGATGGCTGTACATAACCTCAAGTAAAAGGCACTATCAGTTGCTGGGGAACATGGGCAGGGGAGTGCTGTTGTGCTTGTATCCTGCTTGTGGGCTTTCCATGGCCAACTAGTTGGCCACTGTGGGAACAGAATGCTGAATTAGACAGGCTTTTGGTGTGATCCAGCAATACTCACGATTTTGTTTAGCCAGGACCAGCTCCAGGTTTGAAGGGGCCCTGGGCAAAGTGAGCTTTGGTGGGAGCCTTCCTTTGTTGGTGAGCCCCCTTCTCTTTTAGTGGGCCCTGACAGGCTTGCCTGGCTGTGGTGGCAATACTACAAGCAACCCTGGGAGCCTGGGTTAAGGAACACTTTCCATTTCTCACAAGGCCCTGAAAAGGGGTGCGGAACCTCAGCCCCATGGGCCCAATCTGGCCCTTCTGGGGTCCCCGTCTGGTCCTCCAGGGTTACCAAGATGCCCATGCCAACTTTCCCCTCGGCCCAACCCTTTTCTCCTGTCCACCAATCGTTTGGTGGTTTGTCAGCTTTGGAAAAGTTTCTTCTCCATTCTAAAAGACTGAAATGCCTCTGGTAAGGCTTAGTTACTGGCAGTAAGAGATTTAAACTACAATATGCTGGTAATTTTCCTCCTTTTGCCTTTGGCCCCGCCCACCACTGGAATGCAGCCCCCAAGAACTTCTATAAAATTGAATTTGGCCCTCAGGTTAAAAGAGGTCCCCCATCCCATCCCTCGAGCATCCTATAGTAGAGTTGAATTGCAACACAGTTAGGCTCATGTGCTTTGTAAGGCAATAGAGGACCAGTGGGTCATCATTGCTAGTCCCACTCCATTGTCCCCATCTGGATTTGGCTTGAAAGATGCAGGAAAAAGTGTATGTCAGTGTAGGATAAGTTGTGCAATGTCACAATTTGTGCTTGCTTACATTATTACAGATCACAGGGCACATCTGTGAAGGCATCAGCCTGAGCTTCCAATTTTCTGTCTTTGCAGAGCTTGAGTCGATATGAAATAGCCTTAATTCTGGTGTGAAACTAGCAGGTTTTTTAAATCATTGAATTAATTTTTAATTTGTATAATGTGATTGTTAGCCACTGTGTGTGGGTTGCTTTCTGCAACAAAAAACTGCAATAATGCTCTAGACAAGCAAGCAAACAAGAGCCTGTGCATCCCCATATCTACAAGCTCTACTCTTTTCCTGGTAAGCCATGGAGCTGGCCTGCAGAAGGGGAAGACAGACATCTGATTAATCTGATCTCCATCATTTGGAATTGAGA
Organism: Heloderma suspectum; assembly: GCF_057233095.1. Taxonomy (NCBI): domain Eukaryota; kingdom Metazoa; phylum Chordata; class Lepidosauria; order Squamata; family Helodermatidae; genus Heloderma; species Heloderma suspectum. The sequence continues at coordinate 32,302,639 of NC_139462.1, read as the reverse complement.
ATAGATCCATCATATTTGTGGGTTGTGTCTTCTGCCTCCCATAATTCAGCCCTATTACTTACTGGGAAAGTAGTAAATTATGTAAGTATGTGATCAGTCCTTGGACAATATCCCTTTTATACATCCAACGTATTATTCATTTGCTTGGGATTCCACTTTAATTCATTATAATAAAGGGATGACAGGCCAGCTGGTGTGACCACATGAAGAAGCATAATATGTCCGTGGCCAATTTGTTCTATGAAGCTATTTCATATACAATAAGAAAGATGGATGCAGAAGTTCATGTCAGGTTGAGGTCAGAAGTACCACTGCTTCAGAGACCAGCAGACAGTTCAGAATTTAAAACTCTAACTGGGCATGTTAATTGAGGTCAATCAAGGGAGAAAGAGCTTTGTTTCTCTTCTGTCACCACTGGGTTTCAGAAACATGACTTTAGACGGTAAGACCATGGTGAGGATCAAGTACTAATGTGACACCATGAGGAAAAACAAATGACAAGCCACTTTCTCAAGCATGGCCACGGCCATAATGACCACACATGAGTCTTTTGACACAACATTGTCTTAACCTAACAGCTTGCTAGCTTGCTGCCTTGGGTTTAGTGCTCTCAGCAGACACCAGAATTCTGACAGGGTGATTGAATCCCCTTTATGTGCCATACCATAGGTTTCAATATTTTTTCATACTACTGTAGTGTCCATTCTGTATTCTTGGGGAGTTTTCCTTTAAAAACCCTGTTAACTGAATTCCTGAAGTAGGTACTCTCCATTGAACTTACAATGGAGAAAAGTCCATACTAGGACAGCCTTCCCCAACCTGGTGCCTTCCAAATGGGTTAGACTACAACCCATGGGTTAGACTACCTCCCTCTGGTTCATAACCAGGTGGAAGGCCTGGTAGAACTGAATTCTCAGGAGTCTGGCTTCCCACAGCTGGGCCTGGCTCTACAGTGTTCCCCTGACTCAGAATTGATATCGCAAGCTATCACTCCCTCCAGACTGAAACCAGGTCTGACACTACTCACTCCCCTCATGAAGCCCTGCCCCTCATCAAGCCCCACCTCTTGGCCTGGGGCTACTGGGGGCTTCATGAGATTGGAGAAAACGAGAGATTGGAGAAAAGATTCTGAGATTGGAGAAAACGAGTGGATCCCCCTGTGCCTGTTCCCCCTCCCAATGGAGGGGAGTGACATGCAAGGGAATGCAGTTGTTATCTCTGATCACAGATTGGAGATAACAAGGGGATCGGGGGAGTGGCAGCTTTGCCTGCTCTGTATCCTCTCCTGCCCATGTCCTCTCCCCAGTGTGGAAATGTGTGGGCAGGGGAAGCTAGTTCCTGGTAGCCATGTCAGGAGGATCAATCTCCCAATGCAGTTGCCAGGAACCAACTGACCTCAGGAGGTGGGGCTCTGCCGCCTGATGTCATATGTCCAGGGAGGACTGAGTAGAGGTGGGGGTCATCTGGGCCATCCATTATGGTTGCCCACCCCTGCTTTAAGGCTTCACAAGACTTTATGTTGTTTGTGCTGTGAAAGAGTAACACAGCTGTCCCTCTGGAATTACTTTTTTGAGTTTACAAGAGACAGAATCCCATGGGTACCAAACACATGATCAAGCCAACAGAAATGCATGGGGCTCATCCTGCCTGCTTGCCACCACCATGTGCAACAAACTCAGTCACCCCTGAGCTGATGCTTGATTGGCATCAGTCTGAAGAGAGCTGTTTCTATGTGAATATGGTATTCTCCACTGTGACAAGAAGCATGATTAACCATGGTTTCCATCCCCATAGAGGAAACCCTACTTGCATAGAAGCAGCTCCCTTGAGACTGACGCTGATCATGCATCAGCTGGGGTGGGGGCATGGCTGGTGTGCACAGTGATGTCAAGGGGACAGGGCTCTTACATCCCCACTGGCTTCTTAATGTGTTCAGTACCTATGGATACTGAATGCCTGAATACAGCTTGACTCGCAAATGATCAGGCCAGGCCCTACCATTAGGCAGAGCGAATGGGCAGCAAACTGTTGATTATTTAGTTTCCTATAATATTTCTACTACTATAAGGAGCAACTTTTGCAATTTCTGCCTCTGGGCCATCTCTAAAATAACCATTCATCTAGGTACAACTTGCTGGATGTTTTGTTTGGGTCCTCCCCCCTTCTCTTTCATTTCTTTCTCCTCTCTAAGGAGAAAATCCTACACATCCTATGCACTTCTAGTGCTGATAAAATGTAAAGTTCAAGAAAAATATGCAGTCTGCCCCCTTGCCTCCTTTTTTTCCCACTGAGGGAAAAAGTACCAAAGTGCTTTGTATCTGAGCACAGTCTGCCACTAGGTGGCTGGATGTTCTCTTATTCCTCCATTTCTGTTCCTGGCGGAGTAAACTCAACACATTGTGGAACCAGGAACATGTTCTTGGCTCGCACGCTTCTACAATTATAGTTCAGAACCCCCCTCCTCTATTTTTCAAATATGTTTTTATTTAACTTATAGAATGGAGGTTGTTATTGAAATTTTGTTAATAGGAAGTGCTAGTATCTGGACAAAACTTTGTATATCTGGCCAGTACTTTTCCTTTTACCCACCCCACAAATGAATCTTTTCTTGGCTTGCAGTTCTTTAATCAGCTTTTGTATTCAACACACACAAACATCCACTTGGAACTGAGAAAACAGGATCCTTCTGTTGCAAAGGTTTATGTGAACTCCAGAACTGCTGTCCTGTTCCAACCACAACACATTTTTAGGAAACCAACAGGGCTGGCCAAAGACCTTTTTCTGCCTGAGGTGAATAGTGCCCAAGGCCAGTCAAGTTATTTTGACACCTGAGGCAGAAAATCCCATAAGCTTCTCTGCTGCTTGTTGACAGTAGAAGTACTGTAGTAATAAGTTAAGTAACAAACCATTTGCTGTCCTTTCATGACGCTCCAAATCAGCTGCCTGAACCAGTTGCCTCACTCTCCCTAATGGTAGGGCCCTGGACACCAGTCATGGAGTATAGGCAGATATTTTAGCTTTCACTTTGGACACTGGAAGAAAACATATATAAATTCTTTTTTTGATTTAATACATACAATAATCATGATTTTTAATTATTGCCACATGAGTATAAACAGCAAAGAATCCTGTGGCACCTTGAAGAATAACCATTTAATGAGGTATAAGCTTTCATGGGCTGCAGTCCACTTTGTCAGATGCTATCCTAAACTGGAATATATAGCCCTACTCAGGTGTCCCCTCCATGCATAGACTTGATGCACGGAAGGGGGGGTGGTACTGTTTCTACGGCCCCCTTCCTGACATCTACACATTCAGTGGAACATCTGCAAAGGGGTGCCTACTTGTGTAGAACCGTACGCGCACAGGCCCTCGTTGTGATTTGCAGCTCTGCATGATCAGGGTCCCCAAATGTGTAGACAGCTTACATGAGTAAGCTCTCCCAGGAAGAACGACATGACGAGGGGGAAACCAACCTCTCCCTATACATCAGCCAGAGAGGGAGGAGCTGCAGGGAGCTCGCGCCACCCCTCCCTGCCAGAAAGAACACGCAGCCCCAGCTGACAGTCCTCTGGGTCTGCAGACTGGCCTCATCCATCAGCCAGAAAACCGAGGGCTGCTGGAGGGCTGCACCTCCGGCCTCCAGGAAGAGCATCAGCACAAGGGGGAAACCCACCTGGCCCAATACGTGAGTCAGCGACGTATTTGCTTTCTTTCCCCTCCTCCCTCCCAGTCCCTTCTCCTTTTGCATCGTGTCTTTTCGACTGTAAGCCCGAGGGCAGGGACTGTCTTAATATTAGCCTTTGTAAGCCGCTCTGGGAGACTTTTTTGGCTGAAGAGTGGGGTAAAAATGCTTTAAATAAATAAATGCATAAATAAATAAATGAGTACAGCTGCTTCCCTTATCAGACATTGTAGGAAACTTATGGACATAAGGGGTGGGGGTGGCAGAACATCATAGGATGGCCATATGCCCTCTATCTGAAGGGCTGTCCAGACCAAGCCCAGTATTCATTTCTTTTATTGATTTACAACACTTGCATATCACTCCACATTCAAACAGGTTCTGGAGCAGTGAACAATAAGAGAAAAAATGAACAAAAGATAAAAAGAATGAAACATGATATGAAAACTATTCTTTAAAAAACAGAGTGCCAATAAAACCGAGGCTCATTAACGAAGGAAGGCTTCCTGGAAAAAAGCTGTATTCAGGAGGTACTGAAAACTCCCTGCCTGACCTCCAGAGGCAGGGAGTTCCATAGGAAGGGAGCCATCACACTGAAGGCTCTTCTCCAGGGGGGCTCCAGTCAAGCCACAAGTCCATGTGGAACCGCCAGGAGCATGCCCTCTGATGACCCCTGTGATTGGGCAGGTTGGTAAAGAAGAAGGCGCTCTCTCAGATATCCTGGTCCCCAAGTTGTTTAGGGCTTTGTACACTAGTACCAAAACCTTAAACCTGGCCCAGTAGCAAATAAGCAGTCAGTGCAGTTTCCTCAACAAAGGAATTGCACGCTGAAAAGGGGCAGTTCCCCCAGATAGCAGAGCTGTGTTCTGCACTAACTCCAGCTTCTAGAGCAGCCTTAAGGGCAGCCACACACAGAGTGCATTGCAGTAATCTGGTATGAAAATAAACTACCTTCGGAAGGAACTAGGCTTTGGAGTTGCCCATCAACAGGTCCTCTGCTCACAGTCTTCCGCACTTAACCTTTAAAGCCCTAAACGGCTTAGGATTTGGCTATCTAAGGGACCAACTGTTTCACTATCAACCTGCCCAAGTCCTAAGATTTGCAGGAGAGGCCCATTTGAGGGAACCATTACCTGCACAGACCAGTTTGTCAGGCACACATGAAAGGGACTTCTCCTATGTTGCCCCCAAAGTATGGAATGCGCTCCCTATGATCGGCGCTCTCTTGGCCTTTAGAAAGGGTGTAAAGACACATCTTTTCAATTTAGCCTTTCAAAATGTTTTTTTTAATGGTTTAATATTTTTACTGTTTTTAATGTTCTTGTTTGTATTGTTGCAAATTTTTATTTTAAATTGTCGTACACCACCTTGATGGCTTTTTAGCAGTATATAAATATTAATAATAAAAACAAATAAATAAATGTCCCTTTTTTCTATTTAAATTAGAATAATTATTCCTACATTTGAATCTATACATATAAATTAGCACATGCCCTTCCTATGCAAGTCACTGTCCTTTGTGGTCCTCTTTTTAAAATGATGCATGTCTTCTTTTTTGGCAGGTCACAAGTAGCTGCTGTAAGAGCATGTGACTTCAGAGATCGGACTGAATCAAAATGGTGCTGTCCATTTCACTATTCTTTGGGGGTTTAATGAAATAGCCATTCTGGCTATTTTTCAGGGATGCAGGGTGGGGTGGGGAGAAATATGTGAAATTTTTTGGAAGGTGCACAGCTTACCTTGAGTGCTCTCATGTGCACACTGAGAGAGAGTTGCCAGCTGCCATCCCCCCCCCAAGGCAATGGCAGCTGGCATTCGACAACTTTCTCTCTCTGCATATGCAAAGGGGAGTTCTTTGAATACAGTAGGCTTGGGGAAAAAACGAGGCAAGGCAAGCAGTGCCCTCCCCAACACCAACATTTTGCCTGTTTCCCACTCCCAATAAACTTCTACTCAGTTTCAGCCTGTATTGGCCCCAGGAAGGTAACCAAGTCACCTGTAGTATTAGAGGGGCGTAGAGATCCATAATGCTTGCTTAAGTTCATTATTGGTGCAATTTCCTTGCTAGTAGGCCTCTGAGCATGTTGAGATGAGTCAAAGGCAGATATCAAGATGTGCCTGGGAAGTGAAGTTTGTTTGTCTTAAAGCTGCAGGTGGCTGTGCTGAGAACCAAGTGCTGTCAGTCTATGCTGGGAATGAACGCTAGGGGTCACGTGCTGCTGTTATGCTGCCTCATTGCTAATATGTATGGTATAAAACCCATTGTACCCCATGGCTCGTGGTTCAGAGAAGCTGTCTGATCCAACCATTGGGTATACCTGTGTGCTGTAAGTTACTCAATAAAGTACTCCTTGTAAGTAAACCTGGATCTGATTTATCACTATCTTGGCACCTCTAAATTAAGAGTTTGAAGCCTACGGCTGGGGCAATACACAGCCCAGGGCAGTTTGGAGGTAGGGTCAGTAGGTGCAGTCTCACTTCTTTCCTCCACATACTTAGTATATATATGGATGCAAATGTCTGAATAGGGATGTATTATGTACCCATATATCTGTACATCTGTGCCAATGTATATTGTTACGCATGCCCCAATTCTCCAAGAGCTTTTCTACATGAGACTGTTAATTGGCTGTTAATTTGCTCTACTTTTGGTTTCATCACAGAATTGAGATCTGAGCACTACACGAAGAGCATTTCCTTGCCTGCTTTCCCATTACATAACCTCTAGGTAGCACTGTGGTATAACAGAATAGAGCAAATACCCAAGAGGAAATCATGCTTTCTTTCGCTCTCCCAATTAAATGCCACATTTGCCCTGCTCTAAAAAAACTCCTTGGAAGTGCCGGTTAGGCTCAGAAGTGAAACTGGAGGCTCACATTGTCATCTAAAGAATCCGTAAACAACCATGAGTAGGGAATGACAAGCACATAATAAATGTCTTGTGTAGAAAAGCACAGTAGCATGGGGGAAAGGGTTAACCCCCCCCTGCATGCTGCAGTCCCAATCAGATCCCTCCACAGCTTCCCCACCACTACCAAAAAGATACATGAAATGTGTTATTGCATTTCACCTATCACCTAGGGCCAAAACATGCATTGCTTTAAATCTGTATTTAGCAGCTACATCCCTTCCCCCCATTTTTTATTCTAGAATAGGTGCAGGCCCCCAGTTCAGATTAGGACCCAAGTGTGGGCGGGGGGTGGGGGAGGTTAAGATCTATATCAGGGCTCCTGGACCTACTTGTTACATGAAGTGCTCTAGTTAGACCCCTGTACAAATTCACACATGTTCTAATGAGACTCACACACCCACTTATAAGGAATCTCTAGACGTTGGCAATAGAATGTCTATGGCTAAGAAGGTGATCCCCACCCAAAGAGACCCACACTCACTCAAACACTGTTGGAGAGGGTAATGCCACAATGGCACATTTATTGAGGTTTACAAAGATTCAAATACATAAGCTGGTCTTGGTGGAATTAGCTGAGCAAATGGATTTAACACTTAAGACCAGTTGGGGATACTCCAGCCTTCACCAAGTTATGCTTTGGTGGGGAAATTAGCTGCATTCTTGGTGAAGCTGAGCTCCAGGCCTAAAAGCAGTTTTCAAGACTGTGGGAAGGAGACTTACCAAGGCCTGAAGCCTACACACACACACACAGAGAAGGGAAAGCAGGGGTGGAGGCTACAATTTGTACTAAGAACCTCCAAAAGCAATATACCTTCCCTTGGGCTGACCCCCTTTCCTGCAGACAGGAACTAGTGCACATTGCAACTCCTGGTTTCAGGTGAAGAGAAGGAAAGCAGAGTGCCTTGACTAGGGCAGGCAAAGCACCCACTGTTGGCACCTTGCTCTGGCAAGCAAGGAGCTTAGCGATTTCAGCGATTTCAGCATGGAGCCTTTCTTCTGGGAGGAGAGACTATGAGTGATTTCAGCAGCAGTGTGGCAGCATACCCCTGGAGGGGTGAGGCACCCAGTGATTTCAGCAGCATGCCCCCCCACCTCTGGGAAGAGGGGGACTCGGGACTGCTGCAACGTGAGGCTTCTTATACAGTTCAGAGAAAGGCAGTGACATCACAACTCTGATGAGGCAGACACTACTCACAGGCACTGGAAATGGTGCTGCTTGCTTTGGGAGAAAGACTGAGTCGGCTTCCCATCTTGTATAACAGAAGAGGGTGCTTGAGGATGGTGGCTGTACTTGCAAAAAAAAAAAGCCTTTCTTGCTGTCTCTTAGGATCTAAAGAGCCTCTTGTTGAGGGTGAAAGGGGAGAGTGCAAAATCTGGTTTGAAACTCAACATTAAAAAAACGAAGATCATGGCATCTGGCCCCATCACTTCCTGGCATATAGAAGGGGAAGAAATGGAAGCAGTGACAGATTTTATTTTCTTGGGCTCCAAGATCACCACAGATGGTGACTGTAGCCATGAAATTAAAAGACGCTTGCTCCTTGGGAGGAAAGCTATGGCAAACCTAGACAGCATAATAAGAAGCAGAGACATCACCTTGCCGACAAAGGTCCGTCTAATCAAAGCTATGGTTTTCCCAGTAGTAATGTATGGCTGTGAGAGCTGGACTATAAGGAAGGCTGAGTGCCGAAGAATTGATGCGTTCGAACTGTGGTGCTGGAGAAGACTCTTACGAGTCCCCTGGACTGCAAGGAGGTCAAATCAGTCCATCCTAAAGGAAATCAACCCTGAGTGCTCATTGGAAGGACAGATACTGAAGCTGAAGCTGAAATATTTTGGCCAACTAATACGAAGAGAAAACTCCTGGAAAAGACCCTGATGCTGGGAAAGATTGAAGGCAAAAGGAGAAGGGGACGGCAGAGGATGAGATGGCAAGATAGCATCACTGATGCAATGAATATGAACTTGAATACACTCCTGGAGAGAGCGGAGGACAGGAAGGCCTGGCGTGCTATGGTCCATGGTGTCACGAAGAGTCGGACGACTTAACGACTGAACAACAAGAACATTCACTTAACAAAAGATGACCTTGCATCTTAATGACTGTCTTAAAGACAGGTGTCCAGGCTGGAGTTCAACAATGGGAGCATACTGCAGGTAGCTGACTAGGTAACTTACCAGATATCAGTCTTGCTATCCAGCACATTCATGTTTTACTGAATTTTGACTCTTTGGGGAATGCATTTTAAGCGGTCCATTAGAAACTGAATTCTTGATGGAGTCTTGTGTGTTGCTCTCAACCCCATTCCTGTGCCTTTCTCCCACCTTTGCGGAGGCTGGGGATGAAGACGCCTGGCTTTTGGCTGTGTCTCAAAATGGAGTCAGTACTGTTCACTCAAAAGACAGCTACTTCGTAACATACTCCTGAGTAAAAATGAGAATAAGACATAGCTGCTAGATATGGATTTAAAGTAATGTCTGTTTTGGCTCCTACTTTGGCTCTGTATTTCTCATTCAAAAGTTATAGGCCAGTCCAAAGTTCCATTTTCTAGAGTTGTGGCTACGCACATGTGGTTGGCATGCCTCTATGCTTGAATACAATAAAGGCAGGAAATTCAAGTGAAACGCTCATGTGCACAGTGTAAAAGCGATACGAATGGGACCAGCAAGCTGAACATTCCTGGGAGATCAAGATTTCAGAAGCAACTGTGCCAGTGTCACACATCACAAGAGCACTGGCAGCGCTGGAGTTGCTGGCTTGCAGGGAGACTTCTGGTGCCATGCATACAGAATCACAGAGAGGACGCAAGTGGCGGTGATGGTAGGGGGGACTTGGAAAGCTTTCGTAATGTACAGCTGAAAGTGTCACCTGTCGTTTCAGCCATCCTGCTTAGGAAATAAAAAGCAGGCACACAAGAATATACCGACATAACTTTGTAACTGGGAGGCGATTCAGAGTGAAGCTTATTTAGTACTGAAGAATGTGAAGTATCCTTGGCTTTAAACAAGATCTATTTCTTGTAGGTTTGATAGCCGATTTTGCTTTCTCCAGAGCAGTACCAGTTCCAAGTTTTTGAGGGCTCTTGGGCAAGGCACCCTCGACGGGCCCCTTTCTTCAGTGGGTCTACGTAGCTTCTCACCGCCATGGTCACCAGCTGCTATTGCTCTTCCTCCTTGCTACCACTTGCTTTCTTGACAGGCAGAGAGCCAGTGAGCAAGTGGGCAGTGACATCTACTGCGCCGCCTTCTCACCACCAGAGAGACAGTCAGGTGAACAAGCAGGTTGCAGTGGCGAAGAGAAGGAGCACCTCCTGGGGGTGCTTGTTAGTGGGCCCCTGCTGGGGTGTGGGCCCTTGGCAGGTGCCCAACCATGCCTACCCTTGATGCTGGTCCTGCTCCAGATCCACATCTCTCTCTCTCTCTCTCTCTATCTTTGGTGGCGGTGGTAGAGGAATCGGACTTGTTATAGCTGAAAAGGCATTAGATGGATTATGTCTATGTTAACTACTTTTGACACAAATATGTCTTAAATTGTGTAAGTTACTCAGACACATAGTCTTTAACTGGATTTACTGCTATTGGCTATTTTCTCCAATGCGCAGGAAAAGGTTCATCCTGAGTGAATAATTGCCAGAAATAAAATCAAAGTTATTAAGACACAACCTAATTCTCTATGACTGGAGGAAAGAATCAGCCCTGGCCGCTTTTGAATGGGGGACAGCCAGGTCCACACATTCCTGGGGAAGGGATAATTGCAGATGGTGAGGTGCCTGTACTGCAGGTGTAGGCAACTTGTGGCCCTCCAAATGTTTTGGCCTAAAACTCTCATCAGCCCTAGACAGCATGGCCAATGGTGAGGGATGATGGGAGTTGTAAGTCAAAGCATAGAGCTTTTCTACACGAGGCTTTTAACCCATACCTTTACCAAGGCTTCTGGATTCTTTGCGGGATAAAGATCAGCTCCTTTACATGCCCGTTCTCCCCAGAGGTTTTCTTTCTCTGCCTTTCCATATGTTTCATGCACAACCACCAGATGGTGATGTGGTATAGCATAATTGTACAATTACACCAGAGTCTCATTCCGCCATTTCTAAACAGTACCATATTTTCCTCGATCTAAAAAAAGCTGGGAAAATTATTGCAAAGAATGGGGGAGGCCCTGGAGAATGACGATGTCATGTAAAGGACCTTCAACCTACCATGAGTGAGCAATCACAAGCGCACTATAACAGCCTTGTGTAGAAAGGCTTATATGGAGGGCAACAAGTTGCCAACCTCTGATCTAGTAGAACATAGGAAGCTGCCTTATACCAAACCAAACTAATGATCCATCCAACTTAGTATGGTCTTCAGCAGGGTGCAGAACTTCTGACTCAGGGCCAAATCTGGGCCTGTGGGGGGCCCAGTCTGGCAGTCTGGGGTTCCCCATATGGCTGCACCCTCTTCCCCCAATCACTGATTATCTGGTGGTTTCTTGACCTTTGTGCAATTCTCTCTCTCCCCCCCCCCACTCCCCATTTTAAAAGGTTGAAATGCCTCTCCTGTGCACTGATACCAGTATCTAATCATGGACACCTGCTAATTCTGCCGGTTTGGCTGTCAAGAGATAAGCCTTTTCCACTTGGCTGTCGCAACTTTGCCAACAAGTACTGCATTTGGAAGGTCTGAATATTTTAGTGTTTTGAAAAATGAGATATTGGGCAATGCCAAAAATGTGCATGTTTATGACATGTAAAAATTAAAATGTGCCTCCTCCTGGGATGTAGGAAATGTGTATTTAAAAGATGATATCTCAGAGATTCTTTGCCAGAATGTGTCATCACCTCATCACGCAGTACGGAAGTGGCTGGCTCATTTTACTTCATCATTATAATATCATGAGCTCCTCAAATGAAGCTGATTGCTTCCATTAAGTATTGACTTTATTGGTCTGTTATCTGTAATTAATTGTCATAAATTATAGCATAACTTTTTGCCTGTAGGGTGTCGGCAAGCTAGAGCAAAATTTTGTATATAGATGGCTGTAACATTCTGGGCATATCTATACCCCACTTAAACTGGCTTGGGTCCTATTATGCCTACTTTCCTGGGAGCAAGCCCCAATGAACTCAATGGGACTTACTTATGAGTAGACATCATTAGAATGGCACTGTTAATAATTCCTTCTTTCCTATAGTTCTGCGATGAGGGCCAGGGAGTAGGGATCTCTCTGCTAGAATTTTCAGACCCCATGACAATTCCTAAGGTCTTTAAGGGGAAACTGTGACAGCTAAAAGTGGTATCAAACTGATATATTTGTAGTGTAAATATGTCATCCACTTATTCTTTATAAAAACCCACAGTGTTTCTAACACCGAAGTATCAAACAAGTTAGGACAATATCTATGAAGGCAAGCTAATTAAACTTTCCTGTAGTTTTATAATAATTCTTCTGATTGTTCTGTGAAAGTAGGCTTAGGGGTCAGTGTAGTACTAGAATCTTACGTATTGAGCCTGCATTTCCGGAGGTCAGAGTTCAAAGGCGAGTCAGGGTGCTGGCCAGGTAACCTTATTTTTTTCCTCCCTTTGCCCCTTGTCATGAGAAGCCACAGAGATAATCCAGTGCTAAAGCGACATTTAAGGCTTCATCACACAAGGCTAAACATCCTGATATCCTGATGAGCAAACTAGCTCAAAGTGGGCTAGATGAAACAACAGTCCGGTGGATCCACAGTTGGCTACAGAATCGGACTCAAAGAGTGCTTATCAATGGGACCTTCTCAAACTGGGGAGAGGTAATGAGTGGGGTACCGCAGGGCTCAGTCCTGGGCCCAGTGCTCTTCAACGTTTTTATGAATGACTTGGAGGAGGAGGTGCAGGGAATGCTGATCAAATCTGCAGATGACACAAAATTGGGCGGGATAGCTAATACCTTTGAAGACAGAAACAAAATTCAAAGTGATCTGGATAGACTGGAACGCTGGGCAGAAAACAACAGAATGACATTTAATAGGGATAAATGCCAAGTTCTGCACCTAGGAAAAAGAAACCAAATGCACAGTTACAAGATGGGGGATACGTGGCTCAACAACACTACAGGCGAGAAAGATCTTGGAATTGTTGTCGATCACAAGGTGAATATGAGCCAACAATGTGATGTGGCTGCAAAAAAGGAAAATGCTATTTTGGGCTGCATTAAGAGAAGCATAGTTCCAAATCCCGGGAAGTACTAGTTCCCCTCTACTCAGCACTGGTTAGGCCTCATCTGGAGTACTGTGTCCAGCTCTGGGTACCACACTTTAAGAAGGATGCAGACAAACTGGAGAGGGTTCAGAGGAGGGCAACAAAGATGATCAGGGGACTGGAAACAAAGCCCTATGAAGAGAGACTGAAAGAACTGGGCATGTTTAGCCTGGAGAAGAGGAGACTGAGGGGAGATATGATAGCACTCTTCAAGTACTTGAAAGGTTGTCACAGAGAGGAAGGCCAGGATCTCTTCTTGATCATCCCAGAGTGTAGGACACGGAATAATGGGCTCAAGTTACAGGAAGCCAGATTCCGGCTGAACATCAGGAAAAACTTCCTGTTAGAGCAATACGACAATGGAACCAATGACCTAGGGAGGTGGTGGGCTCTCCCACACTGGAGGCATTCAAGACGAGGCTGGACAGCCATGTGTTGGGGATGATCTGACTTGGATTCCTGCATTGAGCAGGGGGTTGGACTCGATGGCCTTGTAGGCCCCTTCCAACCCCACTATTCTATGATTCTATGATCCTGCAATTTACTGGGGCTTCTGCTTCCGGAATCTTTGTGGGATTAGAGCGGGTCCTTTCCATGTGGCTTAAAAAAGAACTAAACTTCTATGTGGTTCATTACAAAGCCAATAGGTGGCACTGTTGTTTTATTTGCAATAAAAGCGACTTTAAACAGTATACCCTCATTTATATCAACTTCATGGTGGGAGGAGGGAAAGTGCCGGACTTTCGTCTTCATGGAAAACAACGCAACAGAGCTCACAAAGAGCGGGAGGTTTCCTGGAGGAGGGCTGCATCATGTACAGGACCGGCAGACTTCTGTGAATAAGCAATCTCCATAGCAGGATAAAAGCCCCATGTGAAGGAGCCCTTCATGCCAAAGCTGCCTGAGTGAGCATTCACACAGCAACATTCCCTGTCAGGGTTTAGTCATCACTGCTAGCCTCATGACAACAGGCTCGCTCTGTGATGTGCTTCTTCGGCAGCGACTCTCCTACTGGACCATGATCCATGGTGAGAATTTCAATATAATTGCAGGAAGATCAGAATTCACAGATCAGTGTTTGGAAATCAGGTGGCACGGATACAACGTTTGCACACGCATACACCCTATCCAGGACCGATCCTACCACGAGTAAGAGTGAAATGGTCGCTTCAGGTGACAGATACTGAGGGGGGTGGGGGTGGCGAGCTACTCTGCCATTCCACCCTAGAGCCCCAGCCATTTCCATCCTCTTGAACTGGTGCCCCAGTGATGGCTTGCTTGTTGCTGACCTGGGCTGGCTGTTTCGTCCAGCTGCCTTCTTCTCCCTATGCATCACAGACAGGACCATTTGAAAAGACTGCTGGCTGAGCAAGAGGGCAAAGAGGCAGCTGGCCCAGGCCACACATTCTACAGGCATTCCGCATGCGCATGCCTTGCTCTGCTCATGTGTCACATGCTGGTGCCACTCAGTGGCCAGCAGCAGACACCAGTGGGTCCTCAGGATGTCGCTGCCAATGGGCCCCTACCACCATCTCCCCCACAGTTGCAGCCTCCCACCTGTCGGCCCCTGTTGCTGCCATAGAAGCTCCTCACCCACTGCCACCATCACTGAAGCCCCCTGCCCACTTGCCTGCCTTGCTGCCAAAGCTCCTTGCTCCCTTGCCGCCCACCCACCCTCCGCCAAAGCCCCTTGCTCCACAGCCCACCCACCCATCGCGACCAAAGCCCCTTTCCCATCTGCCACCCACCTGTTTTTGTAACCTGGTGGGGGCGGGAGTGGCGGCCTCTCCGCCTCCTCAGCTGGCTGGCCCTGCTGACAAAGTGCTGCTGGCCAAGCCTGGAGGCCCCGTGTGGGATTTTAAACTTTTTTAAAAAAACCTTGCATTTTAAGAAGCAGTGATCCGAATTAATCAGATGCTGCTTGGGGGGTGGGACTTGGACAACGAGGGCACAGGAGCAACGTAAAAACCACCCTGTGCCCTCATTGGCTGTGTCCACCCCCCAAAGGCAGCATTGGATTGGTTCGGATCACTGCTACTCAAAATGTCTTTAAAAAATCCTTTAAAATGGGGGGCTGCAGGGCCTCCACGTGTTGCCATGGCACCAGCCTTTGGGCCAGGTTGGCGAGGGTGAGGAGGAGGAGGATGGTGGCAGCTGCAGGCTCAGGGGCAGGCAAGGGTCCCTCTGAGCCTCTGGGCCCTCAGCAGCTGCACACCTCTGCCAACACAATACCAGGCCTGGTGTCACTGCTGCTGTAGTGCAGCATTTGAGTGGGCAATGAGCGGGCATCAGGCAGTGAAGCAGTCAGTTAGAGGAGGCTATCATTACCCTAAAATGTAGCGATGGCCCCAACTTGGATGGCCTTATACAGGAGGTAGAAAACTTCCAGGAGGATGAGTCTATCAATGGCTACTAGTCATGATGGCTACATCATACCTCTGGGATTAGAGGTAGCATGCCTTGGAATACCAGTTCCTGGGGAACACAAGTGGGAGGCCGCCATTACCCTTATGTCCTGCTTGTGAGCTTCCTGTAGACAACTGGTTGGCCACTGTGGGAACAGGATACTGGACTAGATAAGGTGTGAAGGTTTGAGGCCTACAAAGGCAAAGGGAAAAAAAGATCAGGCTTAGAGGCCTGGAGTTTTCTGTTGGGAGGGGGTATCCCTGAGAGGACTAGTTTCCTTTCCTTAAGTTTCAGTTTCATTTCCCCTGTAAAGTTTAATTTCGTCATGTCTGAAACAGTACTTTCAGTTTTGAGGGAGGAGGGTATATAAAGAGAGTGAGAGAGCCAGTAACAGCACAGTCAGGGAGACCAGAGCCTGAAGAGGGAGCAGGAAGAAGCAGCCTGGAGAAGTCTAAGTACAGCTAGGGTAATGGAACTTGCATTCTGCAACTTTTATTTTCTCTTAAGGTCTTTTGTATCACTCAGCTCTGTTCGGTAAATATTTTTTGTTGAAGTTGCTTGCTTTAATTTACCAGTAAACTGTTGTGGTTAAACCCCATGTAGAGGGTCAATCACCCCATGCCTACAGCCTAAACCCCATATTCTTGTACAGGGGAAGGTAAAATAACAAAGGTGGGACTCTTAAGGAGGCAATAGGTCTTTAAGGAGTTGTTCAAGGGGTCCAGGTCATATGGGGGAACCCTGACAATAGGCCTGTGGTCAGAGCTGTTCTAAGGACAGGACTCAACAGTGTGTTTAACACTGACTCTGCTCTGAGTTATCAGGGGGAGGACGCTGTCCCATCACCAGTGTTGAAATAAGATTCAGCTGTCAGCCTGGTCAGCTTCTATACACAGGAGGGGAGGGGCACCACCCTTTGCCTCATCAGGAAAATGAGAGCCAGTGTGGTGCAGTGGTTAGAGTGTTGGACTGGAACTTGGGAGATCCAAGTTCTAGTCTCCACATGGCCACGAAGCTCACTGGGTGACTTGGGGCCAGCCACTGATTCTCAGTCTAGCCTACCTCACAGGGTTGGTGTGAAGATAAAATGGAGGAGGAGGATCATGTGAGCCACCTTGGGTTCCTTGCAAGAGGAAAAAAAGTTGGGATCTGCCTGTCTGCTTGCCTATGATAGACTAACAAGTAACAACACAGTAATTTCAACATATGTTTAGAACTCAACATTTTGGCTTCTGACTTCATCAGCAGCTGTGATATTAAATGGATACCAGGAATGACAGTTTGGGATGTTGGGAAATGAAAATTCCAAAGGAGAAAAAAAGCAGAGGTATGTGTGGAATAAAGCTTATGAGTTGTCCTCCAGATTAAGGCCATATGGACCAAGAGTTCGGAGTCTGTAGATCCAGAAGTTTCCCTTTCTACAACTTAAGGCTGATTGCTGGAACCGGTAACTGGACCAGGGCCTTCTGCTGGGATCAGATGAAGGGTTATGATGCTTTGATCACAGCTGCTTTTGACTCACACTCTGATTAGACTTGCACTGCCTGGTTCTGTGCTTGTTTGTCACATTGAAAATAGAACTTCCCCAGTGTGATGGAGATGCTCAAAGTATTCCTGCCACAGGAGCTTGCGCATCGCAGCCATACCTCTCATTAGGGTTTCTGGCAGATGCTGCAGCCTGTAATGCAGGAGAAAACCCCCACCATCAGACAATCACTTTCCTATGCCGGTGCATCACAGGAAAGGCTAAGAGCATGAGCTGTGAAGACTCTGATTCAAATAGTCATACACTCCTAGATGACCTAAGGCAAGCCACCAATCTCTCAGGCTTAGAACTTACTTTGAAGATGTAGGTAGCACAGCGGTGGGGAACTTGTGGCCTCTGGCTGAAAGAGGTTCCACTCCCTGGCCTTATAGCCTAGTGGCTCTGCAAATAAATCAGGATTAGTGGGATGCCAAAACTGGTTGAGGGTGTTTAGTTTGGCAGATCTCCATTGAGATAATCAGGCCAATGGCTCTTAATGACCAGCAAATACCTGAAGGCATGCATCTCCCCCCACCTTCTCTCCCTTCTCCTAAGGAATGGGTTAATACAGCCGGTGTAAAATGTGAGCAGGTTTTCTGCAGCAGCTAGGGTCAGACTGAGACAGGAGCAGGCTGGGGAATCAAGACAGCTGAGTTGGAGCTCTTGATGCATCTTTAGGGTCAAGACTCCAATGCCAGAAACTTAATGGGGGAACAGTATCTGTTGGAGTGTTAAAGCTGTGAACCTCCATCTATACTCAACATGTGTGTGCGTGTGTAAAAATAAAATATGTATCACAAAAATGCTATGAGAGCAATTCTATGGCCCCTAGACAGTGTCTGGGGCCCCATAGCATAGTTCGGATGGATCTGAGTCGGAGTCAGTGCTCCAACTTTGGACCCAGGAGTCCGAGCTCCCTGCCTCTTCCCCTCCCAGCTGGTGCGAAGAGAGCCATGCCGGCTGCCCCTCTGAGCTCGCAAAAGCGATCTCAGAGAGGACAGAAAGGGGATAGTTCTATGGGTGGGGAGGGGACTGGGGAGGCAGGGATATGAGTTATATGAGTTATCCTTCCCTCCCCCTCTGCAGAGCCCTAGCCAGATGGGTAAAAACAGCCATCTAGCAAAAATGCGGAGCTGGAGAAGCGGGGAGGCAATGATTGCCACTGTGCTTCTCCAACTCTACATAGGATGCCAGTCAGCCTCCTGGTTCTGAGCTGACCAGCATCTGGATAGGATTGTGCCCTAAGCCTCCAATGACTTAATTCCCAGGAAAAGCAAAATCCAGGGTAACACTTGGAGTTCTCAACTCTAGTGGAATTGGGCTGAGAGGTCATAACAATATAAATGCTAAAATATATAATTATTACATCATTGTTAAAAATACCAGAGTCCTGTCCTTCTTGCATCTGGTCACTCTACAGCATGCAGGACTTCAGCAGGACTTAACTTGGGTCAGTAGAGTTGGGACTGCACCCTCTGCTTATCCCAGATGGATCTGTTAAGACCCATCTAGTGAACACCTACATAAGGTAGCTGTCATGTTGCTCTTTTCCAGCATTCTGTAGAAGTCTTCATGGGCGATTTCAGCGGTGTGTTCATGGAAATCACCACCAGATGTTTGCACGGTTTTACAGCTGTTTGATAACGGAAATGTTTTGATATTTGTTCATTTTCTCCCCTGATGGGAAAAGAGGAACCGTGGTGTTCAGGAAAGGAGATGTTTTTGAAAACAAAAGATTTAACTATCATGTACACTTTGCACTTCTTCTGCCTGTGATTTGAACCACAAGGGAAAGAGGCCATCAAAGCTTTATTGTGTCAGGATATTTCCTTTGCTCAGTGGAGGCTGGTTGCTCTGATGTCAGCGGAGTGGTGAATCTGCTCCGGGTTTCAGTCAGAACTCTACAGGAGCTATCCAAGGTGCACCCTGGATGGCTCCTTTAGAGTTTTGCCTGAAACCCAGAGTGGATTCACCATGCCATTGACATCTGAGCTAGCAGCCTCTCCCAGCGTGGTGCTCTCTACATGCTTTGGACTTCGGGGCAGAAGTCCAGGGACCCACTCAGTGGGAGGGCCCCCAAATATAGCAGAGTTGGTTTACCAGTTTGAAGTAAGTAAGGCAATACATATTGCCATCTAAGGAAGGGTCCCCCATAAGACCATTCAGTCCAGAGCCTAAAATTACCGACCTGTAGCACTAGAGGCGGGGCTGCAGTGGCTTAGTGGTTAAGATGCTGAACTGCAGACCGGAAGGTCGGCAGGACAGCAGTTCGAGACCCGAGTGCTGCGTGACGGAGTGAGCTCCCGTCTTCAGTCCCAGCTCCTGCCAACCTAGCAATTCGAAAGCAAGAAATGGCAAGTAGATGAATAGGTACCGCTTCGGCGGGAAAGGTGACAGCGTTCCGTGCACCTCGGTGTTCAGTCATGCCGGCCACATGACCACGGAAGCATCTTCGGACAGCGCTGGCTCTTCGGCTTAGAAACGGGGATGAGCACCGCACCCTAGAGTCGGACACGACTGGCTGGGGACACCTTTACCTTTCGCACTAGAGGCACTGGAGCCTTCTGCTTCTGTGCCCACTGACTGGCAACTACTGCTCCTCCTTCTCTTCCTGTTATTGTTGCCACCCCTGCTGCCCACTAGGCCCAGCTCCTGCTAATTCTCCTCTGCTGAGTGAGTCTGGTGCCCATGTTGGGGCCTCTATGAGGTCAAACAAAATGGACTCATAGAGGCTGTACTTCCAGGGACTCTAGTCAGAAGTGCCCTCCCCTTGCTACTGGGACATGGGTTCTTCTCGGGCCTGACCATGCCAACCCCTGCTATTGGCCTTGATTTATGGTGAAACACAAACAGAACTCCATACTATAAAGCTATCGAGGTATGGCCATAGATTTTATTAATCAAAGGTGATGGGCCCGTTCCTCTCTATAGCAGGCCTGGCTCCCAGGGTTTGGGGTTCCTGGGCAGGCAACCTTTGGTGGGCCCCTTCCTGTGCAAGCCAGACCCTACCCCAGTGCCAGATGGCACTTGGCATCCTCCAGCTGCTGACTGAATGCAATTGACAGTTCAGCTCCCAACGTATTACACTGCTGTGGCTGCTGTGCTTAGTGTGGGGGAGGCTGAGGCTGGGAGTTAAGCAGCAGCGCTAACACTTAAAGGGTGCTGAAGTGGCAGTGGCTGCTGGGATAACAGACAAGGTGCCAACCGTGGTGACCACTGCTAGGGTGTATAGGCCCTAGCGCATGCCCCAGTATGCTGGATGCTGAAGCTGGGCCTGCTCTCCGTCCCTTGCCTTTCTTGTTGTACACAAGAAACTGGCGCTCACATCATGACCTGTCTCAGAGGGACACTGGTCCAGATCGATCATTGTCCACTGTGAGAGATTCCAGCTTCTACTGTCTTTGCACAGTTGAATAATTCTGGCCAGCAGCGATCAGATTCTTGGATTGCGGTTCTAGCGTGCCTTAACACTCTGCAAGAGCGGAAAAAGGAGCTAAGCACTTGGGGTTCACTAGCAGCAAGTCAAGGAAAACCATGTTTCAATGCTTCCTATGAACTCTGCGTCTGAACGTCAGGGTATGCCTCTGAATGATAGATGCTGGGGAACATAAGCGGGGCGATGCTGTTGCGCTCGTCTCCTGCTTGTGGGCTTCTCACAGGCAACTGGTTGGCCACTGTGGGAAAAGAATGCTGGACTAGATGGACCCTTGCTCTCATCCAGCAAGGCTTCTCTTACGTTCTGAACTCACTGACAGGGTAGTGTATTGCAGAATGAGATTACTATTAAGCCATTAATATTCAGTAATAGTATTAATAATTCTGTTTTCTAAACCCAGTTAATCTCCAAAGTTGATCCTGAATCAACACAGACTTAGTTTTTCTGTGGCTTCCTGCTAACTGTTTGTCCTGCCCCATCAATGCCTGTTATTTTCTTTTATTGCTGGCCTGTTTAAATAAGATTGCAAGACCTCAGAGCAGGCAGGAACTGTGTCACTTCTGTGTACACTGGGCTGAATAAAATGTTAAATAGTTCTGATACCCTCCAGCAGTACATCAAAGAGAACAAAGAAGAGACTCCTAGGTTGTACTCATGTAAACCATTCACACAATCTCTGCTACTCAATAAAAAGGAAAATATGTATTCCCCCCTCCCCATGTAAGATTTGGCAAGTTTCTTCTTCTTTTCCTGATGCACAAGGTGAGATCAGCTGGACATCAATGGTATATTGCATGGGGTCAGTAAATAAATTGAGGATTTATTTATGTGGAGGGGAAGTAAATAGTGGAGTCCCACAGAGATCTGTATGCTTTTCAACCTGTTCATAAATGATCTGGAATTAGGAGTGAGCAGTGAAATGGCCAAATTTGCAGATGACACCAACTTATTTAGGGTGGTTAGAACAAAAAGGGCTTGTGAAGAGCTCCAAAAGGATCTCTCCAAACTGGGAGAATGGGCATCTAAGTGGCAAATGCGGTTCAATGTAAGGAAGTGTAAAAGTGATGCACGTTGGGGCAAGAATAATAATAATTAAAAAATCCCAACTTCAAGTATAGCCTGATGGGATCTGAGCTCGTGGTGACTGACCGAGAAAGAGATCTTGGGGTTGTGGTGGACAGCTCGATGAAAATGTCAGGCCAGTGTGTGGCTGCTGTAAAAATGGCAAATTCTATGTTAGCCATAATTAGAAAAGGAATTGAGGAAGTGCCCTTTGACAAAGCTGTGGTGAGACCACACTTGGAATTCTGTGTGGTCCAATACAGTTCTGATCTAAAAAACGATATTGCAGAGCTGGAAAACGTACAGAAATGGGCAACTAAAATCAAGGGGCTGGAGCATCTCCCCTATGAGGGAAGGTTACAACGACTGGGATTGTTTAGCTTGGAAAAAAGGAGGGTAATGGGAGACATGATAGAGGTGTACAAAATTATGCTTGGTGTGGAGAATGTGGATAGGAAGACTTTTTTCTCCCTCTCACATAATACTAGAACCCGAGGTCAAACCATGAAACATTGGTGGGAGATTCAGGACAGATAAAAGGAGGGAGTTCTTCGCACAGCGCATAGGTAAACTATGGAACTCGCTACCACAAGATATAGTGATAGCCACTAACTTGGATGGCTTTAAAAGGGGGTTAGACAAATTCATGGAAGATAAGGCTATGAATGGCTACTAGTCCTGATCTCCAGTATCAGAGATAGTGTGCCTATGTACACCAGTTGCTGGAGAACATGGGCAGGAGAGTGCTGTTGCACTCACGTCCTGCTTGTGGTTTCCTGGTTGACAGCTGGTTGGCCACTGTGTGAACAGAATGCTGGACTAGATGGACCTTGGTCTGATCCAGCATGGCTCTTCTTATGCTCTTATGTTCATGGACTGCACCACAGTCGCTAAAGTTTAGACATTGCTAAACTCTTAAAGCGCAATCCTATGACTACGGTTAGCTAAATTTGGGGCTCAGTATTTACAAAGCATCTTTCCTAAATATGTAAATGCATACGTCATCGCATTTATAGTTCCAACAACCTTGTAAGTTATTTAGATCAGTACTGTTATTGTCCATATTGCAATATTGAGGCATATTGAGCCTGTGACTAACTAATAATGGTGCAGTATTTATCTTGTGTATTTTAAACTTTCTGATACAGTATTGCTGTATTATTCATTGTTGTATGGTATTTTTACAGTTTGTTTGGCATTTTATTTCGATATACTGTATGCTGTGATCTTTGGTCAAAACAAACGCATTTGATAGTTGATAATACAGGTGATAAGGCTGCAGCTGTTAGTAGGCTTGCCCAAGGCTGGCTAAGAAATTCACAGGCTGCAGTTAGCCGAGATTTGAAGCTGGGATCTCCTGGCAGAATCACAGCTCTTTCTCTTAATTTGGAGTTTACACGTTGGGGCTGACCTGTGGAGGGCATTTTAAGTAGTCATAAGTTGCTTGTGTGCAGTTCACCACTTTGATTGGATACATTTTGCCCTGCTACAGCAAATATTCAAGAAGAACAGTGACCTTTATAGCGATTTACTTGAACTCCTCACCTTATGATAACAGCTGCCATGTTTGTGGATCTTGTTCCATCTCTCACAAACCGGCTGAGACCATCTTGTCTTTGTAACA
Source organism: Heloderma suspectum (assembly GCF_057233095.1). NCBI lineage: Eukaryota > Metazoa > Chordata > Lepidosauria > Squamata > Helodermatidae > Heloderma > Heloderma suspectum. Next base: position 32,279,768 of record NC_139462.1, on the reverse strand, counting down.
ATAACAACTTTTATCCAGCCTTCCAGAACTTTGTTGCAACAGTGGCCCAGTTCGCACATCATGGGCAATTCCTGTGTTATTTAACCCAGGAATTGGCAGGGGCGCACAGGAGCAAGCAAATGCACTGCTTACCACTTCCATATTCAATAAGCAACCCAGGAACACGCTGTTCTTGGGTTGCTGTGTGACATCCGAACTCAGAAACTCTGGGTTGCTTATGGGTTAACAACCCAGAGTTAACCCAACAATCACCTGGGGTTTATTGTTGGCCTTAATGTGCAAATAAGTCAGTGTGGACTCATCTCTATTGTCCTCTCTGGTAGCCTAAGAGGATGCATCCTTGGCTATTTCTATAGATTACAGAACTATTTAAAGCAACCTCCATACCACACAGCAGTGGTTACGTGTGTAAAAGAGCTCTAAACTGACTGATTTCAAGACAACACCACCCTTGCAATCCTAAACACGATTACTCAGAAGTAAGTCCCACTGAATTTAGTGGGACTTATTTCCTAGAAAACATGCTCAGGACTGCCTTAGCTGGGGGAAACTACTTTCTAAGGGTGCAGTCCTACACGTTTAGACCGAAAAATGACTCCTACAGCTCCCAGCATGCACCAGCAATGCTGTCTAGGGTATGCTGGGAGATGTAGGACTCTTTTGTCTAAACTGGCATAGGATTGTGCCTTTAATGTGCCACAAAGCTCTTCGTTGTTTTTGCTGCCACAGACTAACACAGCTACCCCTCTGGAAATTGTTCCAAAATCTTTATCATTGTAATTAGGCCAACAAAAATGTCACCAAAAATGTGCAAGCTTTCAAGGTCTTCAGATCTCCTCATCAGGCAAGATGTGACAAAAAGAAGCAGACTCCATGACTTCAACATGAAATAAACAGTAACAGAACAGGTCTAATATTGAAATTGTTTACTGAAATCGTTTTTAGCTTTTGAATTTCCTACGTTAATCTTTCAAAGATTAGGTTTTATTATAATGTCGCATCATATAACGTTGCGGTTTGTACTTTTTTGTGAATTGTTATGAACCGCCCATAGAGCTTCAGCTACTGGGTGGTATAGAAATGAAATAACAACATCAAGTCCCCCCCCCCCCTCGTGTGTGTGTGTGTGTAACATCTTGCCTGGTGGAGAGAGCTGGAGAACTCGAAAGCTTGCACAGTTTTGGTGAACTTGGCTTTGCAAAGGTATTCATATAGATTTCGAAGTCAAAGCAGAGGGTTGTTTCGCCGAGGGCTCCAAAAACTGCCCTTGGAGGGCTGCAATCCTATCCACGCTTACCTGGGAGAAAGCCCCACTTGGGACATCCTCCCGAGCAAGCCGGCCGAGGCTTGCACAGAGAGGAAGGCGAGCGCCGGAGCCTCTCCGGGGGCCTGACGCCGTTGCGGCGCGGCGGGCCTCGCCAAGCAAGCCCGGCCTCCCCCCGTTGCCAGCGCTCGGCTGCGAGCAGCGAGCGCGGCCGGCGCCACTCGCGCCGTCGGCCGGCTGCGCCGGAGTGGCGCGCACACGCCTCCATTCGGCCGGGCCCAGCCAGTCCCGGCCCTTCCCCGTGGCGTGCGAGCGCGCAGCTCGTCCCGCCCTGCTTCGGAGGCGGCGGCAGCAGCGCCGCCACCGCTCGCAGTGGGAGGAGGCTCCGCGCGGTGCCAAGAGGGGCTCGAGCTGCGCGCCGCTCTTGCGGGGATCGGGAAGCATCCTTCGTTCCTTCCTTCCTTCCTTCCGTCCTTCCTTCCTTCGTTCCTTTCCCCCTCCGGGCAGCCGCGAGGAACAGCGAGGTGGGGGGTCCGGGCTCTCCGCTGCAGCTCGGCCTCCTCGATGCGGGGAGGCAGGCGGCGGCGGCGGCGCAGGGGCTCGCCTCTGCCTCTCCGCGACTCGCTGCCTGCGCGCTCCGGGCGCCTCTAATCTGCCCTCGCCAGCCAGCCCCGGCTGCCTGCTCTTGGCTCCTGCGTCCTTTATCTGCTGCTCCTCCCGCCCCTTCCCCACCCCTCGCACTCCCAATCTTCCTCCAGCAGCCCCCCCCAACCCCCCCTCCTCCTCCTCTCCCACCCCCGAGCTCTGGCTGCAAGGAAAAGTGTCTTCATGAACCCCAAGGATGTCCGGGAAGCACTATAAGGGCCCAGAAGTCAGTTGTTGCATCAAGTATTTCATCTTCGGCTTCAATGTCATCTTCTGGGTGAGTGGAAGAATTGGGCTGATTTTTTATTTATTGAGCTACCATGGACGGTCATGGCATTTCTGTTCGCGTGTGTGCGCGCCCGCGCGTGTGAATTCGGTCCTGCAGAAAATAAACACAAGGCACTTCAGCGTGCACGGGGCTGGATGCGATGAATAATGAAGATTTTTCTTTTCTTGGGGGGCGGGGGGGGCTTTGTGTGTTTTTACAGTGGGTTGAGCTTTACAGTGGAAGTCCCAACAATGCTGTTCTCTTCGTGATGATCGCTTTTCATGTCCGCCCGCCGGGCCACCTTTTGCAAAGAATGGATTGGTTTTCTATACCATTTCCCGAATACATCTTGTTGTAAGGTGTGAGCCCCTATTGTGATGAGAAGCCGATAAGACTTCCGTGGCTTGGAGAAAGCGCAAAGCTTTCCGTTCCTGGAAGACGAGGAGCCATGTAGTTTGAGAGCAGGATTACACAATGACTGTAAGCATGATGTGGGTTGGATGTGGTAGCAGAAGCTCTTAATGCAGCAGAAGCAAGGAGAGAATTCTATACTTAGCCCCTGCAAAAATAATACAAATTGAAAGAATTCCAGGATAGCTCAGGTTTAGGATAAGCATTTGCTTTGCACTGTCTCTTTGCTGATCTTGTTTTGACTCACCCCTCCCTGACCTTTTAAATTGTTTTGCTGTTGGTGCTGTGGTAGTCGGAACTCTAGGTTGGATTATTACATCACTATGCTATTTGCATTGCTTTTTCCCCTCTCTGAGATGGCTTTGAATGCATCTTCTCTTTTTTAAAAAAGCATTTGCCACACACACACACACACACGGAGATCTTATGTTTCTGATTTATTGTGTGTTTGTTCACTTAGACAACACACAGATGCTGAGACCTTATGCTTTTGATTTATTGTTCGCTACCATGCACCTCTAGGAATGGAGCAGGCCATTCATAGGAATATTTCAGAAATAGGGGTCTTGATGGGTGTGCGTGTGTATACACACACACACACACACACACTCACTGGAAACAATTGAATAAGTACTTTGGTATCCATCCCAGCAGAGTTGGGTCAATAGGAGAGCTCTAGTGAACTAACCTTACTTGTGAGCAGCTCATTACATAAAGAAAATTGATTCCCTGTTAATGGTGAGAGGTGTGTGCACACATAGGGGATCTCTCTTGAAAGACGGTGTTTGCGGGTTGGTTGGGAAATTCATTAAAAGCCATTCTGATCTGTTGTTCCATATGGAAAGGAAGGAAGTGTCACCCATCCTCCTTCTCTTCTTGTTGCTAGGATAGGGGCTTTGATTATTCCTGGCATTCTGGTCAAAAGTTAATAGAGAGGCAGCCAAAGGGCTAGAACAGGAGCAAGGTGTTAATGCTGCTGTGGAACCTGCCAACCGAGGAGAACGCTTCGTGCATATGACAAACTGGGCTATAGTCTATCAAAGCTTTCGCCGCAATAAATGTGTAACTCTTCGGTGTCACAAGAGTCTTGCTTGTATCTGGTTGTTAATGCGCTCATCTAGAAAGCAGAGGCAAAGGCAGTGTAAGTTAATAATTTTAGTGCGAGTCCTTGCTGGAAAACAGAAAACCAGAGTTGGGATAAATGATGATGTAGTGTGTGTGTGTGTGTCAAGTGTAGCACAAGCAGCTGTGCCGTCTTGTGAAAATCATAGTGGGTTTTTCAAAGTGCTTGCATATATCTAAAGATCTCCTGTCTTCATCACCCTTGAAGAACAGCATTGACTATACATTCAATTAAATAAATTAATGCTGCATTTGTGACATTAGGGAGAAGAGGAAAATATCCAGAGATGTTCTAGACTGAAAACTGTTTTTATTTTTAGAAAATAGTCTGGTACATTTTGAGCTCTACAATTTTCCCTCCCCACCAATAATTCTTTATCTTTTTACATCTTTCCAGAGAGGGATGGATAAAAATAAAATTAGTTTTCTACAACTTTTGTATATGTCCCCCCCCCCCCCCCGGTCATGGAGTGGTGCAATGTATTGTTCCTTGCCTATTCCTAATGTCATTTTTATATTTCATCTCAACCATTACAAATCTGGTTTGTAGTTTTTTGCAGCAGCTGTCCATAGTTTTAGAAGGGTATGTGTGTGTGGGGCGGCGGCAGCAGCAGCAGGGGGGGGGCAATGCAATGAAATAAATACAGATGTTCTCCAGCTGGTGAAGAGAAGGCATTGTAGAATGCAGCATGTGGTTTTCTTGGATAGAACATACTACAGGTTCTATATACTGTATCGTTGTGAGACTTAAGAACCATATTGAAATGCAGAATGTGATATGACGTGTTGACAAAAAAAAAAAATCGTCCAGCATTTCAATTTTGACCTCTTGGCATAACTTTGGTAGCACCTTGGCTATAATTGTGCGTGCATGTGTGTGTGTGTGTGTGTGTGCGCATGTGTGTGTGTGTTAGCTTGCATCCCAAGGGGAGTTGTGCATTTAGTAGAGCTCAAGACAATTCTGGGAAAATACTGTGATGCTTGAATTTTCAGTCCAATTATTCCAGGAAGTACAGTTGTTAGATTCCAAACTCCCCTTCTTACTGAGAGGTTAAAGATATGTTAATGGGTGTTGGAATTATTTGCTGTGATAGTTTAAATGCAGCTGGAATTAATGGGTGGTGTTGGTATTATTTCCAGACTTCAAATAGGCATTTTGAAATTCTCTGTTCAACTTTTGGTATCACTTGCCTGTCTTCTGTTCATTTTAGCTTTAGATCCAGAGCTGTAGAGTGTTTTCAGATTGAATGTATTCTATGTGGGGTTTCATCTCTCAGTCGTTGGCGAGAGAGACTTCTGAACGTCCAGATTCTTATACTTGGCTAATACGTTAAGTGAGCATGGGCTGAAAATGTCATCCAGAACTGAGTGCCTGATCTACTGTGATGTTACTTAGAATGGAGCGTCACTTTCCCATTGGTTTGGCTGCTATGATGTCACAGAAGCAGAACAGTTTAAGGCTAGGTAGCTGAGTGCATTGTAGGCTTTCAGATTTGAAGTTCTAGCATTAATGAACAGCATCTGTTGAACTGCTTAAGTATTGCCTGCTCATTATGGGCTTTCTTAAATGCATTTGGTTTCTATAAATTAAGTAACCGGTTCTGGAGCCTTTTGATGGAATGCCAGTTGGCTATAAGATGCATCTCGCTTATTTTGTGTATGTGTTGGGTGTGTGTGTGTGTGTGTGTGTGTGTGAGAGAGAGAGATGTTTAGGAGGGAAACTGCTTAAAATGTGAAGTAACTTCTGAGTTTTTAGGTTTACATCTGCTTCCTGTTCAACGAATATTCGGCATGTACAATTCAATGGAATGGTTTGATGTGTAGCTTGAGGGTTTGTTCACGCATTAGGGCATTTCTTATGAGTTAGCATTTGCTTGGCCAATACTAGCATATGAGTCGATAATTCATGGATTTGATTCTGCAACTTCTGTGATGTTAGATGTACATCATCATGACCATTGCCATGGCTGAGACTGTGAGCTACCTGTTGCATTGTTCTTGAAATGCAGATCCTAGAATGGCTCTTGTATTTGTAAAAGCAGAGCCACATCTGTTCTATAGCTCATTTATACTGTACTTCCACTAGTTTATCTCTGCCCGGCAAGCCACCATGCCATCCAAGATTCAGCACACAAACCAGGGACTTGTCTGATCTCACGATTCACTGCCTTCTTCCAAGGTATTTTAGGATGAAAGTTCATAAGTACATTAAGAGTGCAATCCTATGCATGTTTAGACAGCTGGCTGGGGAATGCTGGGAGTTGTAGGCCTTTTCTCTGTCTAAACATGCATAGGATTGCACCTTTAGTCAAACTCTGTATTTTGATTTTTTGCTGAGCATGTGCGGGGATTATTTTTGTGAGTAACCGTATGGGATGTTTAAATGGTCTTCTGATTTACTGGGAGACTGGCAGAAAGTGAGCTAAATGTAGTTATGTAAGTGTTCTCTGAGTGTTGCTCTCTGTTGGACAATAGCAAACTTGACTGTAGATCATTAATAGCACCTTGTGAAAAGGGTATAGAATCTTTCCCATGGCAGCTTCTTTTTGGAAATGGGAAATTCAGGCTTGGGGGAAATCAAAATTGCCACTCTTCTAAATTAGCCTAGAATTCAACTTATTTTAGAAGGATCCTCATTTATTCCTGAATAGTTTGCAGTGGATATATATATAGAGAGAGAGAGAGAGAGAGAGAGAGAGAAAGCGAGAGCATGCTGTGTGCATGTGTGTGGTGAGATTCCACAGGTGCTAGAAAAGTTACTAGTCCTTATTGCTTTGAAGATGTGCTTCAGCAGGAATGCCTGCTGAAGTATTGGAAGCCAGATACATGGCTGAATAAAGGTGTGTACAGTTATGCATGTGAACAGGAGTGTGGGTTTTTGTGCTGTAGAATGACATGTCTGTGAATTGAATCCTGATTATTTCTTCTTGTCCTATTTGACTTTTTTCCTACTAGAGCCTGGCATGTATTCCTGATCAGATGTTAGTTTAGTGCTTTAGGGTGCAATCCTATGCATATTTAGACAGAAAAAAATCCTACAACTCCCAGCATTCCCCAATCAGCCATGCTGGCTAGGAAATGCTGGGAGTTGTAGGACTTTTTTCTGCCTAAACACACATAGGATTGCACCTTCACATTTTTAAAAATAGTGTATTTAAAACCTGTTTGGAGATCTGGAGAAGTTAGGTGGATTAGCAGTTGACACGAGAGCTGGCTGATCAGTGCTATGCATAGATCTGCTCTGGAAAGAGGGGAATAGCTTTCTGAATTGCCAGCACTGTGCAAATCTGGTTTCTGCTAAAACAAAAAACAAACAAAACAGAAGTAGAGATTTTCCCTGAGGCTGATCCAGGTGAGAGCTGTAAGTGGTCGAAAGGGCTTACTGCTGAAGCCATGCACGTCTGTATGCTGCCAAAAATGTTCAGATGTTAATAGTGGGGCTTCGGTCTTCTTGCTTCTCTTACTGGCAGAACTCAAATTAATCATGTAACACAGCAGGTAGCTGGGGGGAAAATTGAACTATGCATTTCCTGTTGATCAGTTAGTGATAGTACTTCACTCCTTTGAAATATCTGTTAGTAAAATAGATGTGGAATGGTTATTTAATTCGATTAGGAAAACTAAAGCAGAAATCTAAATGATAATACACTTGTCAGTTTCCATCTATAGAAAACTCTGTGTGTGTGTGTGTGTGTGTGGTTGGGAAATCTTGAAAACGGTTAAAGTAACCAATAGAGCAAGAATAAGAGGAGGAAACCTCAAAGGACTACTTTAATCGCAAGTGGCATACTTTTGGAAAATAACACATGCATATAATGACAACATAGACTATTTTTTCTCCGTAATAGCTTAAGGAAATACGACAAATCATGTTTTTTATGTTCTCACTCTTGGTAGCTGTTTATTGTTGTGGATATTTGCTAAAATGGTGGTGGTAAAACTTTTTAAAAAGTGCAGTAGCAAAAACATTCACACTATGCAGACAATTATGTGAGTTGTAGAATGTGTCTGTTTTGTGCAAATCGCAGTGTTGTGCTTCCCTTGGTGTACAATGTGAACTGGGAGTGGGGAAGAATTTTATTCTTTAGCTTGGACAACACACAGTCCTGTATTATCATTCTAAGCAGAGTGAAAGGCCCCACCTGTCACCTTGTGACAGTCCTGGAGGGTAATTGGTCGTGGCAGTTGTGTCATTCTGTAGCACATGTTAACTTTTCAGCCCTTTGGCTGCTGTATCAAGTGGCAACTGATGTATTTATCTCTAGGTAGTACACTGCAAGCTGGACTCAAACAGTGACTGGAGGCAATTCATTAGTGGTAAATGGGAATCTATGGTAACGGCAGCTTACTTGGCAGCTTCCCCAGTGTGAGACTTATGTACCCAGGATTAAGAGCTGGGGAAGTGTCATGGCTGGAATCTGGAGATTTCCATGCACATGTCCAAATGTGTCTACCATTTCTACTTCCCACTGAAGGCCCTTCTGTACTGGAGGGTCCGGACATTCAGGAGCAGTTCTTAGACCAGCGTAGGAAGCTGTGCTCTGAAGGGAACTCTCGGACACCTTATGGGCACAACCCCCCCATTGTTTCCTTGCACAAGTCCCATTGAAAGTAATGGGAAATGTGCAAGAACATGTGCAAGGCATGCTCTTGGTGTGGTTATTGAAGTTCCATGTGTGGCCCTTTGGATCCTGCCTTAGGTGTAGAGAAGTTCAGTTAGTAAGTCTGTCTGCAGGCTCTCTCCTACACTAAGAGTATGTTGAGTAAGAAAAAGGCAAAGAAGCCACATGTAAACATAGTGAAAAAGGTGTGTGTGAGTTATCGTTTCATGTAGAGCTGCATATAGTTCACTACATCTGAAGCATCCCCAAATCATAGGTCCAAATCATGGTGAATTAAATTGGGAGTCAGACTTGAAAGTTCTCTCCACCCCCACCAGTAATTTATTTTTGGCTTTAACCAGGATTTACCACTGCGTTAGCCCCCTTGCTAACCATGGTTCCTGTTGAGGGCTCCCATCTTAATGTTAGCCAGGGCTCCCATTTTTGAAACCTGAGTTAGAAGTGGGCTTGCAGATCTGGATGAAGACGAACCTGGTTAGCATTAGCTACTGGCAGTGTTGGTGCCAGTACAACACTAAACTCTGGTTAAAACTGACAAAGAAAGGGAGGGGCAGGAATTCACCTGTTAGAAGAGTGAACATTTCCAAAATTGGCTCCCAGTTGGCAGTATTGCAACCGAAACTCTCCCCACAACCTGAGTTCGATCCCAGCGGAAGCTGGTTTTCAGGTAGCCGGCTCAGGTCGATTCAGCCTTCCATCCTTCCGAGGTCGGTAAAATGAGTACCCAGCTTGCTGGGGGAAAGGTAATCACGACTGGGGAAGGCAATGGCAAACCACCCCACTATAGTCTGCCATGAGAACACCAGCAAAAGCGGCGTCCCTCTAGGGGTCATTAATGATCCGGTGCTTGCACAGGAGGAACCTTTCCTTTTTCCTGTAAACCATGGTTTGTGTTTAATATCTGCACCAGACCACAGCACAAGCAAATGGACTCTTCTGTTTGCAGAAATAGAAGGATGAATTGTGAAAGATTGGTAAGGAATGTTAACGAGAAATCACTATACACAAAATGAAAGGCTTCATCCACTCAAGGAATGGCTAGTGGGTTTGACATAATAGACTGCCTCCAAATGATTGTCTGCAAACTGGCCGTAACTCTTGTGCTGTATAAGATGGTAGAGAAGGAAGGCTATGGTGCTTGCTATCGGTGAAAGGATGCATAATCAAATTATGTAAAAGCCAATTATTTGCCACCTTAGCCCGGATCCTTCAAATAGATCACCACTGTCCATTCTTATACCTGCCTCTTTCTAATCCAATTGTTCTTAAATGGCATTTCTCTGAAAGTTTGCATAAACATACATGAGCAGGATTTTAAGAGCAGGTTGTTGATGGATATCTAACTAAATTTAGATGGCACTGAGTCTATAAAGTCTTTACACCCAGAAAGAGCAGCTGGTGTATAAATAAAATAGCCAGTCTAAGGCACTCTTGTGTGTTTTTTTTAATGCTTTGTACTCTACTAGCTTGTTCTGTTTTCAGTCTTGGTTTAAACCATCTTTTTTTTTCTTTTTTATTGTAGCATTTATTTTCCCAAGTGAAATATATATATGGATGCATGCTTTTGAGACTTTTGGGGCCAGATAGGGGGATTTGCTTTACAGTCCAATGTGCTTCATACCAGTCTTGAAAATAATTCAGGTGACCGTTCTCTCTCCACTGCTTTCCCAGGTTTTATTTCTCTCTTCTGCCCTGCCCCATGTCTGCATCTGCTACTTGCAGTCCTTTTAAGACAGGAGTGGGGAACATGTGGCCATCCAGTTCTTATTGGACTGCAGCTCCCACCAACCCCTGCCAGCATTGAACAATAGCCAGGGATGATGGGAGTTGCATTTCAATAACATCCGGAGAACCACATGTTCCCCATCATTATTTTAAGGTGAAAGGAAAACTGAGTTAGCCAAAATGGTTTTATTTCTGCCTTGCAAGGTATAGGTGGGTTGCGTTTCACGTTGCCAGGCCTGGCTTTAAGTATCTTGGGGTTCTCGATTAGTGCGGTGGAGTCAACAGGCAGGTAGTTTTCTGCTCATCAGCCACCGAAGGCCAGTTTCAGTGGAACTGCAAGTTCTGTTTTCTGCTTTCCCTTGATGACTTCCTCTATCACTTGCTCTGTTTGAATATGTCAGTATCGCCTTCTCCATAGTCCTTGGTGATCTTGCAGGCCAGAACCTCTAAAAAGGCATCTGTGGCAATGACTGCTCTGAGCCAGAAGTGACCATCCATAGCATCTTCAAAGGGAGCCTTTCAGGGTATTGATGCAGGGATACCAGGGCCAGTCACTGGTTCTTGCACATGCCTGGGCTGTTTTGCCTTCTCTGCTTGGTATTAAGTTCTATGAACTCTCCAGCAGGAGCTGCAAATTATAGCTCATCAGGCTACAATCTTACTCAGGCCAGAAAAGAGTTTTCGGTCATACTCATGCTTAGTATACTTAGTGTTTTGCAGCCCTAAAGATGTGCCAGGCTACAACTTCCATTATCCCTAGCCAGGAAGAACCATGCTTCCTGGGGATGATAGGTGCTGTAGTCTGGCACATCTAGAGGGGGCAGTTTGGGGAAAGTTGGCTTCGCCTATACACACACGTAACATTATGAACGAATAGAAACAAAATGGTTGCATCATTTAAGTTTTAACTCAGTTTTACAGAAGATCAACAGCTTTCTTCCCTGCTGAAGATGGTTAGCTCTTAAGTAAGTGCTGTGTAAATCTGCAAGTGTGCTTCTTGCCTGAGCTTCTGTAGCATTTGCAACACACAAAGGGAGTTTCCAGCCTTTATAACATTTGGGGCCTCATTTGTGCAGGCTCTATTTACAAGCCGCTCCCATTGACTTTAATGTGAGTTGCTTGGTGCGGCAGCTGCATATTCAGACACTTTTGGTTTCCATCCAGTGTGGAATAAGATGTGAAAAGACTTCAAAAGTGCCGTGACCATTATTTGCAATCTGCTTAAATAGCTGAAGAGCGAATGTGGAGGAGCAGGCAGCATCACTGAAAAGCGTCCTCTGATAAGAGGCCTGTGGAAGATGGGCTTATTTTCCTTTCCTGTGAAATACATGAAATGGATGTAACTTTATTTACTCTCTTGCTAAAGGTGGTGATGATGGCTCGTCTTGGTGGGCTGATGCCCCTGTATGCCCATATAATGCATCTGATGACAGGGGATATCTAAGAGAATAAAATTCAGAAGAGGTTATGTTTTTTATAAATATAAAGTAAACATGTACCAATCCTGTGGATTGGGTTCGGGGAGGGGAGGCTTCCCAGTTCAGCCAGGAATTTGTGGGTAGCCTCGGTAAAGACTCCTTTCAGCCTCTGTTTGCTGTCTGAAAAATGGGGATGATAACAACTTGCTTCATAGGGTGTAGGCAGGGAGAATGAAACAAAACCAGGATTGTGAATGGGTTTGTATGTTAAGTAGTCTATACATGATACTAATGGAATGCAGCAATAGATAATGGCTCACTTGTCTTGATTTGGCTATCGCTGGGAGAGGAGAATGTTGGCATTCTAATCACCAGCCCTTACCAGCGTTCTAGTACCTCTGTGTCCTGTCTCTGTCAGGCACTCCTATAAACTCTGGGCAGTAGCATAATGCCTTCTCTGACATGGTCTCTAAGTAATCGTTAGGGGGACTAGACCAAAAGCAGCCAAGAGATTTGTTGTTTACTCGTTAATAGTTCCCTAAACGATGTGCAACTCGGCCTTGCACATCTGTTTGTTTTTAAAAATTTATTACCCCACTTTTTAGCATTATGTTCATGCAAGTGGCTGCTAGCAATAGATCAAGACAATTAAAACAAAATTGGAAACGACAAATGAAAAGTAAACACTAGATAAAAACCAACAATTTTAAGCCAGCATCAGACAGAACAAAGCATAAGAACGTAAGAAGAGCCATGCTGGACCAGACCAAGGGTCCACCAAGTCCAGCATTCTGTTCACACAGTGGCGAAGCAGCTGCCCACGGGAAACCCACAAGCAGGACCTGAGCGCAGCAGCAGCACTCCCCTCACCCATGTTCCGCAGCAACCGGTGCTACACAGGCTCACTGCCTCTGGTACTGGAGGTAGCACACAGCCATCAAGACTAGTAACCATCAATAGCCTTTTCTTCCAGGAATTTCTCTAACCCCCTTTTAAAGCCATCCAAATTGGTAGCCATCACTATATCCTGTGGTAGCGAATTCCATAGCTTAACTCTGTGCTGTGTAAGAGGCCTACTCCCAACTACATCTTGGGGGTTAAGTTGGGGGAGAGGGGCACATCATCAGGCTACGCAGGAGCCTTCTGGTTCCCGTGACTGCGTAGGAGCTGTAAGGCAGAGGTGCTGAACCTTAGGCCTGCAGGCCAAATCTAGCCGTCTGGGTTTCTCCAGGTGGCTGTGCCTCTTTCCCCTGACTGTCCATTGCTTGGTGGTTTCCCAGCGTTTGCACATTCCCTCCCCACCACCCATTCCAAAAGGTTGAAATGCCTCTCCATTGGCTTCGTTACTGGCAGTAGGAGCCTTAACCTAAAATTTTTGCCTTTGGCCCCACCCACCAGGGAAATGTGGCCCCTGAGAGCTTCTCGGAAATTGCATTTGGCCCTTGGGCTGAAAGAGGTTTGACACCCCTGCTGTACATTAAGGCCTGCAACTTCACCCCCCCCCCGCCCTTTGCTGCAGCTGAGCTACCAGGTACAACTTGATTGTGGGGAATGTAGGCCAGGGGTGGACAGACCTCAGGCTTGTGGGATCTACTCTTTTTTCTTTTTTAAGAACCCAGAGAGATCTACCAACAAGAGCCAGGTGCAAAACGATGGCTCAGGCAGGCCAATATACACTAAGAATTAAGGAACAGGGGTGCCTCTCTGAACAGATGCTTAGTCCAGAAATTTGTGATCAGATAAAAGGAAGGACTTCTTCACACAGCACGTAGTGAAACTATGGAATTCCCTACCACAAGACATAGTGATGGCCACCAATTTTGATGGCTTTAAAAGGGGTTAGACAAATTCCTGCAGGAGAAAGCTATCAATGGCTTCTAGTCCTGGTGGTGATATCCTACCTCCAGCATCAGAGACAGCCTGTCTATGTACAAGAGTTGCTGGGGAGCTTGGGTAGGAGGGTGTTGGTCCTGCTTCTGGATTCCCTGTTAATAGCTGGTTGGCCACTGTATGAACAGAATGCTGGGCTAGATGGACCCTTGGTCAGATCCAACATGGCTCTTCTCATGTTCTTATGTTCTTATGATTGGTACCAGAACCAAGCTTGCAGGGTCATTCACACGAAAATCCACTCCTGGTTTCCCCAAGCCTTCTCTTTCAGCAATCGAATTTAGTTGCTATTGTTAAACCATTTGGAATCAGAAACGCCTGCTGATCTACTAGAAATGGCCCAGAGATCTACTAATCGATCCCGATCTACATTCTGCCCACCCCTTACATAGGCCTTCGCACTGTCTGAGCATTTACAGTTTGTGTGAGAGGGCAAAGTTTGGACTCTGTGTGCTGTAGGATGCCTGGCTTGCAGAAGGGCGTGGGCAATTATTTTTCTGTGCTGTGGTCTTTGGCATACCCGTGTATGCCAGGGGAGCCTTTGTGCATGCACTGCTCCCAGGGTGTAGATGTGGTCAGTGGAAGCATTGCTTATTTCTGCCTCAGTGGGCAGGATCTAAATTAGTGCTGTGCTGAAAATTTCTCCCACATTTTTTTCAACCATTCTCATTCAATTTGATAGAAGAGAAATTGCTTTAGAAAAGAAATTCAGTGGTGAAGAAATTTCAGAGAAATTCTCATGGGTTGGGTTTGGGTTTCTTGGGCTTACCTTACGTAGGAGGTGATGCAAGTGTCCTGTTTTTTATTGTACAGTCATCTCTCTGGCCGCTTGTAGCCTCCTCAGCTTCCTACACTTCAATTAAAGCCCAGTTTAAGGCACCGTGAGGTAATTCCTCCCATGGAGCTTTTTCAGATCAGGATGTGCAGGCATCCTGGGAAGCTAGCTGTGATTAGGTAAGCTGAAAAACACCACAAAAATAAATGATAAAACATCCTGAATGAGGCAGAACAATGGGAGCCCCTTTCATGGGGGAAGAAAACTTTCAGGAAATTGGAGGACAGATTTTGGCAGAGCAGTAACTCCACCTCATCCCTGGAGCGGGACACAACACTGCCCTCCACACACCTGCATTGTGGTGGGTGCAAATTGGGGGCCAGCCTGCCAAGACAAATTAATGCAGTTGCACCATGAAAACCCCAAAACTCTTACCATAAAAGAAAGAAGCTGTGCTACAAAACCTGCCAACGGGGAGCCCTGCCTGTGAGAAACTGTTGAGAATTTCTCCTCCCCCTGGAGAAATTTGATGAAATTGTCTCCCAAATTTCTCTGCCCACAAACAAGGTAGAGAATTTCAAGAAGCCATTTGTGCCCAACTCTAATCTAAACATGTTTAGTTTGCAATCCTCAGCCCCTTGGGCTGCTGTGCTGTGCTGTCTAAGACTACAGTCCATAACAGATATTGGTAACTTTCATATAATGGGAACATTTATATCAGTAGCATCGGATGAGATGTGGCAGAAAGGCTTGGAGTAAGCAGTGAGGTTTCTATTTCTAGGTCTGTACTTATTTAATTAAAAAAACTAGTTGAGTGCACTGTCTAGTAGATATTGTCAGTGGCGAAAGTGCTCTGCAGCATTTAGCAGGAGTCTATATACGGCTGAGGTCTCTTCCTTAGCCCTGAGCAGGCACAGAAGTTGCAGAATCATAGAGAGGTATCTGAAGTCAATCCTGCCCTTAAACAGGCTTCTTGTATGCTCATTTCATGAAGGATCACAGAAACTAATGCTTTAGTCCTGCGTACACTTATACTGTGAGCATAGTGGGGCTAAATTCTGAGTAAACATGTATAGGATTGCACTGGATGTGGTATTAAATCTATTTTATTGAGAATAGTTGACTCTTCTTGGAGTCTTCTGAGATATTGCTGGGATGACATTGTCACCTGAAACTTAACTGGATGTGAGCACATGTTCTTAAAACAGACTTTCCTTCTCCTCCTCCTCCTCGGCCTCCCGCCCCCAGATCCACCAGTTATATATATAAAAAAGAGTTACTTAGTTCTGCAATATCACGGAAATGCATGATATTTGAAAGCATATCTAATGTGGTGATGGACACATTAATTTTGAAGCATTGGCTTGCTTACAGTCAAGTCATTTATCCTCTAAACATTCTTACTTGTGATGGTAGGAGAGCTTAGATAAGAGCTCTGAGATAACGAGGGAGTAATCGTATTAAACCTTGACCTAGTTCTCCGTTAAATCATACTTCACATACTGTTAGTAGCGGTCTCTTGTCCAAAAGGTTTCTCTTGAACAAGCACAAAATGTAGGGCACGATTTGGATATTTTATCCATTGTGTGACAGTTTTGCAATTTACTTACTGAAATATCCTGTCAAATGTGAGTCTGTGTGACACAGTAAAAGACACAGTCCTGGAACTGGGTGGGCTCAAATGCCACATTGGTCGTGGACTCACTAGGTGGCCTTGGCTAATTAGCCTCAGTTTCCCCATCTGTGGTATGGGATTGAGACATCTGCCACCCAGGGATGTGAGGCTGCAGATATTGTGCAAATGCTATAAAAATGTCAAAGGATCTCTTTCTTAACCCTACCAGAGTCAGTTGTTGGTTCCAGGAGCAAACATTCTTGGGGCTGTGTCCAATGTTAGACTCACTGAAATGAGTGGGGCGTATGTTAGACTAATGTTGGATACAACCCTTGGTTGTCAGCTGCACACATTTCTTCTTGCTCAAAGCTTACAAATCACACTTTTGTGACTTTACCCGTGGTAGCTCGTTACTAAGTTGGAAGGTGAAGCAATCAGTTTAATCTCCACAGTGAATCAATTGAGATTTCCAAATACGAACATGGGAAGTTGCCTTATGCTGAGTCAGACCACCCGTCCATCTAGTCCAGTATTGTCGACACTGACTGGCGACAGCTCTCCAGGGATTCAAGCAGGATTCCTTCCTAGCCTTACCTGGAGATGCTGGGGATTGAACCTGGGACCTTCTGCATGCAAAACATGTGCTCTACCACTGAGCTATGGCCCCTTCCTGACATCCTTGGCAAGCAATCGTGTTCTTTAAAGTGTGCAGCTTTGGATGGATCTCAGTAACAAAATGGTGGCTTGATGGCTGCTTTGAGCTGGATTTGTGTGACAACTGCTCCATACAGTATACTTCTTTCAGTTCCTTCCCTAAAACCTGCCTTTTCTGTGAAGCCTTTGGCACAACCTCCTAGTTCCTAATCCCTACTGCAGCCTTCCCCAACCTGATGCCCTCCAGATGTTTTGGATGACAACTCCCAGCATACCCGACCATTGACCATGCTGGCTGGGGCTGATGGGAATTGAAGTCCAAAACATCTGGGTGGCACCAGGTTGGGGAAGGCTGTTCAACTGTAACTCAGCCAGTAACTCGGCCTAAGCATGTGCATCGACAACAGCTGCATATTGCTTCCTTCTTTACACCCGCCTCCATGTCTCTGTCTCTTTCCCCTGTACTGAATTTTAGATTGTAAGTTCCTTGGGGCAGGGACCTGACTTAGTAAAACCATGCACACTGATGGTGCTATATAAATAATATTAGGGAGCCTTTTGTGTAGCAGCTCACCAAATGTGCAAGGTGTCACACCAAGCCAGTGGTGTCTGGCTCCCTTTTTGTAGACTGCCCTTCATGTGGTTTGATTTAAAGTATCCTCCTCAAAGCTGCTGGCAGACTAGAACAAACCCTTCATCTTACTTTCCGTTGCACAACTAATGACCCACCAACCATGCTGAATGGAGTCTGACACCACAAGTGGCAGCCTACCAGGGCTTTGATGGCAAAACCAGGGAGGATCTTCAAGCACCTGCCAGATTGCAATGCACAACTGGTGGTGCACAGTTTGTCCAGGTTGGGTCAAAAGTCACTCACTGGTTGTTGAATGCTGAATGCCAAACATGTGCAAACCACTTGCAGGTGGCCCATGTTTGCATGTGCATCCAGTATTGAAGTCTTCAGACTGCTCATGCACATCCTGCATTAAGACATACAGGGCAACACTCCTGGCCTTTTCGACTAATCTAATGGAACAGGGGGGGTGTTGCTATACTACGGAATGTAGATTTCCTCTCTCTGCAACTTAAACATGATTAGGGGCAAGGCGGCACAGTCCATTCATGACAATGGGATGTATCCCATGTAAGGGGATGTAATGCAGCTCTTCTGCATCTCCAGAGATGCAGCTGCTCCTCTGTGACTTCTCTCAATGCTAGCTAGCTTCCTCTCCTCCAGTCCCTTTATTGGGCCATGTGGGACTGCAAAAACTACTCAGCCCTGTCTGGTTGGACAGCTGCCTTACTTACATAAACAGCAGCACTGGATGAACCTCTGGACTAAGGAAGCTGAAAAGTGAGGCCTTTGGTGTGGTGTAATTCTTTGAGTCTGGAGAGTGAGCCCTTTACAACCACTTCTTTTTGGTTTGTTTTCTTAAGTAAGGCGCTCATGGGTTTGCATGATTGTTAAGATACTCAAACTGATAAGCAAAAATGAGGAATCTTTTTGGACAAGGTCTTATTTCAGATACAGAGCAGTGAAGAGGTCCTGTTTAGACTAATAAAAGCCCCTAAGTCAGGGCCTTGTGGGACTGTGGGCTGCTACTAAACTTGCAGCACTGCAGTGGAGAACTAGACTCTTAGCAAAGGGGCTACTGGTATGGCTGCTAGGACTTCCACACCTGGAGTGGCCTGAAAAACCAGCTGCCATAATGGGGTAGTGCTTTCATGGAGGCTTCAGTTTCATAGTCGTGGAGCTTTTTTTCTCCCTCTTCCTCCTCCACTGGTGGTGTTGCCTTTTGCATATATTTGGAAAAACAGGTCAGTAGCTCCTTTCTGATTTTTTCTTACCAGTAATATAGAAGACTTAGGGTGCAATCCTATGTATGTTTAGACAGAAAATGGTCTACAGCTCCCAACATTCCCCAGCTAGCATGAGAGTTGTAGGACTTTTTTCTGCCTAACCATGTGTAGGATTGTGCCCTTAGTCCTTGTATTTTTGATGTCACTCGGTTTTATATTATCCTTTCGGTCCCCCCAAAATAATTAGAGGCTATGTCTGTCAAAGGAAATCGAGGCTCAAGCAAACAATATTTCATAGTCAGAACGCATGCCTTGTGAGGAGAAAAGCTCTGGTCAGAATTTTGAGAGCTGGTGGCTCTGATGTCAGTGGAGCGGTGAACCTGCTCTGGGTTTCAGTCAGAATTCGTCAGAACTCTGAAGGAGCTATCCAAGGTGCTTTGCTGACATCGGAGCCACCAACCTCCACTGGTAGTACGTTCCCTCAGGTAATAATTAGCTCAGGGACCTCCAAACCTTTTTGATCATGCACCCCATCAATAAAAATTTTTTTGAGCACGCACCCCCAATATATGTATATTTATTTATGTATAAATTATATATATTATATATACTACTGTACTAATATATTATGTACATTATAAAACACACAAAAATAGAAATTTAAAAAGGATGAGGTAAAGATAAAATAAACAGTATGTTTAAAATATTATTTTATTTTATTTTTTATTAATGGTACAACCCCCCTTTTTGCTCTCGGTTAAAAAAAAAGTCCATTTTGTGAGCGTTAGTTAATACTACATAATATAAAACGTATCTCCACTAAACTAGGCACACGTCATCACAATATACTGAAAGCAAATGATCGATTGAGGGTGCCACTGTTGACTTGCAAGGCGGGGAAAAGTCTCCTTACAAGGAGGGGAAAGACGCGCTTGGCTGGATTCCTGCCTGTGCAGGAGCCGGGAGTCCTGGTTGCTGGCTTTGCACCCTGCACAGAGTAGGACAAGTATGACAGGCCCCCCCCCCCCCGCCCTTGGCTGACTGACAGCTTGGCCTGGGCTGTTAACCCTTCCCACTCTCCTTTGGCAGGATGAAAGCTCAAAGTGATCGTTTCCTTCTTGGCTTCCTTCTGCCAAAGGAGAGTGGGAAGGGTTCGTCTCCTTCCCGCTGTCCTTCGGCAGGATGGCAGGTGCTCCAGTGCCATGGCAGAGTGAGCAACTGCGCCTTCCTTTGCCATGCCTGGTGGAGACTGGAGCATTTGCTCTCAGTGGCTGCAGCAGAGGCAGGATAGGACTGGAGCCAAGAGAGAAATGCATAGAATCTTAGAATCATAGGGTTGGAAGGGGCCTACAAGACCATCGAGTCCAACCCCCTGCTTAGTGCAGGAAGCCTGATTCCCAGGCGGTCTCCCATCCAAGTACTAACCACGGCTGACCCTGCTTAGTTTCTGAGGTTAGACGAGATTGGGCATATCTAGCCCTCTCAGCTCCCATCCCATCCTGCTGCCTCCAGCATCATTGCACACAATGGCAACTCAGGGGGGCAGCAGGAAGCTGCTCAATTAGCAGGCAGCTTGTGCACCCCGATGGATTGTCTTGCGCCCCCCCGGGGGTGCATGCACCCCACTTAGGAGCCCACTGGGTTAGATAGACTCTCACTGCCTTACCTACAGTGGTTAGATAGACTCTCACTGCCTTGCCTACAGTGGGGTATAAACTGTGAGCTATACAGAGTGCTGTGTGCTACATGGATTCACATAGGCCATTGTAACTTTATTGGGGACGTTTCTGTTAGTGTGGTGGGTGGTTAGGTAACACATCATAATCTTGCCACTTAGGGCCAAAACACATGTTGCTATAAAGGCGTAGCAAGCAGCTACATCTGTTTTTACTCTAGGTTAAGCTCGGGCCACCAACCCCAATCAGTACTCTTTGTGTGGGGCTTTAACTCTGCCCCCCACACAGCAGTCCTGATCCGGATCAGCCCCTGACTGCAGTCCATAATGCTAAATAGTGATCCATTAAGGCAAATAAATCAGTATTTGGCAATATAAATTGCCCTGATCCGGATCAAGAGTGCAGCATGGGGAAAGGATTAAAGCCCCCCTACCTCCCATGCCAGGGTCATGAGCCATCTCAGGCCCCTGTGCTTACTCTAGAGTAAAATGAAAAAGTAGCTGCTTGCTACGTCTTTAAAGTAACACGTTCTTTGGGTCATAGAATCCTAGGAAGCTGCTTTGTCCAACTGCACTGGCAGATAGACCAGAAGTCTGACTTATTAGTGTATCTAGCTGAGTATACTCAGATCGGCAGCTCCTTAGGCAGAGCAGCACTTTCCTGTCACCTGCTACCTGATGCTTTTATTTAGAGATACTAGGGATTGAACCTGGGGCCATCTGCATAGGACTCCTTCCCACGGCTGTTTTGTTCTGAGAGCTGGTACACATATGCTTGGCTGCTGCTACGCCAAGTGATGACTTGCATTTGTGAATGAGCCATCACAGATCTAATCCTGGATAGAAGCTTCCTACTACCCTGGACAAAATGCTGCTGAATGGAGTTGTATGCTTAGCTGCAAGTCGTGGAGTATAGAGAATTCCAGTGATTACATGCATGTGCGAACAAGCCCTGAATCAAATCCCAGGGGACGATGTTCATTCATCTTGCCAGTCAGTTTTGAGGCATTGCTTTGTTCCTGCAGTTACCACCTGAGTGCTTTACTAAGTCAGTTTTTCATTTGAATCCACCCTGTATCAAGAGCATGAATACTATGAATACACCGCTTCCTCCAAGGCCATACATGTTTTTTTTCCTCCCTCCCCGTCCCCACTTTTAGCTTCACAAACCCTGTCAAGTAGGTTGAGCTGACCAAAGATCATCCAGTGAGCTTCATGGCTGAGTGAGGATTTCAGGTCTTCCCCAGTCCTGTGTCAGAACCTAACCACTACACCTTGTTGGCTCAGGGATAGGTTAGTGTGAACAGATGTTGGGAGAAAGGATGCGTTTGAGCAGGTGTATCTAAGAAAGTTCTTAATGTATCTAAGCGCACTCTTTGGTCTGTTTTTTCAGGGATTTGGGCAAGGCTTTGATTCATACACAGTGTCTGTTGGATATAGTTCCTGTTGTCTCTTGTTTGTTTGTTTTTGGTGTAATTAATGATATATAAAGAAGGGCTAGGAGGAAGTACATTAGCACCGATGACAACATTTTTGCCAGCATTTGCCTTTGGAATGGATTCAGCTTTCTGTTTAGGCTTCTGACCCAGGGTGGGGATGGGGGAAAATTCTGCTAGATTGGCTGTTCAGCCAGAGCACCAGTGCTGTTGGGCTAGCTTGTATATGATCGAGCATCTGTGCTACAGCTTTCTCAAGGGAGCATCTGCCTCTGAGGAGTCCCTGCTACAAGAGAAGCAGAAGGAGGAAAATCGGGAAAATGATAAAAGCTCTCTTTGGCTCTTAAGGATTAATATATTGATGATTATGCATACTGCAGTCTTTGCTTTGGGGATGGGATAGGCCAAGAAAGAGCAATCCCATGCTTGTGGTATAAGGAAAGATGCATATGCATTTAAACAGCACGTTGGCGCTCTTTTTAGAGCCATATTTCTAGATGAAATTGTTGCCGCTGTGCTAGAGGGCCAACTTGATATGTTCACAAGATCTTAAGCACCTGAGCTGGAACCCTGCCTCAAATCAATCATACCCCTTTATTTCAATTTGCTCTTGTTAGGCTTGCAAACACTACATAGTAGGCTACTTAATGATGCATAAGCAGAGGAAACCTAATAGGGGAATGGAGAGTGATTTAGGGCACAATCCTATTCATGTTTAGACAGAAAAAAGTCCTACAACTCTGGCTGGGGAATGCTGAGAGTTGTAGGACTTTTTTCTGTCTAAATATGCATAGGATTGTGCCTTTAGGGATATTTGGCCTATATGCACTTTCCTGGGAGTAAGCCCTGTGGAAATCAGTGAGGCTTACTTTTGCGTAGGCATGTATAAAATTGCACTGTTAATGTCCCTGCTATACTTCTTGTCTTGGAGCGATGTCAGCATCCTATATTGCTATTAGCAATTCTGATTACTTACTGTATTCACATCAAATCGTATCTTGTCTGTCAAGTTAGGTTTGCCCTGGCCTCCTTGATCTTTAAAAAATAGCCGGTGGGCAACGGTTGAGTCAAATCCAGACAGTGGCATGGTGGGAGTGGGCCTTTAGCTCTTTGCCCCTACTGTGGTCTTGATCGGGATTGTTTTCTTCCTCTCCCCCCGCCCCCCATGCCTGCTATTCACAACGGGAAGAAAGCTCTCATAGAAGATGGGGGGACTGTAGTGGGGGCAAAGGGTTAAAGCCCGCCCACACAGCACAGTCCCAATTTGCCTCCCCCGCCCCCCCAGCTCCAGCTGCTTTTAAAAAATCAAGCACACCAGGGCAAACTGTGTTACAAAAGTCATGTCTAGTTTGGTCCTTAGCTTGCTCGGTATTCTAGTTCTTTCTTTGCTTTCAAGTGAGACTGAATGTTTAAATTGCCCTTCTTGTCACCCCCTGAAGTTCATAGGATTAATGCACAATTTGTACCTTGTTCAAAACCTTGTTTCATAATTCTGTGAAGCAAAGACTACAAAGCATCAACAATAGGTAGATGTTGGTGAGCGGATGGGTGGGTAGAACCGAAGGTACTGGCTCTGTCAGGAAAACATCAAATAAGCTAAGCTCAAAACCTGTGATCAAAATCTAAGCAAAATAAACGCTACTTGCGAAGTTAAAAGGACTCGGTGTTTTTGTCCCATTGTCTGAAACTTGACTGAAGTACGTGCTTTCAGTAGTTGTCTGTTATTTCAGAATCAAAGATTGGCAGACTTGTTTTTCTAAATTCCATGGTGCTATGTACACCAAGTTCAAAAACAGCAGAGCTGCTAAATAAAAACCTAGTAATATGATTTTTCCCAGGGTGGTAAAGTTGAATACAAGGGTTAAAAATGCCACCTCCCACACCTGTATCCCCATTGCATCTTGTGTTTTGAATAAAACAAGGAACCGCTGTCCCCCAAGTAATTCAACAGAGCAATCCTGTGTGTGTGCGCACGTAATATGTGGTGGAGGGAAATTACTATGGGAGCCCCAGGGCTGATATAATTTTGGGTCCTTTACAGGAGGATGATGGGGCTTAGGATCCTCAGCTGCCCTGACATTCCCCCCCCCCGAATGCCCCATTTTGAGGTCCTCCCTCCAGCAGGTCATCTACATCTTCTGAGCTTTCTGCAGATCTATTGGAGGGTTCTAGTGGCATAAGTGGGCCACTCTCCCATTGGTGGGCCTCTCTCTTAGTGGAGCAGTACTTGGGCCACTTCCTATATCACTCAGCCCTCTAAGTACTGGCTGTTGGATTGTACCCCAAATTGCTTACATTTTTTGCTCTTAACACAGTAGTGTAGCCCACCGCCCCCTTCTGCTCCTCCTGGAATGATTGGAATCAGTTTTGTCCATAGTATGTATACAGCAGTGCCAGGACATGGAAGGGCCATATGTCTGGCAGATGAAATTGCCATGCAAGCAAGGATACACAACCAGTCAGGAAAGAGCCCTGCCAGGTGGCTATGCACACTCGCCTTCAATATTATTTATCATCTTCAAAGTGATACTTTTTTGTCTTTAGCTTGAAGTAACTTTTATCTTTCATATAGAAGAGTATGTGTTACAATAGAAAGGTTTGTGGTTTTAGCAGTGTTATTCAAGCAGCAGCATCAACATTGTCAGATGGTTGCTTAAGTTCTCAAAACCAGTATTGTGTAGATCTGGGGTGGATAAGTGGCTGAACCTGGCCTGGGAAACAACTTTATCTGGCATCTGAAAGCGTTGCCACTCGTAAGGTGCGGCAAGCTAGCAGAATGAAATTGCTTTAAACCGAAGCACTCATTAAAAAAAAAATTAGATTGGCTAGACAGATAATACATATACTGTGGTGTTTAACATAGTAAAATATTTCTACAAGGAAAGCGTGTATGTGTGTGTGAATTGGGATGAAACAAATGGGTAACAATCCTAGTTTCTAAAACACTGATCTGGCTTCACTGTGCTAAGAAAAGCCTGTGTCACTATTCCGTCCTAGATTTTTGGTGTATGACATATCAGGAATTCAAGAATTAGAAAATTTTACTCCTAATGGGATTTTAGGCATACATTTATGAAGATGGCTTGTGTCCTGAACTGTGGTCATCTCTACTATACTTCAGTGCAAGAGATGCATTCAAAACAGTGCACCAGTTGTATATGCCAGAACATATACAAGATAGCTCCTAGGGCATTGCAGAATAGCAAATCTGGCAGAGTATTTTTTTTCCCCTGTTGTCATTGGTACCAAATGTAGTTCTGCCTAGGCCTTATTTACATATCATTAGGATTCCAAGTGAAAGACAGTATGTACTGTTAATGTGATGTTCTTCCAGGTGAATTAAGCTGGTGTTTTGTTGGTTGTCACTTCCGCTGCCATCCATACATTTTGAGTCTTGTGCTTCTGTTGAAAGCCAGGCAACAGAAGGTTCTCTCTACCTGGTCTACCTCACCTCTTAGTCATAGTCATCCTGGGGGCTTCCCACACAATCCTATAAGACATCTAAGGCTGCAATCCCATGCACGTTTAGACAGAAAAAAGTCATACAACTCCCAGCGTGCCCCAGCTGGCTGGGGCATGGTGGGAGTTGTATAACTTTTTCTGTCGAAACGTGCATGGGATTGCACCCTTAGGCGTCAGTTTTGGGAAACATAGGCTTAGTTGTAAAATATCTGGGGGAAAGCGTTTAGGTCCTTTCTGCAGTCTTGAATAGATCACAGTCTTAGGGCCAGACAAGACATTGGAATCATCCACATATTTTAAGGCAATCAGTGTCTCTTCCCCATGTGTCTCCTGTAATATTGAGTTGAAACGTGTGATGCGACATCATTGTGTAGTGCCTTTCCCCTCTGCCCACATGCAACTGCCAGTGAAGTATTAACAGGAGCATAGGAATACAGTATACAGTGATGCTGAGTTTCACATCTGCTCCAACTAGATGTCAACAGGAATTGCATGGAAGAGCCATAGATCAGAGGAGGTCATGCATGTCAGGTAACATCTACTTTTCATTTGTTTGTTGTTCCATCAGATTGTTTAAACAGTCTTCTTCCATTTAATGTTAGGATGGTAAACCATAAAATTGCAATTTGCTCCCTCCCCAAGAAGGTAAACCTTGTGAATGAGACTCGCAGTATGTCTGAGCTTTGCAGTGCACTACTATTCATGTCTACTCAGAAGTAAGCCCCACTGCATTCAGTGGGACTTACTCCCAGGTAAGTGTGCATAAGATTGCAGCCTTAGTGTCTTAATTGGTACAGTGCCTAAATTTCCTTGCCTAAAAGATTTAGTTGGCAATGTGAAGAACACAAGATACCATGGCCACATACGCATGAATAGGAATGATGGCATTGACCTCCTGTACCCTGAAACGCCATGCACCAAGTTCATGCTTTGCGCATGCAAACAGATGGGTGGGAAGAACAAAAAGATGTGCTTCTACCAAATTTTGCACAGCTGTCTGTAGGGAGAACAGGGAGTTGCCCCTCTGTGTCCCTTCTGTTTCTCCAAAGCTTCAGCTGTGCCTTGGTCAAAGATGGTAGACCACCCCTTCCCAAGATGGTGCCCTCCAGATGTGTTGGACTACAACTCCGGTCACCCCCAGGCAGCATAGCTATTAGCCATGCTGGCTGTGGAAGATGAGAGTTTTAGTTCAACATATCTGGAGCTAGCCAGGTTGTGGGAGGCCAGGTAGACGTTTATACCAAAAGAACCACATTCATCAACTCTGCAGAGAGAGGGAACAATGATGGGAAACTACTCTAGGTTTTTTGGCCTGTACACATGGGGCCTGAGATGTTCCGACTGTGTGGGGAAGCCCTTAAATACCTTTGTTTCCTGGCAGAATCTGCATCCCTATCAAGGTATCCCTGCTACAGCAGTCTCCTCCTGCAATCTTGGTCTTTTACTGCTAGGACGGAAGAGGGCAGGAGGAGAGGCCTAATGACAGATGGGCATTTTCCATTCTCTCTGTAGCTTTGGCAGCTGCTACCTCTCGCCCCAGCTGAAAGGGCATAAATCTAACGGCATGTTGCTATTCCCCTGGTGTCCATGTTTGGCGGTCAAGGCAGATATTGCTTGGATTTTTATAATACCTTCAGTCCCCTTCAGAGGGAGGAGCTGGAGCTTTAAATTCTAAGGCTGTCAAAATGTTTTGATACAGCCAGATGATTTAATGGCTGTATACAAAGACAATTAGCTTCACAAGCCCTCATCCATAAGAAATCTGAAGTTTTTTTCAGTAATTGCTACGGGAGGAGGTGAATTATTACTTTTTTGCTTGTTTGTTTTTTGTCTTTGGTGCTCATGGGTAGGGATGTACAGATTGTGTAAATTCAGTTCTGTCTGTGTTTTGCGGATTGTCAGACGCCTCTCGTTCTGTCATCACCCATCACCAGAATGGGATTTTTTTTGTTTCTGAATTTGTGGAAATGCGCATTCGCGCAATTTTGCACACATGAAAATGCACAAATCCCCCCAAAACGCACATTTTCATGCATTAGCCTATTGGGAAAATGTGCCTTTTTGGTTGCGTTTTTATTTTATGTATTTTTCTATGACAAAATTTGCGCAAAATTCAGGAAAGTTAGAAAACCGGTCTGCTTTTCTTTTTCTTATTTTCTTTTTCCCCCCTCTCTCCTTTTCTTTTCCTTTCTTTTTCTTATCGTTATTGTTGTGTCCTCATAAGAATATTGCATTGTTGGGAAATTGTAGTTATGGATGGAGGTCTGTAACATTGTTCAGGAGGCAGCAACGAAATCCATCCCAAAGAAAAAGAAATGCAAGAAAGCAAAGTGGCTGTCTGAGGAGGCTTTACAAGTAGCTGAGGAAAGAAGGGAAGCGAAAAGCAAGGGAGAAAGGGGAAGATATCTCCAACTGAATGCAGAGTTCCAGAGAATAGCAAGGAGAGACAAGAAGGCCTTCTTAAATGAACAATGCAAAGAAATCGAGGAAAACAACAGAATGGGAAAGACTAGAGATCTCTTCAAGAAAATCAGAGACCTCAAGGGAACGTTTTGTGCAAAGACGGGCATGATAAAGGACAAAGAAGGCAGGGACCTAACAGATGCAGAGGAGATTAAGAAGAGGTGGAAAGAATACACAGAACTATACAGGAAAGCTCTTAATGCCCCTGATAGCCATGATAGTGCGGTCACTGAACTTGAGCCGGACATCCTAGAGAGTGAAGTCAAGTGGGCCTTAGGAAGCATTAGTAACAACAAAGCTAGCGGAGATTACCGTATTCCAGCTGAGCTATTTAAGATCCTCAAAGATGATGCTGTTAAAGTGCTGCACTCAATATGCCAACAAATTTGGAACACTCAACAGTGGCCACAAGACTGGAAAAGGTCAGTTTACATTCCAATTCCAAAGAAGGGCAATGCCGAAGAGTGTTCAAACTACCGCACAATTGTGCTCATTTCACATGCCAGCAAGGTGATGCTCAAAATCCTACAAGCTAGGCTTCAGCAGTATGCGAACCAAGAACTACCGGAAGTACAAGCTGGGTTTCGAAGAGGCAGAGGAACTAGAGATCAAATCGCCAACGTTCGCTGGATCATGGAGAAAGCAAGAGAATTCCAGAAAAACATCTATTTCTGCTTCATTGAGTACGCTAAGGACTTTGATTGTGTGGATCACAACAAACTGTGGCAAATTCTTAAAGAGATGGGAGCACCAGACCACCTTACATGTCTCCTGAAAAACCTGTACGAGGGTCAAGAAGCAACAGTAAGAACCAGACATGGAACAACCGATTGGTTCAAAATTGGGAAAGGAGTACGACAAGGCTGTATATTGTTGCCCTGCTTATTTAACTTATATGCAGAGAACATCATGAGAAACACCGGGTTGGATGAATCACAGGTTGGAATTAAGATTGCCGGGACAATGATCAACAACCTCAGATACGCAGACGATACCACCCTAATGGCAGAAAGCGAAGAGGATCTAAAGAGCCTCTTGTTGAGGATGAAAGTGGAGAGTGCAAAAGCTGGTTTGAAACTCAACATTAAAAAAACTAGGATCATGGCATGTGGCCCCATCACTTCCTGGCATATAGAAGGGGAAGAAATGGAAGCAGTGACAGATTTTATTTTCTTGGGCTCCAAGATCACTGCAGACGGTGACTGTAGCCATGAAATTAAAAGACGCTTGCTCCTTGGGAGGAAAGCTATGGCTCACCTAGGCAGCATAGTAGGAAGCATAGTAAGAAGCAGAGACATCACCTTGCTGACAGAGGTCCATCTAATCAAAGCTATGGTTTTCCCACTAGTAATGTATGGCTGTGAGAGCTGGACTATAAGGAAGGCTGAGCGTCGAAGAATTGATGCTTTCGAACTGTGGTGCTGGAGAAGACTCTTACGAGTCCCCTGGACTGCAAGGAGGTCAAATCAGTCCATCCTAAAGGAAATCAACCCTGAGTGCTCATTGGAAGGACAGATACTGAAGCTGAAGCTCAAATATTTTGGCCACCTAATGCGAAGAGAAAACTCTCTGGAAAAGACCCTGATGCTGGGAAAGACTGAAGGCAAAAGGAGAAGGGGACGGTGGATGAGATGGCTAGATAGCATCACTGATGCAATGAATATGGACTTGAGCACGCTCCGGGAGAGAGCGCAGGACATGAAGGGTCCGACGAAGAGTTGGACACGACTGAACGACTGAACAACAACAACAAAATTGTTTATTTAATTTATAAAGACAAAATAAATAAAAAGTATTTTCAAAAAAGAAAAAGAAAACCAGTCCGCAAGTCCATCGAAGCCGCCTGACAAGGGAAAATACGGTCCGCTGTGGAATTCACGGGTCAGATTCATGAAAATCTGAACTCACCTGGTTCCATTGTGGATTTCTCCGACATTACTACTCAAAGGTTGTATCCAGTGTTAGCCCTACTTAAAGTATACCCACTGGAATGAATGGGACTTACGTTAATCGTCACTAAGGCTAACATTGGATGCAACCCCATGTTTATAAATTACCTATTCTACTCTGAAGCAACCTGACAGTAATTCTTTTAAAGCCTCGCCTTACGTAGCACACAATTGTTAAGCATTTCAGTTTGCTCAGCTTTGAAGGTCCAATGTGGGTTAGTGTTGGACTAGGACAAGGAGTAGATCCAAGTTCAAACCCCCTCAGCTAAGACGTTCACTGGGTGATATTGGGCCTCAATACTTTTCAGCCCGATTTACCTTACAGGATTGTTGCGTGGATAAAGTGTGTAGGGAGAACCATGCACCCACCCTGAGCTCCCTGGAGGAAAAATGGCATAAAAGGAATAAATAAATAAACCAACATAGCTATTTTTCAGGATATATTTTCCTTTTAAAGCAGAGATCATTGGAAGGCTAGCATGTCTTTGTAATCTATTGTTTCACAGTTATAAAGGCTGATTGGATACTGCAGGGAGAAACTGCACAACTGAGCACTGTTGGTCCCACCTCAATGCATGCCATGTTCTTCTAGCTGCCTCCAATCCATATTGGCTTTCTGCTAGTCAAGCCTATAACTGTTGCCTTCAGACCTCTTCCTGGATGTACTGGAGGGCAAAACCAACTTCAGTCCCAACTCTGGTTAGGTAGGTGTAGGTATGTGCATTTTTCAGAAGAGCCACCTGACCATTTGTTGCTGATTGTTCCCTCATTAATTACCAAATGTCAACATTCAAAAGAATGTTGATGCAAAACCCTACTACAATTAGAATATTGGGTTCCTGCTACACTCCTCATTCTCGCCCCCACACATGCCTAACTATTAAAAGTTGGCTGGCCTAAACAGAAGGGTCTTATAGCATTTTGGAAAAGTAGACTGTGCTTTCGATTTCTGAGAGGAGGGAGCTACAGCATAGATAATGCAGTCATGAAGGTTAAAAGTTTGGATGTGCACGGTTCGGGTCCTTTACTGTTTTATTAACTAAATTTGGTACCATGAGCTAGGGAATGGGTGAGAATTTTGTTCTGTTCAGTTTTTGATAGGGACTTCACAAAATTCAGGAATTTCTTCATAAATGGGAGGAAGAGAACTTGAGACTTAAAAAGAAAAATCAAATGCGGGAGAAACCGAAATGGACAAAAACATCCAGCCAGGCAGAGGGCTTTGAGTGCTTAGCTCTTAAACATCTGTGTTTGAATCCCTGTTTGAAACCATGTTTGTGGTGGTGAATTAGGATTGCCACTTCTTTTTTCCTAATCCTGAACAGCTACATGGCAGGAAGGTACAACATGGTTCTCCCCACGCTTGGAATAGTACCTGTTGATTTTGGCTGGTGCAGATGGGCGAGGATGTCGTTCGATCCCTTTTTCATCACAGCTTACCAAAATTCACACATTTCTTTATATATGGGATGGAAAGAATTTGAGATTATACAAATTCAAATGTGGGACTAAGTGAAACTGACAGATTTTCCATCCCTGCCATGAGCTGTGCCTAGAACACTATAAATCATGCATGCAAATACACCTGTACAGACCGTGGAGCATTCCAGCCAGTTTGCCCTGATCAGAAGGCACCCTCTGCTGTTCTGAATCAGCTGTAGTCTCTGAGCATTATTCATGAGTAGCCTTGTATTGTACGTCACAGGAGGCTTGCCTTGATGTAACAAAGGTATGGATGATGACTTTTTGGTGGGACTGACTATCCTGGTATTTCACAATCTCATCAGATAGAATCGTTGGAAAAAGTCAGACATAGCAGTGGATCTAGGAGTGTCCTCAAAATGGAAGAACATAAAGGTTTTCTGAGAGGCAGAACCCCCAACTATTACTGTTGCCATTCCTAATGCCCTTCCTCAACCCCTGCCCACCCCCAAGAAATCATGTTGGGTTGCAGCCTGCATCAACTTGACACAGATTGGGGAGGATGGAAAACGCTTTTGAGCAGGCTTGTTACAACAGTCTAGTCTCAAAAAAGATATGGATTAACAGGATCAGCTTCTGTGAATTGTGTGAAACTTCAGTTATGTAGTCTTCCAAAAATACCACGCCTGTTAAGATCTTGTACAACCAAAAGAGAGTTCAGTCTCCATTGATTTTCTTTTAAAAAAATGAGGCTTGAATAGCCAAAAAGCTGTTTAGAGCAAAGTTGACCCAGCAGAAACCCTTGATTAACAAAACACGCAGTAGCAAAGAGATCCCTTGATGAGAAGTGCAGGCCAGTGTTAATGAACCTAGGGGCCACCTTGACCATTTGCAAGTGAGAGATTATTGTCAGTTTGCCAGAAAATGGAACTCTGTCTTGCCTTTGAGCAACATTGGTTTCAAAGATTCTAGAACCAAGGAAGTTTTGCTTTAGCAGCATTTCCAAAACCCTTCAGTGTACTTCAGTGTGCTAAGCTATTCTTGTAAATACCATAGCTCACAGATTCTCCATATGCAAGTGCAAAATAAAAAATAAAAAACCCATTTCAATATGCAGACATCTGAAGAACACTTTTTTCTGGTTTTGTAAATCTGGACAAACTTGGCTCAGTGTTCCAGAACTGGTAAATTAACCCAGCTTTTGTTCTTTGTCCTGTTCTTCTGCTTGTTTAAACAGTACAACTAGACTCTATATTGGGGGTGAAGAATCTCTGCTTCCCCCCCAGGTGTTTTTGGACTGCAGCTCCCATGATCCCTGGGCATCGCCCATGCTAGCTGGTGGTGATGGAAGAGATAGTCAGGTAGCAAGCTTAGCCAATGGTGAGGCATCATGGGAGTTGTAGGCCAAGATATCTGGAGGATCAGAAATTGCCCACCCCTGCTTTATATGAACAACACTTGGTTTGTGTGGATGATTGTCTTTAGAAGACGCTAAGCATGTGCATGAAACTTCTTTCATCTTGTTATTTTTTTCTAATGATTTATTTCATTGGTTACTTAAACTCATCTTCATTTTATTTTTAAAATTTATTTATTTATTTGTGATATTTATATACCACTAAATATAATAAAATCCCTACCTGGTTCACATATAAATATTAAAATCACATTTAAACTACAATATTAAAAACACAACATATAAAACAATTCCAGTTACAATAAAAGCCGTACTAGGAGCACTAAAATGAAGCAGCATGATTAACTTAATTACAACCCGGGGAAATTTTTTATGCCATCTGTGGCAGTGGAGCTGATTTGATGACTGGCTGCCATTTTATTTCCCAGCATGCCCTAAGAGAACACAGTGACCCGGTTCGCATGATTGCAAGGTGGTTGATAAGCCACCGTGGCTTGTTAACAACACTGTGCCTGGGTTAGAACAATTGTGAGTGTAAGAGAAGCCATTGTAGCTTCTCCCCCTGCCCCTGCATACTCCTGGCATTTGCATAATTACTTACAATGCAGCAGGGGATTGCCATGTTGTCCGAACCTGGTGCGCACTGGCAGTGGCTTAGTACCCACTCCACACCCCTTACTGCATGTCATGGGTTGTAGGCTGGATACGAAGCTCCCCCCACTGTGTGCTGGGTTCGGATGACATGGTAATCTCTCGCTGCATCGCGGGTAATTATGCAAATGCAAGTTGTGTGCAGGGGCAGGGGGAGAAGCACAATGGCTTCTTTTACCCCTGCGATTGTGCGAACCCAGGCTGTGTGTGCCAGTTGTGTTGTAGGGCTGTTGTATGGTTTGGGGGTGGCTTGTTAACCATGACAACAAGCTACCCTTGCCAGGTTCGCATAACATGGGAAGTTGTGCTGCCATGGGTAATTATACTATTCCCCCACACATGACTGGCATGTGTGGTGAGGGAAATAAGCCACTGTGGCTTATTTCCCAAGCTGTGATTGTGAGAATATGGCCATTGTCACAAAATAATCCAGGAAAATAAAGTGACAGCCCCGAGGAGTAGCCACTAAAATTTTGCTTTGCAACCACCCCGAATGACGAATTAACCCATTTGTTATTTTCAGTATTCTTTTGGTAATGAATGAAAATAGAACAGTATAGACCCTATTCAGTTCAATTTTTGATTTGTTTCAAAACAAATGCAGACCCCTAGAAGTAAGGTGGCAAGGAAATTGGGTTATTTATCGAGACAGCGGCATACTAGCAGAGAAATTGTTAATGTAGTTCACTAGGTATAATTGTTGAGCAAGAATCCTTTCCATTTTAACATAGTGTGCGTTAATTGAATGTAGAGAGTCTGGGCCTGTTTAAACAATTTTATCTTGAGAACAATAGCTGAACTTGTTTCGACCTCTGGTTTTATACGTTCAAGGAGTGGATCCAGGATTAAACTGAGTTGCAAGACAACTACAACTCCAGACAATAGCAGTCTCTTGAGTCCATCTTCTGTTCATCATGACAGATGAGCCTATACACAGTATCAGAGTTCTCTCTTCATTCATTACACTTGCATCCTGCTCTCCTCCTAGGACCCCAGGGTAGCTTATATATGGTATCAAGGCAGTGATCTCGACTCCTTATAGTACATTATGCCAACCCTTTACCATTTTCATTGACCTCCAATTTGTCTCCAGGCTCAATGCAAAATACTGGTGTTGATTTTAAAGCCTTAATAGTCTTGGCCCAAGATACTTGAAGGACTTCCTCTCCAATACAAGCCTGACTAAGCACAAGCTTCATGTTCCCACCGCCCTCTAACGTGGGTCTGGTGGCTACATATGAGAAGGCCTTTTTGGTGGCTGCCCCAGGCTCTAGAACTCTCTGTGCCTGAAAGTTTGCCTGTATTCCTCCCCTGTGGTCCACTGGTGGAGGGTAAAGACTCTCTTAATTCAGAGGACTTCTTGGTGCAATAGCAAATTTAATTACCCACTGTGTGGATAGTGTCATTATATAATTTACGTGGCTCGGGACTTAGTTGTATCTGGATGGAGTCAGGCGTTTCCTGTTGCTGTTCTGTCTTAACAGAGGCAATAAAGGCTCTTTTTGGTCTAGCTTCCTCGCTGGTGTGTCTGCTAAGCCTTCCTACCTACTTGTGAGGGCTGTTAGTGCTTTTGATGTTAGCATTGTTTTAAATTGTGCTATAGTGCTTCCTTTGGCTGTTTTTATGTTTTGATAGCTGCCTTGGGTATTTTATATAGAAAGTGGGATAAAAATATTTTTTATAAATTAGCTTCAATGCTAAAACTGTCGCCTGCCTTCAGATGTTCACAATTTCATAGAGAAGTACGATGACCAATGGACAACCAGGCTGTGTGGCTGAAGTGTCCTGGAATTCCTTGTTTGTAGAAACCCTTGTTATGTCAGGGTTACCCAGTGCATCTTGATGATGGCTGTAATCTTATGCATGCACACCATGGTAAGTCACATTGAAATCTGTAGGACTTCGTTCTGAATAAACATGGATAGGATTTAACTGTGTGTAAACGAGCTTTCTAAAAGGTGCCAAGATGGGAGTATATAGGAAGTGGGAGTCCTTTGTAGTAAGGATTGCAGAATGAACTTTCATCCTAGACATTTGACCCTAAATATAATTTGGGCATCTGTTTTTAAAACTTTGATTACAAAAGATATACCAGAAACATGTACTAATAGGAAAAGGACTTGGAGATAAATTGAATAGCCCACCATTGAAAGATGCTTCTGTAACTCCTATGCTTGGCATGGGTGAGCAAATACTATAAGTTAATAAATGAGGCGAGGCAGGTCACTACAAGAGAGAGAGGGCCTTTTCAGCGGTGGTGTCCCTTCTGTGAAATGCCCTCCCCAGAGAGGCTCACCTGGTACTATGTTATGATCTTTTTGGTGCCAGGTGAATTATTTATTTATTTATTTAAAATATTTCTTGGCTGCCTTTCAGGGCATAAGCCCTCCCAAGGCGGCTCACAGCAATAAAATACATAAAAACAGTTAAAATATGAAGTGATGAAAACACAAAAACAATAAAAACAACAATAACAGCCAACAATAAAACCAGCAACAGTGTTAACAGCAGTAACAGCAACAATATCAGTCATATCAAGAGAAGGCCAAGATAAAATAATATGTTTTCAAGGCCTTCTTAAAAGTCTGCAATGATGGAGCACGGCGGACCTCCGATGGCAGCTTGTTCCAAAGGTGTGGGGCCGCTGCAGAGAAGACCCTCTCACGTGTGGTCACTCACCTGACTGCTTTCACGGGTGGGCAAATGAGAAGGGCCTCTCTTTCTGATCTTAAAAGGCAGGCAGGCTGATATGGGTGAAGGCAGTCCTTAAAGTAACTTGGTCCCAAAACGTTTAAGGCTTTAAAGGTCAAAACCAGCACTTTGAATTGGGTTTGGAAATGCACCAGTAACCAGTGCAGCTGGTGCAGTATAGGTGTTATGTGATCGAATCGCCTCGCCCCTACCAGTACTCGGGCAGCTGCATTCTGTACAAGCTGGAGTTTCTGAACTGTCCTCAAAGGCAGCACCACATATAGCGCATTACAGTAGTCCAGCCTGGACATGACTAGGGCGTGGTTAACTGAGGCAAGGTCCATCTTCTCCAGATAGAGCCACAGTTGGCATATCAGCCTAAGCTGGTAAAAAGCGCTCCTGGACACTGCAGCCACCTGCGCTTCCCCAGTTAGCTCGGAGTCCAACAGGACTCTCGGACTGCGCACTTGGGCTTCTAGGAGGAATGCAACCCCATCTAAGACTGGTTGTAAACCTCCATCCGAAGTAGTTGGTTTCCTGACCCACAGTACCTCCATCTTGTCTGGATTAAGTTTCAGCTTCTTCACCCTCATCCATCCCCAAACAGCCTCCAGACACTGGTTCAAGAGTCCCACAGCCTCCCTGGGATGTGCAGATGGAAACGAGAGGTAGAGCTGAGTATCATCCACATACTGATGACATTTCAGCCCAAACCTCCTGATGACTTCCCCCAGCGGTTTCATGTAGATGTTAAAAAGCATGGGGGACAAGATAGAGCCTTGCGGCACCCCACAGGCTAATGGCCATGGGGTGGAACCGAAGTCCCCCAGCACCACCTTCTGAGACCGCTCCTCCAGAAAGAACTGGAACCACTTTAAAACTGTTCCTCCCAAGCCCAATCCAGATAAACAATGCAGAAGGATACTGTGGTCGATGGTATCAAAAGTCGCTGAGAAGGTGAAGACCTTCTTAATCTTTCAGGCATGTTAAGAACTGTTTTAGTGCTTTTAGATCTTCGCACTTTTATTTTCCTGCTGGTGTTTTACTTTGGTTTTTGTGCTGTACTGTTTTTACCCTTTACTGGTGGTTTATCATTGCTGCAGGTTTTATGATGTGCTGTTTTTACCACTGTCAGTTGTTTTGTATTTCATGTTTTTAATTTACTTGTACACTGCCCAGAGAACTCTGGTTATCAGACAGCCTATAAATGCTGATAAATAAAAATAAATTAGTAATAGACAATGTATGAGCAGTAAATGCAGCATTTAAGAACTACGAAGACTTAAACTGTGGTCGATTTACCTGGAACTCTTTTTGGAAGTAGTTTTTCTCGTAAGTCCATATTTAGCTCTGACTTCTTTTTAAACGTTCAATAATCTTTCAGAGGTCGGATTAATCCGGTAACCCCTTCAAGAAAGATAAAAGAAGTGTTGTGCTGAATCAGACCAAACACCCATCTAGTTTAACATTTTGCTTCCAGCAACCAGGTGACTCTGGAAGCAAAATTTCAGGGCATAGAGATGATGCTGTTTGGCTCCAGCATCTGGTATTAAGAGATATACTATTGCTGCACATCGGAGTTCCATTTAGCTATCATGGTTATTCCTCATGAGTCTCCCTCCCCCTCTTTTAAAGCCTTCTAAGCTTGTGGCCCTTCCCAAATTTTGTAGCAAATTATACAGGCTAATTGTGTTGGAGATTCGAAACAGCATGTTGCTTAAAACATTTTTCTTATCTTCTGGCACACACTTTCGCTTCTTGTGCGAGGGTGGGAGGGACGGAGGAAGGAAGTGATACGGCTAGAGGTGTGCACATTATATCCTTTAACCTCATTGTAATGACATGAACATAGACATCAGAACTCAATTAAGCTTGTGTCATCCAAGTTCAAAGGCCCTCTGGATCTGGCAGTGACAGTCATAAAAATGTAGAGAACTTGGCAGGCTTAGGCTGTCAACATCACTGTGGCAATGAGCAAAGCAGGAAGAGCAAGCTGTTTCACTCAGCGAGAAACTGTATTCTCATTGTGGCAGTGGTTTAATATGCTCCAAAGTAAAAGCTCGGCTTGGG
Organism: Heloderma suspectum; assembly: GCF_057233095.1. Lineage (NCBI taxonomy): Eukaryota > Metazoa > Chordata > Lepidosauria > Squamata > Helodermatidae > Heloderma > Heloderma suspectum. Next base: position 32,242,323 of record NC_139462.1, on the reverse strand, counting down.
GGAAGAGCATGCAAGTCCCAGGAGGGTACATTAAACCTGTAAATTGATTTTAAAAATGTACATAATTTGTTTCTAATGCAGCCAGATGGACGCCTCCTAAATAATAAGGGTTGTGTCCAATGTTAATCTTACTTAGATTAGTAAGGGACATAAGTAATGGGACTTAAGTAAGTCCCATTGAAATGAATGGGACTTAAGTAAGACCAGGGGTGGCAACATGCAGAATGCAGGCAGCCTGCTGCCCCACTAACATTTGGCAGCACGGCAGTAATTTTTTTTAAAAACCCAGCAGTTTGCTGCCAAAATCCAATGGCAAACCACTCTAGAGGTTTGATAAGGATAAACTTCACCTGAAAACAAGCAAAATTTATCCGTATTAAACTTCTGTAGCAGTTGGCTGCTGAATTTGTCGGCAAACCACTGATTTTTCTTTTTAAATTGCTTTTGGCAGTGGCAAGAGGGCTTAAATCATTTTTAATGTTTTAATGCACAGGGGTCTGGGGTGGTGGTGGTGGTGAATTGGCCCCTGGATTGCCCAGAGTTGCCTACCCCTGAGTTAGACTACCATTGGATACAACCCTAAGTTTTTTACTCGTTGTTAAGAACCTCCACAGAGGCCTGCTACCAACTTAGCAAGGCGTAAAGTTTTTCTGCCATCGTTTCGTTTAGTCACCCATATTAATGAAAATGTTGTGTGGCCTTTTTGTCTGCCACACATTCTAATGGCAGAGGTTGTGGGAATACACTTGGCAGAAACTGAAAGGAGCTGGAAAGAAAAGTCATGTGTTGGCTGGAGATAATAGTAGTTGTAGTCTAACACATCTGGAGGACACCAAGTTGTGGAAGTTTCCCAACCCATCATAAAAGTTTCTAATTAAGTCCATAATGGTCAGTTGACTACAGTATGTTTTGGATTGTTTTTTAAAGAAAGATGCTGACATCCTCTCTGAAATTATTGTTCTTTGTGGCTGTGTGATGAGAAGGATGGGTAAGGGGTGTGTGTGGGTTTTAAGACATAAAATTGGACCCATTAATAAGCTTCAAAGCAACATAATTTCTTTTAAAAGACAGGGTTCTTTTCCCTGAGAGAACAATTCCAAATAGGAGAAAAACAGTTTATTGACCTCTTTGAAACTCTGTTATTGGTATCAATCCACTTCTAAGACACTGAGAACATATTAATCACCTGCTTTCCTAATTAATGAACCAGAAAATAGTGATCAAACTCTGCACATGGGGAGGAGATAGGTCTTCACTCCATAGAAACAGAACAAGCCAGTACTACCCCCCCCCCCTGAATATGATGGAGCCTATTTATTTACTCCTCCTGTTTCGTCTTGTGCAGACATTCATGTCCAATATGTTCATACTTGGAAACAGCTCTTTTCACTGAACCTCTGCAGTGATAACAACGTAGATGTGGTATTACTGTTGCCACTTAAGGCCCGATTCAAATTACATGTTGCAGTATAGAGGCCACTATGAAGGCAGAATGTGGATCTTCAATTCGAGTCGGTGAAAAATGTATGACTTGACCTAATTCATTTACATACTAATTGTGCCAGACATTTCTATGCTTTTTCTTTTTTCTTTCTTTTTTTTAAAGAACTGGTTTCCTAGGAAACCAGTGGCTTCATGTCAGTGCAGTAATTGTATGGAGACTGCTGTGTGTCTGACGCATTGTTCATTTGTGGACAAAAGGCAGTTAAAAAAGAAGTGGGGGGAGAAGCATTGGATTTTAACAAAACAGACTGACGTTTTTATTTTGCTAGCACATTAGATGTCTTGCTTTTCCCATGTGCTGTTAATAAGGATGTTTTTGTAAAGTAAACGTAACGAAAAGTAGAAGTAGATTTGCTTAAAAAGACCTTGACCTGGCTACATTTCTAGTCATTATTAGACAAACATTGAATGACTCCTAGTTGAACTGGACTCTTGTCCTGTCTGAATAGGAAGCACAAAAATGATGAGTAACTTAATATTTTTACTAGCCTGAAAGCTTCACTGGAACAGATTCACATATCTTTCAGCTGTCGTGACATACATTTGTGTGTGTGTGTGTGTGTGTGTGTGTGTGGGCATATTTGTCTCAAATATCATGGCATTTGAGTGTGAGTTCTATATTGTGAGACTGATGAGAAGAACAGTATTGCAAGTAGACTTTGAAACTGGCCTTGGAAGTCATTGGCCATGTTCAGACATATAATAGAATAGTATCATAGAATAGTAGGGTTGGAAGGGGCCTATAAGGCCATCGAGTCCAACTCCCATCATGATTAACCAAACTAGGAGCCTAGCTTATTCCTGGACTCGCTCACTCCTCCCCTCTTCTCCGCCAACAGTATTGCAAGGAGACTGAAAGCTTTCACTTCCATTTTTGATTAACCACAGTTTACCATGCCATCTGAATCCAACAAACTGGTTAATCTAAACTACAGTTTGCTTGAGACAAGCCAGCTTTATGAAACAAGCTAGTTTCAACAAACCATAGTTGAGATTAATTGCATTTTAGGGCAGGGATGGGGAACTTCCAGCCCAGCTGCTTCTTCCCTTAGCCCAGCCCTCTCTGCCTTGGAGGGAAAAGCTCTTATCTCTGATCAGCAGCTGATTGGAGATAAGAGCTTTTCCCTGCAGGGCACAGGGGGCGGGACAGAAGCTACTGAGTGAATCAGTCCTGCTTCCTTATGTGTCTTGTCCTACAGAGGTTTATCCTATTTACTTGTAAGTAGATGTGCTGCTCATTCTTACTTCTGAGCAGACATGCATAGGCTTGATCTTTGGACTGCTGTTTGAAAGTGCTGCTGAGTGATTCATTCCTGCTTATTTCTGAGTAAACATGCAGCGGCTATCTTGCTTATTTGTGACATATTGCTAATCCTTCTGAGTAGACATACTTTCTACTATCAGTTGGTAACAATGGAACTTGTGTGGGATGGGTTTTTTTCAGTCTCTCACTTTTGCCTTTGGTTGGCCCCGCCCACCACTGGAATGTTCCTCCCCTTTGAGAACTTCTCCAAAATGGAATTGGGCCGTCACCCATGGTTTAGGGTTTGGATGCAGCGTTAAACTATGGTTAATCAAGATTGAAGTGAAAACTTCTGATCTCCTTAAGAGCTGTGCCAGAGGGGAGGGGGCAGCATGAGAGTCTGAGGGGAGGCTTGGCTCTTTCCTATCACAATAAAACACAGTTTATCATTACATCCGAATGCGGTCAGCAACTTTGTAGTGTCTCTCTTCCCCAATTTTGGTCGTGGTTCCAGAGTCTCAGAAGACTGGAAAATGCATTTAAGCTGTGCGGTCCATGGATTTCCAGATATGCTCACTTGCTACTCATTATTGTAAATCTATAGTGTGTGTATTGCAGTCAAGTGGACTTTACCCTGTGGTTAAAATGCTCAAGTGTCATGGGAGAAAGACACAGGGATATGTGAAGGGTTTTTCTACTGCCACACTAACTTAATTTATTTTCCCACAGTGACTTCACATACAATTTGATGAAAACATTATAAAAAACTTAGCTATAACTAACACTGTACTCTCTTCGTTAAAAACAAAACAAAACCTCTCTCCAAAGCTTTGTGTCAAAAATGGCTAGAAGTTGCTCAATTTCTTGATGTTCATGTGATGGTTTGTGTCTTTTTCTTCCACGTTTTCAGCCCCTTGCCCCCCCAAAGCCATGATGCTTCTAGAATGAGGTGATGGAAGAAATGAAGCATTTGGAAATCATGAGCTAATGCTAACAATGCATTTCACAAGAGTGATGGAGCTGTTTGCAAGGGCAGGAAAGACTACACGTTTTGCCACCCAAGTCCTCGATTCCAGGCTGAGAATAGAACCATGCTCTATTTTGTCAAGCGTTTTGAATTTGCTCTCTGCAACAACTGCCCATGTGTTCTGCAACTCATAGACGAAAATAGAGGCACTTTTATGTAGTTAAACCTGCTCTTCTCATATGAAGAAGGGACCACTATTTAGGCCTTCCGACACCACACTTAACACACTGCTGAACACTCTTCTACACCTGCCATTCAATGTGCTCAGTTACTTGGAAATAGCTGTCATTGTGAACTAGTTTCAGAAGCAGGTGTATTACTAAATTGATCATAGCAATTTCTTTGAAATGAGAATGAAGACTAGATCTGGCTGTACCTAATTTTGCAATAGTTGCAACTCAAATTCCATTCAAGAGCACTTCCCCTATGCAAAGGAAGGTCTGTACTAGTACTCTTCTTCTGTGTGTAAAGAGTCCAGGTGCATCGCTATTGCTCATATCCAAGGATGGGGAGGAGGCTGAAATCTTGAGCAATTCTTGTGTACGTCTATGCCAGGGATCCACAATTTTTGCTGGAAGCCATGGCCAGCATCTGTGATTTCCTCTCCATGCTGGTTTGGCCATATGGCAAATGGGTTTTGGGGTGACTTGTTCTGGACAAGGAAACCTCCGGCCCATGGACTTCCTTTCTTACAGGACAGTTGTTGCTTTCAATCTTTGAAAAGGGCTGGATGCGCCTGATTTCGTCTGATCTTGGAAGCTAAGCAGGGTCAGCCCTGGTTAGTACTTGGATGGGAGACCGCTTGGGAATCAGGCTTGCACTGAGCAGGGGGTTGGACTCCATGTTCTTGTAGGCCTCTTCCAACCCTATGATCCTATGAGAAATGATAAAGTGGGATAGAAGTTCCTAAAATAAATCTCCCCAAAAGGCAATATAGGGGGGACGGATACAAGAACCTAATAGGGGCAATTGGAAAGTTTACTACCCCTGGATTTTTGTGTGTGAGAAAATCCCATCATGAGGGGTAAGAGGGCTGAAGAAACCCTTGTAGTTACATGACTGTACTCGCAAGCTTTGGAAACACACTGATGAGAGCAATAATGAGTACTTTTGGGGGGCAAAGAAAAGTAAAATGTTCAGCTTCATCTGTAGCTGTTGGTTAAGAGCATGTTGCTCCTTTGTGCAGTGGGTGTTTAGCTTATGTATGAATGAGTTGTTTATGACCTGGAAGACAAGGTCATTTCTCCTCCTATCCTCCCCTCTCTGCCCTCGGCAACCACCTACCCGGCAAGAGGAAAGGGAAGATTCTTCTCTGTCTCTTTTTTCATTGAAAGAAAACTGTTCTAATATGTATATTGGCAGCATTTAAGATTATCTGTGTGAATAGCAACAGTACATGTGGCTAGGGACTGTAACGTGGCAATTTACTCTAGATAAATTTTGATCAGCATGGACAGTGTGTGTCTAATACAGAACTCAGTGACATACCAACAGTAACCATTGTTACCGTAGAAGGTAGTTGCCATTTGCTCTGCACAAACAGAGCCATTGTTTTCGGAACGGAAGCAGAAATTAAAGAAGTGGATCATCCAGAATTTTACTTGGCACCAAAGTCATGAACCAAATAAATCTCTCTTGGATCTGCTATGCAAATCCTTTCTTACTTTAGCATTGTAATTCACACAGGTAGAGTCAGAATGCTGTTTCCTAATCCCTGGCCTCTTGAAAGCGAAACAATCCAGTAACTAGCTGACATGCCAGCCACATGTAGATAATTTGCTCCATGTAGAAATTAATACCCTAGTGTGCTCACGTGTGTGCGTGTGCATGCGTGTGTGCGTGCATGTATGTATATATAAAATGTATTAAATTTATTAAATTTATATCCCATCTTTCTGACAAAAATGGCATCGTGTGTGTGGGTGCTGATTGCATAATAAAGTATGTGATTGTTCACATTGGTAGAAATAAGAGATGTGAAGGTTTAGAAAAAAACTGGGGAAAAAACAGAAACACTGGGGGGGAAATAATCTTCTCCCCCTCCCTCCCACCCATTCTCCAAATATCACTGGGCTGGGCGGGGGAGTGTATGTTGGTGTTTTTTTAAGTATCTGCTCTCCCTCTTTTTTCCTGTTTTCTGTTTTTCTTAAGGCCATCACATCTCTAGTAGAAATTAATTTTGATCAAAATAAATATAGAGGATGGTGTATGTTAATCTAGTACAGCTCTTTTCAGTATGTTCTAGGAATCTCTGAGGTTCCTCCTGAAATTATTATTTGGGTTTCCTCAATGAGAACTGAACTGAAAGGCAGCTTGCCATTCACTTCCAGTCTTTGCCTATGGTGTGAGCCATCGTGGGAATATAGTGTACAGTCTAGGTCTCATTTCCAGATAAACAATAAGTCCCAACAGGCTGGTGTGCAAATTTAGAGACTGGGCAGTCAAACTGTGGAGAAGGAATGTTGAGGAGTGTGTGGGAAGGGGGAAGTGAGTGTTGCTGGGATCCTTGGGAGTGGATTCATGTAGGTGGGAGTTGTGATGGGATGTTGGAAGCTGGTAACAGAGTGTGATCTAGAGACTGACCTGTGCAGCTTGAGCTGTGAGAGAGAGGAACAGCAGTGAGGGTAGAGGAATTGGCAGCCTGCATTGCAGAGCATAATCACGGCAACTTCACATCACTGAGGCTGTTCACATGACATGACAGCCCACCATAGATTATTTAATCCATGCTGAGGCTGCAGGGCCGCCATTTTGAATATGCAACCTCCGCTTGGGGGTTGTCGTGTCGCATGAACCCTATGAGCGCAGGTTATGCGAGGGTTAAAAAACAGACCATGGATTATGCAAGGGATGTTTAACCTTCACATAGCCCACACTCACTGGGTTTGCATGACACGACAACCCCCGAGCAGGGGCTGGAAATGCAACTTGGCGACCGTGCGCACTGCAGCTCGGCATGGGTTAAATAGCCTATGACCCGGTCAGTGTGGCACTTGGGCAACATTGTGGCATTAACCAGGACTTAATAGCCATAGAGAAGTAGAGTGCTTGCATTTTGTATGGGAAGGGATACAGGGACTTGAAATTATTGTTTTCAAGGCAGTTCTTATTTTTTGATTAAGTTGTTTGAACTTTATGTATTTTCTTGTTTGAGACTCTCATCCTGCATCTCATTGCACAATCGGATCATGGTTTGCACCTGCCACACCTCTTTGAGTGTGCATATCTGTCAGAATCATGTGCAACACACAGGCATGACAAACGTGCAAGGGTTCTTGAGTAGCTACTTTATTGACCTAGTTCCCACAAGATAGAAGTAGAAAGTTTGAAAATCACTCATATAGTAAATAAACCTTAGACATATCACCCCAAGAAAATACAGATGTGTGGAACATTTTGTAAGTGTATACGCAATAGTGAGTTTCTGTTGTAAGAATTGATTATATGGGTTTTTTAAAACTTCTTGGAGCCACTTTTAACTAGTCTCTATATGAGTAGCTATCTCTGTCCTTCTTTTTGAGGACAGCTACTTAGCTACTTTCCCTTAGAATTTTCGAGGATTGTTTTACTAGGATAAAACAGAATTTTAGAGGCTATTAACATGATAGTAATGCTCTGGACCTTGACTTGGCATGCACAAGGCAGCAGATTTTTAGATGAGATAGAGTGATGCTTCAAGATTCCCATCTAGTACCTAAAAGACTTGCCACATGCATTCCTCTCTGAAGAAACTGATGTTTGTTAAAACAAGATATGTTGGGAATTAAGCCATTCGTGCACATTATAAGGAGGTGTGTTTCTGTATCTCTTGTGCTGCTTATTTCATGAGTGAATACTGTTAATGTGGGACAGAGTGCAGAAAGGCTATTTTTAAATGAATTGGCTAGCAATGTACAATCTCATTGGAGATAGACATGCATGTGAAAAGCTCAGGCAGCCCATGTTCAATGGGGCTTGTGTCCAAATAAGGCTGCAATCTGCATACTTAAAAGTGTAGCTTACATTCATACTCCTCCACATTGTTTTTGTCATCTGTTTAATCCTGCACTTCACTCTTCTTGTGCTTGAGGAATAAACTTATATGCTGTGGTCCATAAACTATGTTGACTTTGGCGAGTTGCAGCCTCCTTTCGAATTATTTCCAAAAGTATGAAACTTCTTTGTGTTTGTCTTAAGTGACTTGTGAGCAAGCATCTTCTCTATTGTTGGTTTGTGGTATTGTGTTGAAAGGACAGGGTTCGTGAGAAAAAAGCCTATAAGTGGCAGGTAGTAGGAATGTGATTTACGCACCATGCAAATCCATTTAGTGATGGCTGAAGATGCAGTTGGCTGAGTTTTGCATAATGGGCCCATTGTATTGCTGGGTTCAAGGACAAAGTGCATGGCTTGTCTGATGAACATGCTAGCTTGTCATACTGCTCTTCCCCCCACCTTAAGAGAGAAATGAAATAAGCAAACTACACACATGCGTACATACACATTTGAAAATGAGGATCTTTGAAGAAACAACAGTGGGCGAGTACTAGCCCCCAATCTCTTGATCCCACCCTAATTGGGAACAAATCAAATAGATTATCAAAGTTGTACCCCTTTGCAGGGCCTTCCCTTCTGTAAAGAGAGGAGGCTTTCAGCTCCAAGGGTAAGGAAGAATACTATTCATTATACATGTGAAAGAAGGATAGCATATGTAAGAAAATAATTTATGAGGACAGATTGTTAAGTCATGGGCTATCCAGAGTCCAAGGCCTGCCCTTGATCCTCATGAAGGATTCCCATTGCTAGATGACCTCTGTTCATTCTCTTTTTGGCTAAAATGCGTGATCACACTAGCGCTATGTCTTTTAACTTTCACAAGTAGGCTGCTGTCCATATAGAAGAGTCATTGTAGGATTGCACTTGTTCTGTGAGGAGAACCAGTTCAATGCAAGTGCTCTCCACTTGCTATAAATTTTAATTCTGGTCTTCAGGGACCTTTCTCCGTATTCTAAGTAGCAACTTTACAACCATTGCTTCTAGTGAGGAAGCACTAATCTTCTCTAGACAGAGGTGTTCTGGAAAAGGGGTGAAGAAGGCCCAACTGTAGTAATATCACGGAAGTTGGAGAAATCCACAATGAAACCAAATGAGTTTGGATTTTTGTGAATCTGATCTGCATATTCCACAGCGGACCGGCTTTTCCTCTGTCAGTTGGATTCCACAGACTTGTGGAACTGTTTTCTAACTTTCCGAAATTTTGTGCAAATTTCACCACAAATTAAAAAAAAAATGGCCAAAAATGCGCATCTCTCCCATAGGCTAAAGTGTGAAAAACGTGCATTTGGGGGGAATTTGCACATTTTTGCACAAGCGAATGTTTGCAAATGCAAATTTGTGCAAATTTGGAAACAAAAAAAATTGATCAAGCGACGGGTGGATGACGGAATGAGAGGTGTTTGACATTCCATGAAACACTCACAGAACGGATTTTACACAATCTGTTCATCCCTAAGTATTATTATCATAAAATTACCAGTTTCACTCATGCTGTTGTGTTCCGCACTTGTGATGTCCAGCTGTTCTATCTTTTCTCGTACTTGTGCATCTAGGATGAAGTGGTGATCCATACTGACGCAGGAATAGATCTGAACAAACTTTACTTGGCGGTATGAAGAAATCAAAGCATTTGCTGGTATCCAAAGTGCCACCCGTGGTGTTCTGCATGTGCACCAGGGCTTGCTTTCATGTTCCCACTTTCCCACTGCAGCCCCTTATGTCTTTGAAAGCTGCTCCTGGAGCTGCGTTTGATGCAGCACAAGGGCTGCATCCAGAAAGGAAAAATGGAAAACTCTTTTTCTGTACTGGGGCATCTTTGATTCTGGGCTACTAGCTCCAGTAAGCCACACTCAAGAATTTGTAAAGGATGCAGATAGCTTATTTTGATAAAATCAAGGAGAGCAAAATTATTTGGGAGTTATATAAAGCTTTAACTAACAGAAGGTGGAAGTTACTAGCTGGCCAGACCTGAAGATCAATCATGGAAGGGGAGAAATTTACCTGTAATCAAGGGTATGCAAGGAAGTTTCTCAAATTGAGTTAGTATACTAGGTTATACTGGCTGATTATAAAATGTAAAGAATAAAGAAAAATAAAGCACAATGTTAAAAAAATTAGTTTAGATCACATTTTCCCCCTTCCTAAGCACTGCGAACTGGAAAAAGTCTGAAATCAGCAAGCTTTAATTCCCAACCTCAAGTTGCTGGCCTGCTTCCGATACATTTCCTTCCTTTTTAAAATCAACTTTTATTTATTTATATTTATTATTTATTATTAAATTTATTAATCGCCCATCTGGCTGGTCACCCAGCCACTCTGGGCAATGTACAACATACAATAAAAACAGTTTAAAACAATAAAATTCTACAATAAAAACATTTTCTAAAATACCCTAACCCACCCCAAATGCCTGCCTGAACAGCCACGTTTTTAATGCACGATGGAAGCTCAGTAAAGAGGGGGCATGACGGAGTTCCCTAGGGAGGGAGTTCCACAGAGTTTACATTTACACATAACTTTTGCAAGTTTATACAAATTTAGAAACTCTGCAGAGGCTGAAATTGTGCTCACATGGCATATGTGTGCTCTACTTTTAAGTGTACCCACTTCTCTTCCCACTTCATAATAAGGTGTTGATCAAAATATTCAAAGGTGCTTGTATTACATCCTACACAACTGTCCTGACTAGGTGTGAGGCCCAGGGGAAGCGGACTGTAACATGGCACTCTTTTTCTGTTCTGCGTCACATCATGCAAGGCAGGAGTCGCGTCAGCACCTTGGCTAGTACAGTGCAGGAAGTGCTGGCTGGAGTATTCTCCCATAAGAAGTTGTTGTCCCAGCAAAGAACTGCAGTCAGCTGAGACCTTTAGAAGGCTGGCGGAGCCTGGCCTGTCAGTGGCTCCATCCCTGATGAATACTGACTGCAGCGCTTAAAGGGCCAGTATCCGTTCCTGCTCCTGACGGACAGGAAAAGCTACAGGGGAGTCCTCAGAGTCAGATGATGGGAGAGCTACATACTCAGGCTGGGGCAGTATAGAATGGGGTGCTGCGGGCTCCTTCTGAAGTGGGGTGACTCGTGACCAATCTGAATCTAAGTGCTCTTTGGAATAATGCAGAGCCTCAGAACCATGGGATATGACAACTATAGCCCAACTCAAAGTATCCATGGGGGATAGCTTATTCAAAAACACCCTGTGTCAGGAGATAGCTACACATCAAAAGCTTACAGGTTCTTGATACATACTTGTATCAAGTATCAACCCAGAGGACTTGAAAGGAGGGGGGAATTTTGTAGTCCCTCTGTGCTTTAAGCCATGTGTCCCTCTAAGCAGATCTTAACTCTTTTGAATGAAAACAACAGAATGAACTCAACTTTAATTGTATGTGAGAAAATAATCTGAAAGTGGCAGGGGAGAAAATGGGAGATGACACTTTCTGGAAATTGCCTTTGACTAGTGTCTTCACAACATCCTGAACCTAGCCTGGATAAGAAACCGACAAAAGGGCTCTGTTAATTGGCTCCTCCAGTGATTCATTTCAAAATATCAAAAGGGACATGAAAATGAATTAGGTCAGATAAAACTTCATTAAGAAGCATATTTTGCCTACCATGCTCTAATCCAAACATGGTTGACAGTGTGTGTATTGTCCAAGTTAGAGGAAAGCTCATATCAGCAAACAGAGCTCTTCTTGATTCACATGCAGTTTTTGTCTAATTTTTAAAAGTAGGAGGGCTCATTGCAGATAATGTTAAGCGCTGCCCCCAAAGCAGCATTTGTCATAGTAGGGGGGATGCCATGATGCAAGCCACAGATATAGACTCAAATTGGATCATAGCTTGCACTATCCATAGTTCAACTTTCCAAATGTGCAGGCAAGTTATGTCTTAAAGCTACTTGTCTGCTATTGGTTTGTCTACTCAGAACTCCCATCTTTCGGTAGATGCCATAACTATGTTTTCAGTTCAGATGTTCTGTCAAACCATTGTATGCACAAATCATGTTTTTTGCAAATCCACTAAAAGCATGCTTACTGGTTTCTTGGCCAGTTGTGATCCGTCGCTTGTCCATCACATTAAACAATAGTTAATCATGATTGGTGTGATATAAAATTGAGCATAAAATGAATTCCCAGGGCCTCTTACAAAGCTGGCCACAATGGAGGCTGCCTAAATGCATACTGAAATGAATGGTTCTATTTTTTAGATCTCTCTTCACCCTGATTTCCTCCTCCATGCAGTTCATACATTTTAAAGAACAGAAATATCAAATGGAAGCATTAACTTGTGGAAATCATTCCAGTAGGGAGAACTTCTCTAGAAAAGATTTATTAGTTAATACAGTTTTCCTTGCTTCTCAACTAAATGTACAAGGCCACCTATGGCTAATGGAGAGATGGATTAATTTAATAGGATGTGTTCACAGTGACAGTGTGCAAAGCATTTAGTGACAGTGTGCAAAGCATTTAATAATGTATATCAGGTAGCCCCTCCATTTTTGCTCTTCCTGTTCTGGTAAGCTGTTTTACCATCAACTCTTTCTTACTTTAATTATATTTAAATATGTTAATTGAGTAATACTTGTTTTGTGCAGTTATGAGCCAAGCTTTGAGCTGATGCAAAGGGATTTTAATTGACGGCAATTGATGGCAATTGATCGTGATCTCCTAGCAAAATATTGGAGGCATTTACACACATGTGGCAAGGCTTAGTGCATCCTGGGTATGTTCCCAGTCTGTCCACCTGCCACATGGGTGCAGAGGCTGCCTTGTGCATGGATACTCTTTTGGATTGGAAACCACTGGAATCTAGTCCCCTGGACTGGAATGGACGAATGCTATTCTTCCTCACCCAAAATCCTGAAACCTAGGCCAGATTCCAGTTGGAAGGAATGGCAAAATACCTACTACTCAAAACTGTGATTGTCATGTAGCAAATGTAGCATGGCTTGTCAGACACTTAGTCTGATCTAGTTCAGCTGCTGTGCTTTTCTCACACTTGCACCTGAACTGAATTAACACATCAGAGAATGTGTTTAATGTGATGTGAGAATGTGATGCTTAATCCAGAGTACCTGCTCCAATTTATTTTATATTTGGGTAGCTTTTGTGCTTGCAAGGAACCTAGAACTGATTATCACCATTTTGTATTTAATACAGAAGCTCCAGAAGTTCTCTGTTCACCTCCAGTTATATCCCATTGTATATGAGATTCTTGGAAAACTGACCATGTGAACCAACGCCCAAGCAAAGATTAAAAGACTCCTGTCGCTTGGTGTCTGACAAGCTTGATTCCAAATGGGTCTCACCCAAGATGTTGACACTCAGAGCAGTGAGGAGAATTACACATTCCTTAAAGAAATTTTTTAGTTTCAAGTGTAGATGCAATGGTGTGTTTCACTCATCCAAAAGTTTTCTGATTGTGTTTCAAATTGGGCTGAGTTAACATGGAAACGTGATCCCAGCTGGGAACCATGAGGGGAAAGAGTAGTTGAATCCTCAACTTTCCTGAAGTATTCAGCCTGAAAATTCCATGGTAAATAGTGGCTTGGTTCAAACATTACACAATACCATGATTTGTGCTAACGGTAGTTAAGAATCCACACCATGGTTTGCGCTTCCAGATGCACAACAGGCAAACCATGACTTGGAGCTGCTTGTTTGTTTTCCTATTCCATTTGCTAAGCACTTGGCTTCATAAATTCACCCCTATCTCTGCTGTGCAGCAGTGGTTTGAGGTGGACCAGTGGCACAAATTGTGGGTTGAGACCTAACAACAAACCATTTCCTGCAGATTATGGTTTGCAATCCAGCTTTGAACTGTGGTTTCAGATTAGCTCCAAACAATGGTTTATGGGCAGACTTAAGACATTTAAAATAAGCCATGGTTTCATGTTATGTCTGAACCCAGCCAGTATCTTAACCAAATAGCTAGTTGTGAATGGCTTCCCATATGTATTCTAGAGCAATGGCTATTCCAGCCTAGCAGACCTCACAATATAAAATAAGGCTGTATTTCAAGATAAATATCGACATGTAATATAAAGAATGGCATGAATTAGAGATAGAGGAGAGCCTTCTGACCTTTTCTAACAATCTATGTAGAGTGTGTGTGTGTGTTTCAGTTTACCTTTAGTGATTCCTGATGAGTATATGATATAAAATATCCTCCCTATCCTTTTGTATTTTTAATGGGTGTTGTGTGGTGTTTTTTGTATCTGTGCTTTGGATTTATTTATTTTGCTAACTATTGAAATGTGTTTGGCTCATTTGTCTTGAAAGCTACTGAGTGCCTTCTACAACAGGAGGATTATAATTTAATAAATCTAATTAAATAATTATTCTATCTTGACAGCCAGTGCTTATACCCTGAAGCACAGTATATTGACTTAAAAACAATTAAACATCTCACAACGCAACACTGGATGTGCTTAGCTCTGGGCCTTTTTTTACCTCTTTCTTTGAGCACTGCTATAATTCTTTTTCCCTAAGCCACAAGATTTCAAACTGAGTTCTGGTGAAAACTGGAAGCCAAATCACACATTACGCTAATTGTGTAATGTATAGCTTCAGGGTTATCTTTTTATGTACTCTAGTGTAAGCTCATGCAGCCCCAATTTGGATTGAGACCAGTGTGCTCCGGGAGAAGAAAATTACACCATTTGCTTCTCAAACAAAAGAAAAAAACAAAAAAACAAAAGAGATGGCTCTGTTGATGTCATCTCTTTATCTAGAGTAAATAAAAAGATAACTCCGAGCTACATGAATAGCGTAACGTGTAATTTGGCCCTGGGCTCCCTTGGAAACTTATCAGGGTTCCTCAATGAGAAGATCAGACAAGCTTGCCTGGAAGATACCTGGTCCACCAATAGTGATCTTCCCCCGCAACATACAGATTTGGGGAAGGCTCTGCTTTCAATCCACGTGGGTTGATTGTGGTGGTGAGCTCAACATACCAGGCCGAAACCATGCAAATCTTGGATGTGTGCTCCTTAGAATATGCCCCCCAAATTCTCCGCAATTCACAGGGCATGCGGAAATTTAAAAATCACTGGTTTAAATTACGCATTGTGCCATGTTTTTTTCATCTGCTCTTTTTAATGTTTCATTTAATGCCATATTTGGGCAAGTAAATAACATTCAGTGTTTGGTTGCTTCTTCATAGCGCTTTGCCGCATGCATCTATCATGCCTGTTTGTGTTTCCTCTTCTGCGATCAATCCATCTTTTCCCTTATATGTTCCATTCCTTTAACTTTTGTCATATACCCTTTGATTCTTCTCCCTCGCCCCTCTCTCTCTATGTGTGTGTGCACACACGCATCAGAAGCTATCACTGAGACTTGAAATTGCTCAGAGAACTTCTGTATGACCCATGGGGAAACGTTTATCGTGAAAAGCTTCTGACCTATGCCATTTCCTTCTGAGAAAGAACATTTGTCTATAGCGGCCTTGTAGCAACCCCCCTTCTTAAACAACATGTTTTAACTCTGCTAATGTGGCAGGAAAGGGGGATTTGTAATGGGTGGAACTAGTAGGAGGAGAGAATGCTTAACTTTCCTGCACGTGTCAATGTGGTTTCTGCAAATGCCCCCCTGAGGCTGTTTTTCTGCCAGCCAGCCTCACACTTCTAGTCTGAGCTTTCAGGTTTTTTTGATGGTGATGGGAGAAACAGTCTAAGTGGCCTAGGAGCCCCTCCTCCATTTACCTCCATCAAGTGAAGTGTGGTGGGTGACTTATGAGCACCTTTTCGGTGGTGGCATCCCAACTTTGAGATGCCCTCCCCAGAGCAGTTTGCTGATGCCCTTTCAGCAGCAGGCCCAAGTACTTTTCATTCTCCTAAGCCAGGGATGTTGAACTGCTTTCAGAATGAGGACTGAATTCCATTTTTGAAAACCTCTCAGGGGCCACATTCCAGTGGTGAGTGGGGCTGAAGGCAAAAGGGGCAAGGCCGAAATACCAGCATATTTTAGCTTAAAGTTTTAATGCCAGCAACTGAACCTTAGGAAAGGCATTACAACCTTTTAGAATGGAGAAAAAAGTGCAAAAAAGCCGGGAAATCACCAAACAGTTGATGGTTGGGGGAAAGTGGGTGGAGCCAGGGGAATGGAAAACCCATCTAGGGAACCCTGGAGGGCTGAATTGGGATCTCAGGAAGGCTTCATGGCTGGCTGAGGCATGATGGGGGTTGTTGGGCTTTATCTGTCTAACCATGCACAGGATTGCACCCTTAATGTATTGCTCAATTAAATCATTTTAATCTCTGCCATGGGATTTTAGGCTGCTACTACATTTTCATAGATTTATACTTTTTATCTTGAACTTTAGACATCCTGTATTTTAGTATTTTAAATAAGTGTACTGGATTGTTAGCTGCCCTGGGAATCCTGTTGAAGAAGAGCAGGATATAAATATCTCAAATAAATATATACACACTTTTTTGGTCTGAGGAAGAGTTAAATATCCTTTTCCTGTCCTCTTGAAGCCCTCTGTCCTCATGAGACACATGGGGCTGAGAAGCCAGTGTCTGCCTCATAACATGTCTTTCCAGCTATGACTACTCTTTGCTTTTCATGTTTGTGTACCATATGTTGGATGCCGTCATTACAATTTGTGTACATTTCATTATGAAGCTTAATGCTTCATGGACTCTTAAACATGATACGTTGGATTGTAATGGGCTTTTTTGATTTGCCTTTTAGCACGACGTAGACACACTTTCCTTCCATTGGGCGAAGGTCACTGTTGACATCTATGTCCCAGAATTACTTAAGATAGGTCATCAAGAAAGAGGGATCAGGCAAGACAATTTTTTTTCTCCTCTGCTATGTTGATGCAGAGCCATGCTATGGATCAGTGGCAGCTGATAAGTAAAGAATCCACCCACTATCCCTGCCTGCCAGCATTCCACATTCATCCCAAACTCTCTTGCACCATTCATGATCTTCCCTCCAGTTCTTCCGTGTCAGGAGGCATGCTAGTTTTGATATTTTCTCTGTGTGATAGTGAGTTAAAAGAGAATCTGACTGAGTCACTGAGGAGGCTGGGTGGAGTGTGCTGTGTCTGCATACCAACAACCTTGTTTCCAGGTGTGATTTTGTCGCCTCTTGTCCTCCTTTGCCCTTTGTAAGGGAGGAGAAAAGGCAGCACCTTCTTCTTAGATCAGAATCCATTTGCTTGTCACGGTGCTTCCTCTGATAACAAACTTGAGTGGTGAGTGGCAACAGTAATAGAACCAAAATGGGGCTACTGAGAAATGACAGAAAGGTAATTGCCATTCTTTGGGGAACGCTGAGGTTTGCAGAAGTACAAAAAGCATTTAAAAAAAGCCAAGCAAACTTGAAGGGGGGAAAACACACACACACACACACACACACACCACCACCACCACCACCACCACCACCAGCAACAACAACAACACGCTCAGCCCAGTGAAGACTTGAGCATGTTCAGTAGCCACAGAATGAATGCCAGTTGGAGAAGGGAAAATGGAAAACCAAGGGAGGAAAGGGGAGCAGAGTGCCCTACTTGAGCTCTTTACAGCTGGACATATCCTTGCTGGCTAAAACCTGAACAGAAGCATTCCTGTTAGGAAGTGAGGATACATGGCAAACCTTTCCTTGCAGCTTCCACTTGTGTTTGTATGCTGCTTCGCCTTCAAGAAACTCAAGGTGTCAATCAATTTCATTCCTATAATCCTATGTTGTTTGGGTAGGATGAGCAATGGTGAAACATCATGGCTGAGTTGAGATTTGAATTCAGGTCAAGAGAGCTTCGGCTATTGGGTGGCATAAAATGTAATAAATAAATAAGTCAAAGTCCAACCAATATTCCATCCCGAGAGCGCGCCATTGTGTTGCATGCCCAATGGAGTTCTTTCCAGTATAAAGGGCCAGTAGCTTGATGTGGTTGGTGGTGCATGGTCAGGCTAGGGCAATAGTCTTCAAACTCTTCAGACCTGGGAACTACCTTTAGCCCAGACATACATTTGGGGACCCATTTCTTACTGTCAGTTGGAAAATGATTTTTTTAACCATATTATTTATTTGCTTGCTTTTTTGTTTATTGCATTTATATCCCTTGCAAGGAACCCAAGGCGGCTTACATTATCCTCCTCCTCTCCGTGTTATCTTTACAACAACAACTATGTGAGGTGGGTTGGGCTGAGAGTCTGTGACTGGCCCAAAGTCACCCAGTGAGCTTCCATGGCCGAGTGGGGACCCAGATCTCCCAGCTCCCAGTCCAACACTCTCACCACTACACCACACTGGCTCCCTACCATATACTTCCATGGCAGTACTGCTGCTATTGCAACCCAGCTGGGGGTCCTGGCCCACCAGCTGAAGACCAGCAGGACAGGAGATGCTAGCTGAGCCTTCCCCAACCTGGTGCCCTCCAGATGTGTTGAGTTGCAATTCCCATCATTCGCAGCCAGCATGGCCATTGGCCATGCTGGCTGAGAATTATGGGGGATGCAGTCTGACACATCTGGAGGGCACCAGGTTGGGGAAAGCTGAGCTAGAGCACTTTGGTGTTTCCCAGTCTGCTGTTCCCTCTGGAGAACAGTTGTCCAGCCTGCAACCCTGCTATGCACTCTGTAGCGGTGCCCTAGCTCTGGAATACTTCCCTCACAGAGTTGCTTGCCTTGTGTCTACTTTGATTAGTTCTAGGCCTCAGGTAATAGCAATATATCCAGGATTTTAAACATGCAGTACATTCGATCTTTTTTATTGGCTGCTAGTTTTACTGCTGATTAAGCCATTTCACTTATATTTTATGATGTTGGCGTTAATATCAGCTTGATTTCTTTGTAAGCTGGCCTGATTTCTTCTTTTTTTTTTAATCAAAAGACTGGGTATACATTTTTTTAAAGTACAGAGCTGTGGTGGCTTGTCATTGGGGTGCTCAACTGGGGCCAATAGTGTTCATTACAGATGGGCAGGCAAGCAGCACACCAGAGATGTTGATGGCTAGTAAGCACTTTTATTTTTCTCTACCTTCTTCCTTTGCAGGAACTCTTCCTTTGGTATCCTCTTGGCCTTTTACTGTGTACTACTAAAGTGATAGTACTGATGAGTTTGTGGAGCTCTGTGAAATAATTTAAATATTAGCCTTTGCTGAAATTGTGTTGGTTTTACATTTGTACAGTGTGTGTCAGATGAACACATTACGGATCCATATATATACAATAGGAGATTAAGCACTCTTGCTAGTAGGATTTTGTCTAGCTGTCATTTGTTGTTAGCGAAGGCTGACAATAACACATACAGCTCATTCGTGCCAAGTTCTCATGCAGATGTGCTAAAATGAAACATCTTTGGACTTGTCTTAGCATCATTATTAAAAGTTTAGCTGTGGTTTTATGCACAGTTTGAAATATTTAAACATTTAAGGGTGTAATCCTATGCATGTTTAGACAGAAAAAAAGTCCCACAACTCCCAGCATTCCCCAGCCAGCCATGTTTTTTCCTGTCTTTCTCTGAAAATTTTCTGTCTCAACATACATAGGATTGCACCCTTATAAACCTACACTAGTCTTTAACTTAGTCTGCTTTTATCCCCTAGATCAAAGCTTTCCAAACTTTTCATGTTGGTGACACACTTTTTAGACATGCATCATTTCGTGACATGGTAATTCAGTTTTACTAGCAAACCGGAGGTTAAACTAACCCATTATAAGAGATACGGACACATACATAAATTGTAATAATGAAATGTATGGGGATAGAACATATCTCATGAAAACCTTTCATTTATATTTTTTAAAATATATGATTTGTAAGATAATAACATACATTGTTGTCATTTATGAGTAACAGTATGTAAATATGTGCAAGAAAATGTGAAAAATAAACAAAATTAACTAAAGTATTTACAATACATATTAGGACACATAGGCCCAGGTAGGAGCTCAGCTGCAAAAACACATGAAGTAGAGAAGCAAAAGTCCAACAAAAATGGACAAAAAATATATATATATGTCTCACTTTGCGCGGTGCAGAAGTCCGCGAAGGGCGCGCTCGAAATCTCGCAGGGCTGGTGGCCACTGCCACTTCTCTGAGCTGGCGTCGGCCAAGCTCTGCTCCCAGGGTGGCGCCTCCCCTTCCCTCTCTTTGCCCTGCGCCTCTACTTCGCCATATTGCTCTAACACCACCAATCATGTGCGACCTACGTCAAGATGCTACATGATCCTAAAGCAGCTAAGCCTTAGCTGCTTTAACATTAGCTGTTTTAGGAAGTTCCAGGGGAGGGGCCAAGGGAAGCAAACGTGAGTAAGGGAGCTCCGCGGTGCCCTTCCGCACAATTTTCTGCATTTCGCGTGACACACCTATACACTGCCGCCGACACACTAATGTGTCACGGCACAGAATTTGGAAAGCTCTGCCCTAGATACTTGCATTTCTTTTTCTGCAGTTATAGACAAAACCCCATCTAGGATGCTTTTTCCATCAAATGTCCTATTCAGACCTTTCCCCCCCACATGCTAAGGGTGCAGACCTATTAATGCTTAGACAGAAAAAAGTCCTACATGGCTGGCTGGGGGAGTTGTAGGACTTTTTTCTGTCTAAGCATGCATAGGATTGCGCCCTAAATGTGTGAAGAATGAGGAACATGACCATGGTGCCGGCACTGACTCGCATTGGCAAATGCTAACATGTTGACTTTGGCTGTGTTTGTATGTAATGCTGAACGATACAGGGATGAGCGGCTGGCTTGCATGGTCCTCCTTCCTGCCAGCACAGCTGTGAGATGCTTGGAAACATTCGCTTCCAGTTTAGGTTAACTGAAGTTTATCGTAACATATGGACCTAAGCAAACTGTAGTTAATAATAACTATGGTTTGTTGAAACAAGTCTGCTTCATATACTGTGGTTTGTGGTTGGCTGGTTTGAACCATAATTACAATTAATCTTAAAGGTTAAGGTTTGGACAAAATGCTAAAATGTGGTTAATCCAAAACAGAAGCAAAAACTTCTGATCTCCGGCACTGCCATGAAGCAGAAGGGAAAGGAGAGGGAATGTGCAAGCCTAAGACTTGCTGTGCCTTTTTCCCTGTGCAGCTGTTGACTTAATATACTAGAATGAGGCCCTTGCAAATTTATGTCCAGTATCTGTATCTGCATATATTGGGGTAAGGAAAAGTGGTGTACTTGCAAAAATGCTAACTGTCCCAGAAGTGTTAACAGAGCCAGGGCCCATTTGCAGGCTCATCCCTCTGCTTACAGATTTTCAGCAGGTGCAATATACTAGGGTTAAAAACACAACTTTTTTTTTTTTCTCATCACGCACGAACTAAAGTTTGATGCCGGTGACTTTGTAATTAGAAGATACATGGCTTTTCCCAGTCTTGATTTCTATTTAAGGTTTCCACTCCTAGACTTTTGTCTCTCTTGAACTAGTGTGTGGTTTTTAGAGGGAAGACATTTTATCTGTAAAGCAAAGCTCTTGGTTGTGATAGGAAGAATTAACTTGCCTGGTGAGTGGTGTGTGTGTATTTTTGGATAGCTGGCACGTGTGGCCTCTCCTGTAAGCAATCTGTATAACACCAGAACGCCTTCTCAATTCCATAGGAGGGAGAGGGAGAAGGCTGGCCAACTTCAAGAGTGCAGCCGTGCAACAAACGGATCCCAGTGAGGCTGGGACTGGTTGCTTTTGTAGCTTTTCTTTTCATCATCTTTTCTTCCCACTGTTCCATCTCCTTGTGGCTCAAAGAGATTTCTTATGCTTTTTTCTCTGACCAGTGTGTGCCAGCAGAAGGGATTAGCCAGTAGTGCTCATTCATGGATGGAAAAATACAGTACCAGGTGAAGGCTTTGTAAAATAGGGCTGCAACCCAATTAAGGGAATTTTAATCCATTGATCATATGAGTTTTAGCCAGTTTAATCTACGGATGTATTTATATGTGGGTAAAACCAATATTTCTTAAGCAAAGAAGCATCCTTTGGTTTTTAGATTATGTGCACATGTGTCATAGCACGAGTCATCCTAGGAGAGGCATTCCTCTGTTGTGTGAGCAAAGTGGGGGAATGCCTCTTCTAAGGAGGTGGGGGTGGGGGTGGGCTTGCTATCTGTAGCATTTATAGGTACTTATATATTTAAATTCTGCCTAGTTTTAACTGGGGGATAGGGGACCTTTGTAGTTCATTCAAGGTTTTTAATCTGTTTTTAAAATTTTATAAGCCATGCCTCCAAAACTGGATTTTAGGGTGGTATACATAAAAATATTTTAACACAGCATTAAAACATCCTAACAGCTTAAACAACAATACAATAAAAGTGAGGTATAAAATATCTAACCAGCTAAAAACACAATCTGAATTGCTAGGGCAAATAAAAAGGTTTCAACCTGCCACCAGATGGTGACAGTGCCACCAGATGGTGTCGATGCTAGGCATACCTCCTTCAGGAAGGTATACCAGGGTTAGGGTGCCACCACAGAGAAGGCCCTCTATTTTATAGATGCATTATGCACTTCTTCTATAGATGGAACACAGAGAAAGGTCTCTGACAATCTTAATGCACCAACAGGGTAGTTGATTAATGTGTTAAACATTGCAGCTTGAACAGGAAACAATTTGTTCCCACCACTCTCTAAGAGCAAAAATGACTTGCAGCTCATCATATTTCTTTTAACATGGATCATTTTTTCCTGTACTGAATGTTGATAACCTAAAACAGTTTTAATAGACTTGCAGATAACTTGGTTTTGACTTAATACACACCTACGTTCTAAGCCGCCCATTCCCCTCTAATGTCACACGAAGGGAGATTCTGAGCTGGGGGTGCTTTCAAACAATAGATCCCTTGTGTTGTTTTTTTGAAGCAGAGCTGAAATTTTTTGGAAGGTCTTTTTCTAAGAAGGTTTCCATGATTGCCCCACCATTTCTAACAGCCCCCTCCTCTAAAAAACAAGGTCACTTCCAGAATTTTCTCCTAGTATTCTCCACCATGTCTTGTGCGGGCCACCATCTCTGCCACTCCCACCCCCCAACACAATAACCTGGGATGACACTAAGTCTGGGACATCAGGGAGGATGCAAAATTGTAACCAGGCTGCCAACACAGTTGTTACTGCCCTTTGCCCCTGAGAAACTGTTGGAGGACTTCTCTTCCCCCTGGAGAAGACTGGTGCAATGTCCCCCACCCCACAATTCCTTTGCCCACAAATAGGGAAGAGAATTTCGAGAGGCCATTTGCACACAGCTCTTGGTGATACATTGCATGAGAAGAACTGTACCACGTCAATGCCGCCACAATTAAATTGGCTCTTGCCTCTGCAATTTTTGCTGCTTTTCTTGTATTGCTGTTTGCTGCCAGTGCTGTTGCCTTTAGGAAAACATACAAAGCATGTTTATTAGCACTTACCAAGATGCTCCTTTTCTCTCATTCTCATAAGTTTTCTCATTCTTTCTCTCTTGGTGAGAAATAGCAGGAGCAGTGGTAGGGGTGGGAAAAGGCAGGGGGATGCAGTGTGTAAAGGTATGCGGAGCCGACCTTGCACTTCAGGTCTTGGCTGGAGCAGCACCCTTTTATAGCGGCAAACAGATCTGTCAATTTCAGTCTTGTCAAGATTGTCATGTTTTTGAGGTCACTCTCATTTTGTCCTGCTTCCTCATGAGTTTGTGATATATATATAAATAATCCGTATGGGAATTTGTACTTTTCCCTGTAACGTACCACTGATGTACGCATATGCGATTTACATTTTTAACGTACACATTTTTCCCCAGTACTTGACATTGCTGATATGCTGTTTTATGTGCTCCTTGTTCCAAATATTTGTGCGCACTTTGTGCGCACTTTCCCTAATAAGTTCATTTTTGCGCACATGTTTCTAAAGATGAGCTGCGTTGGAAAGCTTGCAAAAATGCAGATTTTGGAATGCAAATCTGTCTCAGCTCACTGAAAGGCCTAGGAGGTGTGAATTGGTTAAATCTGTGTGGGTTTTTTAAACTTGATGTTTCAAATTTCTCACCCATCCCTTGAATGCGAGTTGAACTCTCCATGCGATCATGGACCCTTATCAAGCAAATGCAAGTAGAATGCCCTTTCAGACCTTGCTGATTCAATGTGACAAGGTCCAAACTGAGGTGGGTGGGGCAGCGTGCCCAGAGGTGTAGGGGTTGGGGCCCATGTGTACAGCCCAAACCCTCTATGCAGTTTAAGCCCTCACACATTCAGTTGAATACCTGAACAGGGCTACTGTTGGAGCAGACAAACTCTGCTCAAACTAAACAAGATGGTACAATTCAGTGTTGTTACTGCAATCACTTACCACATGGGATATATTAATCATGGACTTTGCAGTTCTGGATAGGGCCTAGGAGCTTACTGGTCACTTCCAAGGTGGCTGCTCAGTGGTGTTTCTGGTAGCACAGAGGTGGGCACATTCTAATCCTGTCATGACTTTGACCCAGTTTGCACAATCATGGTGGGGGAAATAACCCATGGTGATTTCCCCCCGCTGTGCGTGCAGGGTTGATTTGCATAATTACCCTCACCAGCATGGCTTGCTGTGTCATGCAAATCCACTGAGTGTGGCTTGTTGCCATGGCTAACAAGCCACCCAGAATGCATGGGCTGTTTTAGGCAAACCAGGGTAATTCTGCAAATCCCCCAGCATGCGCGGCGGTGGAAATAACCCACCATAGCTTATTTTCCCTGCCACGATTGTGCAAACCTGGTCTTTCTCTTTTCCTTTAGCCATAATGGGAGTATGTGCAGCATAGCCCTTCCCTTTATGCCATCCTGAGCATGTGCAACATTGCTAAGCAAGCCAAAATACAACGTGTCGCTTAAATCACAAATAGCTGCTTCCTTGACCATTTGTCATTAAGCTTTCATCTAATTAGCCAAGACAGGTGTTTTTTTCTTTTTACTGTGGTTAGCACTGTTTATAGAAGACATTACTCAAACACCAGATGTTCTGCCCCTCACCACAAGAGTCTCCCACAAAGGCAACGTCTTCCTGTTGACCTGGCTCATCACCACTGGTTCCTGTTTTTCTCAGTTTTAGTGACGGAACCCATCTGCCGCAGCAAGCCGTTTATTGCCAGCCTGGTCAAGATGCTGCTTCCTCATCTTTGCTCCCCTCCCCTCCCATACCTGTTGGGGTCAAAAGCACAGTAGGTTGCCTTTGTGTTGTATATAGCCCTGCAAATCTCACACTGCTCTTAAAGGCTGTATATAAGTGGCACTCCAAATAGTTGCAACCAGTGGAGGCGGGTGGCTCTGATGTCACTGTGGTGGTGAATCCGCTCCGGGTTTCACTCAGAACTCTAAGGGAGCTGTTCAAGGCTGGATAGCTCCTTTAGAGTTCTGATTGGTTCTGACCGAAACCCGGAGTGGATTCACCACCACACTGACATCAGAGCCACCAGCCTCCACTGGTTGAATCATTAGGGCGAGTGCCATATGCACATGCTAGTGCATGTATCTACACAAGTAAAAGCAAATTTCTAAGTGAGCTGTTATGCCCTTCTTCTAAGGAATAGAGGGCTAGATCAAGGGGGTCATAGAATCATAGAATAGTAGGGTTGGAGGGGGGCTACGAGACTAGCGAGTCCAACCCGCTGCTCAGTGCAGGAATCCAAGTCAGAGCATCCCTGACAGATGGCCATGCAGCCTCTTCTTGAATGCCTCCAGTGTGGGAGAGCCCAGTACCCACCAGGGTGCCATTCTGTTTTGCTTAGTTGCTGGCTCAGCTTATCCAGGCATTGCCAGCTCCTGACAATTGTACACCTCAAAACCTACTGTTGTGTCCAGTGGTGTATCTCCTTCAAATTCAGAATTCAAGTTAAGATTAGGGTAGTGCTGTGGGGTGGACATTTTTTCCAGTGCTTTATTTTTCCACAGAATGTTTTCCATTTCATAAGTTCATTAGTAACAATGAATGGATGCCAATTCCAAATACAGTATTAGGCAACCCTGGCAGTTTCAAAATTGTAGATGAGTGGTTGTCAGGATAGCATGGAGACTTCTTTGGGTTGCTATAATTTATTAGCGTGAAAGCAGTTTTCAGTCCATCCTGTGTTTTTCTTAATTTAAGCAATGCAAGGGTACATGCTATTGTCTTTAAAATTGTACAAGAATTCCAATAAAAATTCTACATAATCTATCATTTAAATCTCATTGTACTTTAATGTTTTCCTCAAATATTTCAGGTCAAATACTTGTGGTGTATTAGGGCAAAAAATTAACATGGGGTACTTTTGAAAGCTTTGGTGTTTACTAAATGCAGGTAAAATAAACATTCTAAATTATCACACTCCCTAGAGCATCAGAAAGTTTTCTGATGCAAATTGAAAAATTTCCAATGCAAATTAATTTCCTGTGCAAATTAACCCAGTTGGGGTGATTTAAAAAAAAAAAATTCACCAGGACTCTTCATAGACATACTTTTCACTAAATAACCCACTTTATTTCTGACTATCTTTTGGAGGACTTAATTTTGAGCCAACAGCTATCTGACAGAGATCTATTCAAACAGTTCATCCAGTTTTACTTCCCTTTTCAATACTGCAAATCAGTTTTACACTCATGATTGTTGCAAAATGTAATAGTTTCAGGATGGGAGGTTAAATTTTATTGCTTTTTAAAAATAGCTCACTTAAAAATGAAATCTAAAATATAAGAGGGTAGGAAAATTTTTTAGCATACTTAACCTTCATGGCTCAGTTTTTAGAATTTTTTGTACAAGCAAATGAAGACTTTATTTGGGGGTGTTTTTTGTTTGTTTGTTTGAAAGGTTTATTGGACAACTTTGAAAGGTTTATCGGACAACCACAAACAATGGGGGAGATGGACAGATGTATCAGCATGTTTGGAGGAACCATGGAGTTTGCAGGAGTACAAATAATCTAGAGGTGGTAGAATTGCCAAAACAGCCCAATGAGAACTGAGCTTGTTCACTGGCCACAGGGTGCTGATGGACTGGTGGGGACCTGGAAAGCCAGGAGGGATGTTTCAGAATGGAGTATTCTGGAAGAGGGGGATAGCTTATTGACTGGAACAGTGGACCGGAAGGAGCACTCCACAATACAAGATTACAGGTCCCAGTTGCTTAACTTCTGTTGCTATACATTTTTTTTACCTTGTAAACTTCTGTCACCTAGAGGGCATGAACAAATCCAAAACTATAGGATATGCTTCCAATGGCTGCTACCCCAGTGATATTCGGGCCACTCGAGCAGATACACCAGAAAAAACATTAGGGCCATGATAAAAGTGACACCTGATCTGAGGACATACCACCTGTCATGAGAGTGGTCTCATGTACACAACAAATTGCCATAGTTTCAGTATCCCTCTGGTATGACCTTCTGTAAATGTGGCACCAGGGCTTGTGCTTATTCCACTATTGATGTTCATCGTACTACTTTGCATTGGTAGAAGAGTAGCATGGGGACATAAGTCTAGCTTAGTCTTGCTTACAGCAGCCTTCCCCAACCAGGTGCCCTTCAGATGTGTTGGACTTCAACTACCATCAACCCCAGCCAGCATGGTCAGTGTTCAGGAATGTTTGGAGTTGTAGTCCAAAACATCTGGAGGGTAGCTGGTTTGGGGAAAGGTTGGTCTACAGCAGCCGGTCCTAACCGGGTGTCCTCCAGATGTGTGGAATGACAACTCCCAGCATCCCCTAGCCAGTGACTGGCTAGGGGATGCTGGGGGTTGTAGTTTAACACGTGGGAAGGGCACCAGGTTGGGGAAGGCTGGTCTACACTGACTGGCAGTGGCTCTCCAGGGTTTCGGGCAGGAGTCCTTTCCAGTCCTGCATGCAAATGCAAAGCACACGCTCTACCACCTTCAGCTCTTCCCATAACAGCCTGTCCTCCTAAGGCAGTTGTGCTCCTCCTTCCATCTGTATCCATTGTGCTTCATATAGCCATGCTGGTACAAGAGGAGCCAAGGACAGACTGGTATGAAACTGCTGGAAATGTGACCCTGCAAACTTCGCAGTGCTGGTTTCTCTTGAAGCAAGAGGAACTGCACCTTCTGGGCTCTTATATTTTTAAAAATCTGCCCAGATCTGTATCTGATTTTCAGCTTTTCACCTGGGTGCGTTAAACCAGAGTGATGCATGTGATGGCCTTTGCAGTTGTGGCCTTTTTCTTTAGGTGACTCTGTGAAGACTGCTGTGCATTTTTTATGTTGGAGTGAATCATGTAGTTTAACAACACTTCAGAAAGGGGGCTTCAATTATCCAATGCCTGTATAATTGCTATTAAAGTGGATTAGAATATTTTTGTCTATAATTCTGTGCCTAAAATGACATCGGGGAACATCTGGAAACCTGTACCTCTTAGATGAATACTTTTGTGATATGAATTCAGTCAAGTGGGCACTAATCATTCATCGCATCTTAATTCACTAATATTTAGAATGAAACTTTCCTACTGGCAGCAGTTCAAGGACAAAGAATGAACTACAGGCTAGTGGGACACTTCATAAGTACTATTGCATGCATCTACTAGGTTTGTATGAATTCAACAGATGCCATCAACAGCTTGCTTTCTCATGGCAGCTCTCCGTGATTCGACATCTTGAAAAGAACTCTTGGGTCAGTTCATGGAGAAACAACAGTATCTTCTGGCATCTTACAGGCACTGTGGCATAAACTTTCATGAGCCAGAGCCAACTTCATCAGATGCATGAAGCTGTCATCGTAGTGGTTAGATGTATGTGTGTATATATATCTCTTTTCAGCAGCAGCAGCAGCAGCATCTAAAGCCCGGAAAGTAGTCATTTTCCACCATCATCTCCCCAGAGCTTAAAGCAGGGGTGGGCAACTTGCAGCCCTCCAGATGTTTTGGCCTACAACGCCCATCATGCTTCACCATTGGCCAGTGTGGTCTAGTACCTAGAGTGTTGGATTGGCAGTCGGGAGATCCGGGTTCTAGTCCCTATTCGGCCATAGAAGCTCACTGGGTGACTTTGGGCCAGTCACAGACTCTCAGCTAGGGATGGACGAAAGTCCCTTACCTGGTCCCGCAGCTTTTTTCGGTGTGGGGGGGAGGCGCTCTGTTTCTCCCCCTGAAATTCTTGGCGGGTGGGGAGGCGCCCCGTTCCTCCCCGTTGAAATTCTGGCTGGGGGGGAGGCGCCCCATCTCTCCCCGCCGAAATTCTGGCTGGAGGGGAGCGCCCCGCCTCTCCGGCCGCGAAAGAAAAAAGTAAAGTAAAAAACAAAACAAAACGTGATAGGCTACGTAAAGATTTACGTAGCCTATCACGGCTACATTTTCATAGTCAGCCGTGATAGGCTACGTAAATCTTTACGTAGCCTATCACAGCTGACTTTGCAAAAAAAAAAAGTGCGTATGCAAATGGCGGCGCTCATGGGCCATTTGGCCATTATTTGGGCACGGGTAGCCTACGTAAAGATTTACGTAGACTACGGCGAAAATAAGGGCAACGCAAATAGCGTTGCCCTTATTTTCGCCGTAGTCTACATAAATCTTTACGTAGGCTACCCGTGCCCAAGTAAGGAACGCAAAATAGCGTTGCCCTTATTTTCGCCGTAGTCTACGTAAATCTTTACGTAGGCTACCCGTGCCCAAATAAGGAACGCAAAATAGCGTTGCCCTTATTTTCGCCGTAGTCTACGTAAATCTTTACGTAGGCTACCCGTGCCCAAATAAGGAACGCAAATGGCGGCGCCCATGGGCGCCGCCATTTGCGTACGCGCTTCCCCCCCCCAAAGTCAGCTGTGATAGGCTACATAAAGATTTATGTAGCCTATCACGGCTGACTTTGAAAATCTAGCCGTGATAGGCTACGTAAATCTTCACGTAGCCTATCATGTTTTTTTTTTTTTTTTTTACTTTGTAATGGCGGTGGCGGCAGCCGGTTGGAAGACTGGCCGCCGCGGCCGCTGAACCACCGCCGGGACCCGCCGCCGAGAGGGACATTCGCACGAGGTAAGTCCCATCCCGGGGGGGTGGCGGAGAATTTCCCCACCAATTTCGGGGGGCCGAATGCATTGGCATTCGGCCTCCCAGAGATTCGTGGAGAAATTCTCCGACATCCCTACTCTCAGCCCAAGCTACCACACAGGGTTATTGTTGTGAGGATAAAATGGAGAGGAGGAGATGTACACCACCTTGGGTTTGTTAAGGAGGAAAAAAAGGCTGATATAAATGTAATAAATAAGGGCCGATGGGATTGAAGGTGAAAATATGTGGAGGGCCACAACTTGCTCAACCCTGGCTTAAAACAAATGGATCACTATTTGATGCTATAAATAGTAGGTTCAGGGGGCACGATCCAGATTGGGAATGCAGCAGGGGTGGGAAAGGATTAAAGCCTCCCTACCCTTACGCGAGGGTCCTGATCTGGATTGGGTGCCCTGCACTTTCACTGGGCTTTTAAAAAGGGCAAAAGATGTAGTGGCTTGCTACATCTTTAACGTAATGTCTTCCTGGGCCCCCAAATTGTCATCTGAACTTGTTTTTTTCTGCAACTGTGGTACTCTCAGATTCTTATTGTCTCTGTTTTTTCAATAGGATGTGGTGGTGGTGATGATTGTAAGTGGCCTTAAGGGTATATTATGGA
Organism: Heloderma suspectum; assembly: GCF_057233095.1. NCBI lineage: Eukaryota > Metazoa > Chordata > Lepidosauria > Squamata > Helodermatidae > Heloderma > Heloderma suspectum. The sequence goes on along the minus strand of NC_139462.1, from coordinate 32,211,971 downwards.
AGGGCCAGTGATAGATAGATAGATAGAATAGAATAAAACCTGACCAAATGGGTGCAGCCAGTATAACTGTACTACTAACCTTTATTTCAGTAAGGCTGCTAACAGAAAAAGGTTAGCAGATAAGTGTCATCTGTGTCTCATCTTCACAATCCTAAATATATGTTCACATTAAATTTAATAGATAGTTGACTCATATATACCACTTAATGCAGTATGACTTATATTACAATTCAGGTTTTTTTATTTGGATGACTTGGGATGGAAAAAATGAAAGGAAGAACTTCATGCATGTCAGTCAAGAAGAACGGTTTTCCTTTTGAATTTTTAAAGCGATTGATTTTTTGTGCTTTAGAAGGAAACGTACCAAAATGAGGACAGACCCAAATCCAGAATGTAAAGGAAGTGCGACTTGAAACTTCTGACATTTTAAGCTCAAAGCACTTACATTTTTATATATTGCCAAATGCCTTTTATGTTAATTGCATTTCAAACTTTTTCCAAATCATCTGGAATGTCTTTAAACTTGTTTTCAAAAGAATAGTGGCAGTTGCTTTTAACCTTTTTGAGTTAGCAGAGAGTAACATGTCAAATTCACATGAGGTATTGTCTAAATTTAGAAATTTCGTTGATTTGGATCTCTTGGCAAAACTTGATTTGGCCAGACTTCTAGTTCAAGCTCCCATTTTTAAATTGAGTCATAGAAGAAGAGAAGAACAGTTTTTGTGTTAATTGCAGTCTAGTATGTTCCTCACTACAGTCACTAAGCAACTTCAATCCATATTATTTTTGAGCAAAAGCACAAGGATTTAATAAAACTTAACGAGGCAACATTTGTCAACTTAGAAAATGTCTAGTAATTGGAGCTATGCTGAACAGTGTCTTGGCTCTTTTAATGCAGACTTTTATTTCACATTGTGCCTCAATGACATACTTAAAACGAAATCCTTTAAACACTAGACAGACTAAATTATAATCCCCTGATCCAGGCTTGCAGCACATTCCATTATTGGGGAAATTGAAGCCATAAGTGCTTAATAATCAGAACTTGTTTCTTTTCAAAATGTTTTAATTGTTTTAACATGGTGTTCTTATTCTTTGCTGTTCACCGCTCTGAAATCTTTTGATGTGGAGCAGTATATAAATATTGTAAGTAAATAAATAAATAGGCCTAAGATTTTGCTTTTGACCTGTATTTAATAACAGCTGACTTCAGTCCATGCTAACACTTGAGATACTAAAATCTAATAGGTGCAAATAGAATTTATTCAAAAGTCAGTCTCACTGGTTTAAGTGGGACTTAACTAGTATTTAAGTATGTTTAGGGCTGCAGTTCATAGTCTTGTGAAAATCTTACAGGAGAGGATCCTTTCCTAGAGGAACTTGTATCTTGTCTGGAAGGAGACCAGGCTTTGCTTTGAGTGTTGGACCTGTGGAGAGCAAGAGTTATTGAACCACCAAGGCTTGATAGCTCATCTCATCAGTGTCAGAATATATTGGGCTAGCGCTCTATACTAAAATTCATGCTGTGTCAACTTCTTTTCATTTATATGAGCACATCTCCAGTTATAATTCAGAAATAACATTTCTTCCCCCACCCTCCAAGCATTGACATTGATAGAGCTACTTATGAACTAAAAAAAGGATGTTCATCAGGAATGTCACTATGTCTCTAAGGGAATACATGGTTCGATGCTTCCCATGTTCTTCAGTTAGTACATGTACTCAGAAAACAAACCTACTGAATAGCTTTTTTAAAGCAAGAACAGTTGTAGTTATCTTAAGGCTCCTCTCATAACCTGGTATGCAAAGCTGTGGGACTTAAGGCTGCTGTTGTAGAAGCTGCTACCTGTGGCAGTGACTAGGAGAGGTATTTAGGAGAATCCTGCCACATGTAGCCATGGTTCTGTGATGACCTTGGAGATTTCTGGTTGTATCCAATGTTAGTTGGAAATGAATGGGACTTAAGTTAGACCAACGTCAGATGCAAATCTTGATGTCCAGTAGATGCATGTCCCAGAATAGATGTGCCATTAAATATGTGCTATGCCAAACCATTGGATGGATCCTTTCCCCTTCCTCTCCTGGTTAGTGATTAACTATGGGTTGTCATGACTTCTGAACCAGCATAGCCATAGTTACTACGGACCATATTTTTGATCCCAAACCAGAGATTGGCAGTTGGAAATTCTAAGGTTCAGTCTCTGTTCTGAGAGGAAAACTATGGCTTGCAGTACCTATGGCTAAGCTGAAGTTGTGGCAAGCCATAGTTAACTAACCAGGAAAGGAGCCCAAGGAAGAGGATCATGCAAGCCCTGTAAGATGCTCCCAGTATTCAAGATTATATATGCTTGGTAATTGGGAGCTTCTAATCTTGGATTCAAACTGGCTTGGCAGTTGGCCACATAAAGGTGAAACCAATCCTATGGTTTGCCAAAAATGGACTGTATTTAGTTGCCTGAATTGAACCTATTGCAGTAGAAAGGAAAAAATCATTATAAGATTTAGCTGCTTTTGCCTGCTTGGCTGTAGTCACGCTCACCTGTATAGATATGTCTGGGTGAAACCAGTCCTGAAAATGCTTTGTGATTCTGGCATGGAGGATCGCAACTCTTGTCTTGTTCTTTGCTCCTGTTTTGGATCATGGGCTCTCTGAAGAGAGCAGTCATATATGTGCTATTGTTTCTGGAGTCATGCTAGTTGCAGTCACCTAGCAGTTCTCCGAGACGTGTAGGGGTGTGTGAGTATTTCCACTGTATCACCTTCATATTTGCTATCCTTCTGCTTTTCGCACTATGGAGAGTGCAGTTATGAATACGTGCAAGCCTAGAAAAGGGCAGAGCTGAAATGGGTGTCAGCTGCTCAGTTTTTTTTTAAAGCTACTTCTGTATTCTCACTAGTGAAATTTGCATCTGTATGTATTCCTTTTCATGCCTTTTTGGCCATTGCTGAACTCTGAAACAATGCACTCAGTGTTGGCATTGTGGAAATGTAGTTTTGTTAATGGATATAGTAACTAAAGTGAAATATATACTAAACATTACCTCAGAGTTTAAAGACACAACTTAAGTGCAGTGCAGAAACATGAGCCTTTGGCAAGGCTCCTGGAAAAGTTCATAACCTTGTGATTTGGCAACCTTTCAGAATCCTACCTGGGCCAACTTGTTTGAGGAGAACTACATGGAAAAGAGTGCTTATTCTGTTGTTGTTGTTGTTGTTGCATAAATTATGTCTACGAAGAATCTCAGTATGGCTCAACTTTGGGTCAAGTTCTTCTCGAAGAAGTGGCATCATTATAAAAATGTTTGTTCTGATGAGGCTATGCTGTTACTAATTCAATAAATGCCTAGGAATGGCGATGTAGAATATCTTTTGGGATAGGGGAACTCTGACAGTTTTGAGCAAAACAAATTGTTGCCATAACAATGAATAAATCAGCCAACTCTCCCAAAAAAGTAACTGTAATTGGTTGCAGTTACAACCCTAGGAGTATGGAAGACCGTATAAATTTCTCCAAATGCAAATGCAGGTTCTAAGTCTGAAGGATGGTAATAAGTTATATTTATGGCTTTGTTGTTAGATCTCAGCTTTTCAGCAATCGGAGAATAATTTCCATTGTTGCACTGCTTTCCAGTGTGGAGCTATGGCAGATGTGCAATCTTGACCATAGTTTTTGCTGTCCATCACCCCTAAAATGTCTTCAGTGCTGTATCAAAGTGAGCTTAATTTGTTGGTTTCCAGATCCAGATCTTCAGTTTCAAGATAAATCTGTTAATGTTTCCCAGTAAAGCTGCTCAATTTCTGAACTGTAGTTCGGAGACTAGGCACATCCTGTAAACTCTAAATAGAACGTAACAAAATAACATAAGAAGAGCCCTGCTGGATCAGACCAAGGGTCCATCTAGTCCAGCATTCTGTTCCCACAGTGGCCAACCAGCTGCCCACGGGAAACCCGCAAGTAGGAGATGAATGCAACAGCATCTTCACACCCAGGTTTCCCAGCAACTGGTATACATAAGCATACTGCCTCTGGTACTGGAGGTAGCACTGCCTTCTCCCATCATCTGATTGTCACAGTTAGGACCTGAAGAGGGGCTGAATCAGACCAAGGACCCATCTATTCTAGCATCCCATCTGTCCAGCAATGGCCAGCCAGATGCTATTAGTAAGCTCCTTCAGGAGCCTTTTTAGCTGAATAGCAGGATAAAAATACTTTCAGATAAACAAAATAAGCAGCAAATTAAGGCATCAGCCTTCCCTCGGCATCAGGTGTCCAGAGACATTTAGTGATCATCACTAATGCCCACTGACAGATCTGTTCTCTAAATTTTTCTGATTCCATACTTTAAATCAATATTTAAAGTCACCCTTGGGTGGCAATCCTATCCATGTACATAGGAGAAAATCCCATTGAACTCAAAGGGACTGGCTTCTGAGTCGACACATATAGGGTTGCATTGTTAATCTCTACAGTTTTAGTCTGTAGCAGCCTTCCCCAACCTGGTGCCCTCAAGATGCGTTGGACTGCACATGGCCAAAGGCCATACTGGCAGCGCATTATGGGAGTTGCAGTCCAACATATCTGGAGGGCACCAGGAGGGGGGAAGGTTGGTCTAAAATGCATTAAGAACGTAAGAGTCCTCAAAAAGTGATACAACACGTGGTAGAGTTTTCACTCTAGAGTAGTAGGCCTGGGCAACACTTGTGCTGTGGCACATTCTGGAATATTTTTTCCGACGTCGACAATGTTTTCACAAAGTCTTAGCTTTATCTGTCATCGCAACAACCTTGTAAGATAGATTTAGGCTGAGAATAATTTGTTCAAGGCCACTCGATGAGCTTCAAGGCTGAACAAGGGTTTTAATCCAACCCCAAACTATCCACTACTTCCTCCTGGATACCTTCTAGGATCTTGCATGTGAGGTTGGTGTGGGGCTAATCTCTCCACATAGAGCCCACATTTGGGTTCAGTCAGGACTTCCATGTCTGGACTGGGTCAGGTTGGTTTTCAGAACTGGAGCCTTGAAGGGGTGTGTAATGTATGACAACTCAAGCATCATTTTCCTAATGTTTTGATATTATACTCAGATATGGACATGTGTTGAGATCAAGGCAGAATAATGAGAAAACACAACCTCTTGGAATGTTTGCTATTCTTACCTCCATTTTTCTCTCTCTTTCAGTTCCTGGGCATAGCATTTCTTGGAATTGGACTATGGGCATGGAATGAAAAAGTAAGTTGAATATACCAGACTATTGAGCCAATTACATCTAAATCTCACCCCCACCCATCATGAATGGAATGCTGCCTTGTTTAGGATGTAGTAGTGGTGTCTTGTCAAGCAGTACCACATGCAGGCACAGATATTGGGTTGGCTTAGAACAGGGGTGTTGAACTTCTTTCAGCCCGATGGCCAAATTCCCTTTCGGAGATGCTCTTGGGGGCCGCATTCCACGGTGGATGGGGCCGAAGACAAAAATGGCAGGGCCAAAATACTAGCATGTTTTAGCTTAAAGACCTTACTGCTGGTTTAGAAGAGGCATTTCAGCCTATTAGAATGGGGGAAAACTGCAAAAGCCAGGCAACCAGAAAATGATAGGCAGTCAGGGAAAGAGGTGGGGCCAGAGGAAAGTGGCCTGCCCATCTGAAGAACCTTGGAGGGCCAGATTGGGATGCCAGGCAGGACATTTTGGCCCACTGGCTTGAGGTTCGACACCCCTGGTTTAGGCCTTAATGATATACCATGGTTTGTGAAAGTAGCTTCAAACAGTGGTTTCAGATCCTTGTTTGGTGACCACTTATAAACCATGTTCTGCCAGGTGGTGTTGGTTCAGACAGCATGAAAAATTGTGGTCTTCATTTTCCTGACCCATCTCAATGAAATACTCAGTAGAGGCAGATAATTTTCTGTCAGAGTTTATCCAACAAGTATTTGTTGGTGTAGGAGCATAGGAAGAGCTAAAATGCCCAGATCTTACTGGTTTTGCCTTATGTTGCAAGTCAAGGGGATGGGAATTCAGCGTGTGTTGGATGGGGTTACACTCCCCCTGGAGACTCAGGCTCACAGTCTGGGTGTACTTCTGGACGTGGCCCTGAACCTGGATGCCCAGGTTTTGGCGGTGGCCAGGAGCGCGTTTGCACAGCTGAGGCCAGTTCACCAAATGTGCCTATTCCAGGAGTTGTCTGATCTGGCCACAGTCACACATACCTTATTTACATCCTGTTTGGACTACTATAATGTGCTTGAACTGTTCAGAAACTTCAGCTGATCCAGAATGCTGCAGGCTGACTGTTGACTGGGGCTGGTTACAGGGAGCACACGACTCCCTTGTCACCGCATCTTCAGTGGCCACCGGTCTGTTTCTGGGTAGAATTCAAAGTGCTGGTTATGACCTATGAAACCCTATGCAGCTTGGGACCAAGCTACCTGAAAGACCACTTTCTCGCATACGAGCCTCCTCAGTTCTTAAGATCTTTGGGAGAGGCCCTTCTTTCGAGGCAGCCGCCTTCAGATGCATGCTTGCTGGCAACATGAAAGAGGGCCTTCTTGGTGGCCGTTCCCTGGCTGTGGAACTCCTGTCACGGGAGGCTAGGTTCGCTCTCTTTCTGCTGTCCTTCCACTGGCAGGAGCAGACTACTTTATTCAGATAGGCCTTCGTTGTGTAAGCGGGTCTGTTGAGATGGATGCTGTTTTTACTCCATTGTTGTTGTGTTTTTAATTGTGTTTTAATGTACTTGCTTATTGTTGTTTTTATCAGTGATTGTAAGCCGCCTTGAGTCCCATTTTTGCCAGAAGGCAGGATACAAATCAAATCAATAAATAACTCACATTCTAAGATCTTCATTACAAAACTGAAGAGGTGTTCTTTCATTCCTTTCCCCTGCGCTTTGCTGGGTGGATCCTAAAACACTTAGCACGGGTATAGGCAGTGGAGGCTGATGGCTCCGATGTCAGTGGGGTGGTGAATCTGCTCCGGGTTTCAACCAGAGCCAGTCAGAACTCGAAAGGAGCTATGCAAGCACCTGAAGCTCCTTGGATAGCTCCTTTAGAGTTCTGGCTGAGCCTTGGAATGGATTCACCACCCCACTGACACTGGAGCCACCAGCCTCCACTGGGTGTAGGTTACCCCTCTTACGGGGCGCCCACAGCGGCTTCCCTCTTAGTACATCTGTGGCATTAGCCTTGATCTTGCCAAGCAGTGTGATCACTGTGTGAATACAACAAAACTTGCAGCAGTGGATAGTCTTGTAGTGGATAAAACCTTCTCAAATGTTGTTGTTGTTGTTGTTGAGTCATTAAGTCATGTCCGACTCTTCGTGACCCCACGGACCATAGTACGCCAGGCCTTCCTGTCCTGCGCTCTCTCCTGGAGTGTGCTCAAGTCCATATTCATTGCATCGGTGATGCTATCTAGCCATCTCATCCTCTGCTGTCCCCTTCTCCTTTTGCTTTCAATCCTTCCCAGCATCAGGGTCTTTTCCAGTGACTTTTCTCTTCGCATTAGGTGGCCAAAATATTTGAGCTTCAGCTTCAGTATCTGTCCTTCCAATGAGCACTCAGGGTTGATTTCCTTTAGGATTGACTGATTTGACCTCTTTGTAGTCCAGGGGACTCGTAAGAGTCTACTCCAGCACTTTAGCCTTGTGATACGTTCCATGGGGTTTTCTTGGCAAGAATGCTGGAATGGGTTGCCATTTCCTTCTCCAGTGGACCACATTTTGTCAGAACTCTCCACCATGACCTGTCCGTCTTGGGTGGCCCTGCACGGCATAGCTTATGGCTTCACTGAGTTACGCAAGCCCCTTCGCCACAACAAGGCAGTGATCCATGAAGGGGTCTCAAACGTTGGGAGAGCACAAAAGGAAACATTTAAGGCTGCAGCTTTTAACCAATTCATTCGATTAATTGACTAAAAAAGCATCCTTGGTCTATTGGGCAACACATTGTTTTAAATGTTAGTTTTAGTACAAGTACTTATAAGAACATAAGAAGAGCCATGCTGGATCTGACCAAAGGCCAGTCTGGTTCAGCATTCTGTTGCCAAGCAGGTGCCCATGGGAAGTCCACAAGCAGAACATGAGTGCAATAGCACCCTTCCATTCATGTTCTCCAGCCAGTGGAATAAAGAGCCACGTGGCCTTTGATACTGCATGTAACATATATGTCTCATGACTAGCAGCCATTGATAGCCTTATCACCATCTTAGAGGGATTCCTTCCAGTGTGATAGTGAAGGGGGGAATGCCTGTAAAATGGTGCTTCTTGGGACTCACCCATACACTATCAAAAAATAGTGAGCTTTTTATCTAGACTGGACCTTTCAATAGGTGTGACAGTTGGTTTGCTAATTGATTCTGAATAGCTAACACGTTAGGTTGTTTGGGTGGATTTGTTTGGCTGGTGAATATGTATTTCTAGAGGTCTGGTGTGGTATACAGCTGTATTTGTATGGTAAGCGGGGTAGATTCTTTTCCTTAAAAAAAATTCTGCTGTTTTAAGTGCACTGTATTGTGTTTTAAGTTGGTAAGTGCATTTTTTTTTAAAAAAAAGTCAGATTAAAACAGCAAGAAAAATTGATCCCATAGTTGATGATCAATAGATGCAGTCTCTGGTTGTAAGAAACAAAACAAACAAAAAGAATCTAGTTTTGGAAGCAGAATATTGGATCTTCCTAACTTTTTGCCCAGTATTTGTTCCCCGAATTATTTATTTTAAAATCTTTATACCTCCACCTTATCTCCCAGGAGCTCTAGTTGGCTTATGACAAAGTCAGTGGTTTTACAATTGAAAACTTCCTTCCAGTTTGTAGCATAACATAAAACATGGAAATGGCAGCAGAAAACAATGCAACAGCAGTCAAAGTGTTTAAAATATTTTCAGAATATTAAAATGTTTTGTTTTGAAGTAGCTTGAAAGAAAGAAAGAAGCTCTCAAAACTTCCTTAGCCCTGAAAGAAGTCTGAAATTCATTGCAATTTTTCTCTTCTGTTCTTCCTTTATTTAGGAGTGTACATGTTGAAGTGTTCTGACTTTTTGGGTAGGACTCTTAAAGATGCCTGTTAATCTGTGTCCCTGGCTAAATTGTAACAAACATTCTGGTGTAAATATGACTTGAAAATGGTCTTTGGACCAATCTCTGAAGAGAATCCAATTAATTTTAATAGCTAAGAAGTAAGGTTTTCTCTCATCCTGGAAGTTCAAAGTTAGAATTTTTAGCATTAACTTGAATGCTATAAAAACCAACATGGAAAGTTCAGATGCAAACAACAACAACCCAGCCCATTAAGATTATGTTTTGCTGGAGTTAATTCAGTCAGAGTCTATCTTGAGCTGTTTAACTTGTTGAAAAGAGAGGGAGAGAGGGAGAAGCAAAACAAAAAATCCCACTTACAATCCTGTATGTATGTGCAGCAATCTTTCCTTGCAGCCATTAGGGAGAGCAATAAAACTCACCAGGCAGCTAAAAACTTGCTTGACAGCTAGACAGTTGGGCCTAAGAGAAACTGAAAATTAGCATCCTAAATTGTGAACCTGAAAAAGGATCTGTGAGAAATGTGGAGGTGGGGAACCCAGGACACACAATGAGCCAGACAATTCTCTTTCTCCAGCGATTTACGTTGTCTTTTTTAATTTTAGCTTTTTCTCAGAGCTCTACGAGGAAAGGGTTTTGTTTTGTTTTTGCTTCTCTATCTCACTGAGTGAAAATAGCCAATAATAGGCAGTTTCCAGCAAATGAAGGCTTAATATTTATTAAAGAAACTTGAATCTCAAGGTTACATAAAAATTGCTGCCAGAACACCCTTGGTTTCTCCATAATACTATGCCTACTTATTATGTTACAACCCATAGATCAATTAGATTGCCATGTATTTATCTCTGTTAAGTCATGCTGTCAAAACAAAAACTTTTTTAAAAAAAGCCTCCCTTACTAGATGTGCAGTTCCTCAGGCTATCAAATAAAAATTGTAGCTTGATATCAGTTAGTGCTGATCGTGATGTGCTTGACTTTTGATGTGGACCTGTCCATCTTCCCTCTTGGTTATGCAACAGAGCGGGATATGTATACCACAGTGCTCCGTTCCCTCCCATTTCCTTTTCATCCTGACAAGTTCTGCTGCTGTTCTTTGCAGATGAGCAGTTTGAATCTGCGAGGAGGAGCAGCAGAATACTTGTGAGTAAGCATCCCCGCCTGGCTGCTTACTTGTGAATAGATTGTGCTGGTGGGAAGGGCTCCCGCCTCCTATTCCACATGGAACCCTCCCATGGTGGCAGATCTGCTATAGTCTCGATTCAGGAATCCTCTATAGCTGAGGAGTTTTGCCGGGAACCCCTCCCTGGTCGTCCTAGTGCGCATGTCCCTAGTGGGCTCCCGCTCACTCTCTCAGTTCTTCGACCGCCACTGTGGCAGCCTTGTGGGGAACAGCGTCATCTAGTTAGACTATTTTGCAAAATTTGGTTTGCTTATGTTTTCTTTCTTTCTTTCTTTCTTTCTTTCTTTCTTTCTTTCTTTCTTTCTTTCATAGAACCGTAGGGTTGGAAGGGGCCTATAAGACCTTCGAGTCCAACCCCTTGCTCAGTGCAGGAATCCAAGTCAGAGCATCCCTGACAGATGGCTGTCCAGCCTCGTCTTGAAGGCCTCCAGTGTGGGACAGCCCACCACCTTCCTAGGGAATGGGTTCCATTGTCGTATTGCTCTAACAGTCAGGATGTTTTTCCTGATGTTCAGCCGGAATCTGGCTTCCTGTAACTTGAGCCCATTATTCCGTGTCCTGCAGTCTAGGATGATGGAGAAGAGATCCTGGCCTTCCTCTCTGTGACAACCTTTCAAGTCCTTGAAGAGCGCTATCGTAGCTCCCTTCTGTTTTCTCTTCTCAAGGCTAAACGTGCCCAGTTCGTTCATTCTCTCTCCCTCTCCCTCCCTCTCTCTCTCTCTCTCTCTCCTGCTTTAATATTTCATTCTTTCTCATTATCTTTATTTCTTTCATGCGTTGAACGATCTTTAGATCGTATTGCCCTGGGGCGTATCGCCCTAAAGGCATCCTTTCGAAGTTGTGTAGGGTGTGTCAGCAAACAGATGGTCACTCTCACTGTCTTTTTTGCTTAGGGGAGAGCCACATCGTTGAAACCTCTGTTAACTGTCAGGTGCCTCCCAGCTAACTGATCTAATCCAACATGGCAATTTCTGTTGGAGATAGCGCAGTATGTCATTGGGAAAAGGAGCTCCTCTTTACAGTGGAACCTCCTTTCCCCACACTTACTGTTTCCCACACGGTGCAAGTGAGCACTGATTAGTGTCTTTCCACAGGAGCAGTGATATAGTGGAGCCAGGGCTCGCAGGGACGTAGCATGGGCACATTATTTATTAGCCTGGCTGCTAACGTGAACTGCCGCCCCCGCCAGAATTCCCTGTTCCCCCTGCGCTTAACTGCAGGCCTCCCCCTAGCTAGGGTGAAAAATAGATTTTCCTAGCAGCAATATATTGTTGTGAGCAATCCCTGTTGTAATGGATTTTGGAGTGGCTCAGTCTTGAATGGGCAATTAAGACCCATCAGTTCTACAAAAGGCTTGCTCCTGGTAGAGATGAAAACTGCTAGAACTGGATATGGATCAACACAGCTGTCTACATTCTTGCATACCCCTTGAGGGCGTGGCTATGAGGACTGTCCACCACCTGCACCTCAGAATTTATCACTACACCACCGCCCACGATCTGATGTGTACAGCATCATCTGCCTGAACAGGTGATGCCTTTGGGGGACAAATGGAATATAATGGGTACTTGGGGTTATTTTCTTTTTGCTATCTATCTGTTCTTTGACCACGGCTCTGCTCACACTATGACCCAGGATGAGAACCCCTTGCAGTGCTTTCTGTCTATCCATGCTAGATCAGAAGGCCCTACTCATTGGCTTACCACCAATGATCAGTAAGTTTTGTGGGCACTAGAGATACAGCCTTCTCAGTGGTGGTCTGTAACATATGCCTGTTATATTAATGTATGTGTTTGCATTTTTAAATGTGACCCAGGTAAGATAGCGTTAATAGAGTGCTAGAGAGTGAGTGAAAGGTGAGAGGGGCTTGTGTGTAAGTGAGGATTCTGAGATTTTAAAAGGAGAGAGCAGACAGTTAGTCAGATAGAGCCTTCGGGACTGAGAAAGCTTCATCTAGTGAGTGGGGTTTGAGGACGAGGATTTAGAAGGGATAGAGTAGGTAGGTTAGGACCAAGTACGCTGAACTGCAGACTGGAAGGTCGGCAGGACAGAAGTTCGAGACCCGAGTGCTGTGTGACGGAGTGAGCTCCCGTCTTCAGTCCCAGCTCCTGCCAACCTAGCAGTTCGAAAGCAAGAAATTGCAAGTAGATAAATAGGTACCGCTTCGGCAGGAAAGGTAACAGCGTTTCGTGCACCTCGGCGTTCAGTCATGCCGGCGACATGACCACGGAAGCGTCTTCGGACAGCGCTGGCTCTTCGGCTTAGAAATGGCCTAGAGTCGGACACGACTGGTTGGGGACACCTTTACCTTTTTTTTTTTAAATAAAATTATTAATAATAGTACATATAACTCTCTTTGTGTTTAATAAATTTTGTTTGTTTGTTTTTAATACAAATTCCCATGTGTTTATTTGCGCTACCACTAGAAAATCTATTGTCACTTCTCCTGTATTGGGTAGAGGGAACCAATTAGTCATATTGTGTGTCTTTTTGACCCAGAGAGTGAAGGGGCTGAAGCTTTGAGTGTTAGTGAGGACAACTGACCAAAGCAGAGGAAGATGTCCTGAGGGGGTTTTCTTGGGGGGGGGGGTTATCAGGTGGAAGCTGGTGAAGGTAGAACCCAGGGCAGGAATGTTACATGGTCCCTATGCTGTGGAATTCCCTCCAAGAGAGACATGGCTACTTTTAAGAAGGTTTTAAAAAGGATATATCTGGCTGCTTTTAAGGGGGTTTAAAAAACTCATCTGTTCTCTGAGAGAACCACTGAGAAGGCCTGATCCCTAGTGCCCCCAAACCTTACCGATCTTAATCTTAACAGAGAGAACGTCTCTCTGGCTTTTAATTGAAAATGTGTATGTTATTTGCTTATCATGAGCATTCTGAAATTGCATTTTATTGTAATTGGTTTTATTTAAAATCGTGATTTTATGTTTTTATGACTATGTTTGCATTGTTTTTTATGTTGTAAGCTGCCTTGGGAAGACAGCGGTCTTAAAGCTTTGCTAAGTAATGTTCCTAATTACCTGGGCTGTTGGAAGGTGTGCTGACTTGCTGTGTTGGCAGTGTACTGGCCAAATCTCCCCCCTCAAGGAGAACTACCCCCATGTGATTGGAGGTTCCTAATCCCACCCCTCATCACCCCATCCCCTTAAGTCTCTAGGGCTACACATGAAGCTTTTCACCAATGTTTTTTTATCATTCCTTTGGACTTGCCTTTGCTGGATCAGATTTTTTGGGTGATTCATACACTTGGTATGAAAATTATGAAACCTCATTTTTCGGACTATCTAGTGCAAGGTTATGTAGAGAGTAAATTGTTTTTATTTTCTTTGATGCCAACCCTGCAAAAGTTGAACAATGAAGAAACACGACAGAAAGAGAATTGATATATTTGAGCTGTGGTGTTGGAGAAGGCTCCTGTGCATTCCTTGGACAGCTAAGATAACAAATAAGCAAGTACTGGAACGTATAAACCCAGACATGTCATTGGATGGAAAAATCATGAAACTGCGATTGACGTATTTTGGCCATGTTATGCGGAGGAACTCACTAGAAAAAGCAATTATGCTCGGATTGGTTAGTGGCAAAAGGAAATCTGGCCGCCAAAGAACAAGATGGCTAGATACCATCAAAACTGATACCAACCAGAGCATGGAACAGCTCAAAGAAATAGTACAAGATCAGGATACGTGGAGAGGAATGATCCATAGAATCCCCCAAAGTTGGACACAACTGAATGGATAATATCATCATCAACTGCTTTCTCATTCCCCCTTTATCCTTTACCCAAATAAAGTGTCTTGACTGTAATCTGGAGTTTGATGGCGTACTCCAACATACCAAGGAATGATTGGGTTCACACAACATGCTAACTCACACTCAGTGGTTGAGTGTGGGTTGTTGTTGAAGCGTGGATTGTTTGTTGAACTGTGGTTTATCGTGGTGTCTGAACACAGCCAGGGTGGATAACAAGCCACCCTGCTGAAAATGTCCTGGATTCAGACAACACGCTAACCCAAAATTCAACAAACAACCCACAGTTCAACAACAACTGACACTCAACCACTGAGTGTGGGTTAGCGTGCTGTGTGAACAGCCCCATTAAGTCTCTCCATCCCCACCCCCACCCTACTCCCCCATATGTGCCAGACCATTCATCCCTGCTACATGCTTAGCCCAAGGGCAGAAAGTCCAAAGGGTCAACTGATTGGATTCTGCCCAGCGGGATCCAGAAAAATTTGCTAGAAGTTGCTCCCCTCCCAAACAAAAACCCACAGATCTTTGTCTTTACCTCAGTTCTAGAGCAAAATGAAGGTATCAAGCCTTAAGCAACCATGCTGACTGGGCATGATGGGAGTTGCAGTCCAGCACATCTGGAGGGCACCAGGTTGGGGAAGGCTGCCATAATGGAATATTCTTCCCAGAGAGGCATGCCTGGCATTGTCTCTGGTAACTTTTGGTTCCAGGTGAAGAGCTTTTAAAAAATCTTCTGGGCAGTGGAGGCTGGTGGCTCCGGTGTCAGTGGGGCGGCGAATCTGATCCGGGTTTCAGTCAGAACTCTAAAGGAGCTACAGTTCTGACTGAAACCCAGAGCGGATTCACCACACCACTGACATTAGAGCCACCAGCTTCCACTGCTTCCAGGCCAGGAAATGTTAATTTTTAAATGTTTTATGCTAATGTTTTAATGCCGCTGTCTTGAGGTGGCTGCTGCTTTAAATTATTAATGCTTAGTTTTAAAAATAAGCCTTTTTGAAAGTCCTTTGGCAGACATGTAGGTTATAAATATATACCTGCTACCCCCCAAATGGTGACATGCATTTTTTTGCCATTTGGACAAAATATTTACATCTCCTCTTAGATGCAGGAGTGATCCTTTCTCTTCTTCTTCCTTTCTTTGAAAGGGTAATTTGGGAGGGAGAAAGAACCTGTGAATGAGGCCAGTTAAATAACTGCTCTTGACCTGTATCCCTCCCCCTGTACAAGGGACGCTGGCTGGGAGCAGGGTGTCCTGTCACATCATGGCTGCAGAGGAGAGAGAGAACCCTGCCTATTAAAAGCTAACATGTCATAGTAGTACTTCGATTTCTTTTCAGGCTCTGCATATATTTATTAGTCAGGGTTCACTGGTGATACAGATGCATGGGAAAGCCCACGTACTATTCAGTGGGAAGAAAACCACCAATGTAAAGAACTATATTTGGGGCTTTCTTCTGGAGACCACCAACACTTCTTCCTTTGGTTTTTCATTTTCCCCTCAATTGCACTTAAATAGTTGGAGGAGATCTGTGGGAACTAGAAAGACAACATCACCATAAGAGAGGAAATGCATCACCAGTAAAGAGGGCACAGATCTGTATAACATTTGCATCTCCTTAATTTATATGTATACATGCAAATTTAGAAATTATTATAATTCAAACAGAAATACAGCGCATCTCACTGTAGTGGGGGAAGACTCTCACCTATATGCCTACTTGGGCTCCTGTCCAGAAGACAAAACTGTTGATGGGCATCTTCAAAGATCCTGCTCTTCCTCCTTACGCCTTTTTATCTTTAAATCAGACTTGGTCCAGACAGCCCTTCAAATATAGGACAGCTTCCAGCAGAGGTTCCCTCTGACAGCCCTTAAAATACAGGCCTGGGCTCTGAAAAGTGGGACACATGGTCTCCCTAGTGAGAACAACGATAACAACAAAATGTAGGGGAATACAAATATTCCATATATGTTCAGGGTCCTTGATGCTTCGGTTCCTAATGGCACTCAACCAATGACTGGCTTCGCAGGACACACCAACCCACGATGGGTTGTTGTCTGAAACAACCCACGGTGGGTTAGTGAGTCGTCTGAACCCAAACTGGTTTTATTTCCCAAACAAACCACCCTGATGACCCATGTTCTGCAGTGGCGGTTGTTTTACCCCGATGGGTTGGTGTGTCGTCTGAGCCCAGATATACCAATCCATCATGGGTAAAGGGTATCAGGCAGCGAGCTGCTCAGCAAGAGCAACAGAAACCTCTGCTGCTCTTCCCAAGCACAGCCATAATTGCTTTTGGGGATCACACCCAAGGCTCTGCCTGTGCTCTTTTCCCCTTGCAAGCGGCAGCCTCTCCAAAGTGCCCAAATGGCGAGTGGACTCTATGACAAAGGAGAGTCTTTTTCAAGCTGTCAAAATCCCAGGCGGCTAATAGATCAATTCCAAAGTGTGCATGGGGGATGAAAATGGAGTCCTGCTGACTCTGGTTGGGGTAGAGGAAAGAGGGGGAACCCCTATTGGTGGGGGCAAGACTTTATATCAGGGCAGGCACACGGCTAACTAGGGGATTTTGAACACTTTCCCCATCTGTCGAAAGTGCTAAGATCACCTAGTTAACCGAGGACCCCTGCGGATCCCAAGTGCCACCCTGACCCCTGCGGATCCCATCCTTCGGATCCCGTCCTTCGAGGGCACCCCTCCCCGAGTCCCGGGCACCCCGTTTCCATAGAAGAGTGAGCACCACCCCATTTCCCTACCTCAAAGTAAGTAACCGCTTCTTTTTCAATAGCTGCCAAAATAGAAGTGGCTGCGGCGATCTGAGGACAGAAGGCAGTAGGGGGATTGGGCACCCTTAAAAACAGGTGCAGAGGACTTGGGTAAGCATTGCTTTGAGTGTTCCCTCATATGCTTGACATACAAGGGAGCAGCCAAGGCAAGCCCCTGTGTTTTTGGATACCTCCAGATGTGCATTTCCACAACTGTGAATAACCTAAATAAAGAAGTAAAGGGCAGTGGAGGCTGGTGACTTGGGTTTTGGTGGGGTGGTGAATCCATTCTGGGTGCCATAGAATTTCTGTATGCCATACGATCATGAGGCCTGTGGTGCAAAACAATTATGCAGTGTTCCTTCTTCCACTTCCACCAAATAGTGTCTCATTGCCCCTTTATCCTTCTATTCATTTTCATGAATTTTGAACCAAGATAAATATATCAGACCTAAACATAGATAATGTTGTTCCGTGTTATGTTATGACCATGTATTAATGGTCATAATCTCTTTGACTAGTTTTTAAGATTGACGAACTGAATTGTTGAGTCACGTTCACCCAGCTTAGTAGTAGTCTCTGTATCTCTTGTAGACTCTGATTTGTGACGCTTCTATCCAGTGTTATAGGCAATTTGTTTTACCACTTCTAAAACTATATTCCCTATTTATGAAAGGGTCTCCTGGCTTCTGAAACATCTTGTTCCTGTGTTGCGATGTAGGGGGGAGAGTGTAAGAAAAGCTGTATGCTCTCTTTTCCAGCTGCACACCTCCAGCCTGTGTCAAAAGGCTTTAAAAACACAGGGCTGCCACCATCCCCTGTTTTGCTTATATCTCCCAGGGAGGAAACAACTGAGTGTGATGTTGTATTGGCCCCAGGCCTGTAACCAAGTCACCTGTCGTTTTAGAGGGGCCTAGAGATCCATAGTGCTCTCTTTAGGTTCATTATAAGTGCAATATCCTTGCTGTTGGCAGTCTGAGCATGTGAGATGAGTCAAAGGTCGATAGTGCGGCCTCAGCACATGCCATGCTAACAAAGGCTAGTATCTTATCAGGGCCTAGGATGTGCCTGAGAAGTGAGGCTCTGTTTATGCCGAGCTACAGGTGTCTGTGCTGGGAAAGTTCTGATTGTTTTCCTTCTGAACGAGTACTGTTAGTCTATGCTGGGAAAGTTGCAGATGAATGCTAATTAACACTTGCTGCTGTCATGCTGCCTCACTGCTGACATGTATGGTATAAAACCCATTGTACCCCTTGGCTCTGGGTTCAGAGAAGCTGTCTGATCCAACCATTGGGTACGCCTGTGTGTGCTGTAAGTACTCAATAAAGGCTCCTTGTAAGCAAACCTGGATCTGGCTTGTCATTATCTTGGCACCTCCAAACCTTAGCAGCCCACAGCCGGGGCTTACAGATGTCAATGTTAACTACCACCATTATGTGATCCTGGCTGTGGATCCCTTGTGGTGCTCCCCACCTGTCCATAATTTAATGTAATCATAAACTGGATAGTGCACTCGAGAGCAGTTAATGCTCTTGGGGTGAAAGCTATTGGGATGCGCACATACAGGGAGGCTATAAAACTATACAGGTGTTACTATCTTTTATTCCTGTCCTAATATCCTTGTTCTCTGAACCTTAATAAATGTGTCTTAAACCCTGATGTCCTAATCTAGGCAGCCAAATTTTATACACTCATAGTTTCAGTAAAGAGTTTCTAAAACAGGATCGAACAGAGGCAGATTGCTGATCTTCTTGACCTTCCCAGCAAAAGGCGGTGATTGGTGAGAAGTTAAGAACATAAGCGCCGTGCTAGAGCAGGCCAAAGGCCTAACTACTCCAACACTCTGTTTGTACAGTGGCCAACCAGATGTCCATGGGAGCCCACAAGCAGGAGATGAGCACACTAACACCCTCTCGCTTGGGATCCCCAACAACTGGTCCTGAGAGGCATACTGCCTGGAGGTCATATAAAGCCATCATGACTCCTGTCCTTTCATAGTCATCCTCCATGCGTTTGGTGGAAGAGAACAAAACAATTCCTTAATAGATGTATAGCTGATAAGCTGTAGACATTTTGGGCTAGTGAGGAAATGGCAGATAGAACCCCTCCCCTTGAGATATGCCAAACGGTTTCTGTCTCCAGTATGAGGGATGGTATGAATCAGTGATGGGCAGAAGGTAGCTCTCCAGATATTTTGGGACTTCAGCTCTCAGAAGCCTCTCCCAGCATGGCCAATAGTCAGGGGATTGAAGTCCAAAACGTCTAGAGAACTATTTTTTGCCCACCCTGGTATCAGTCAGCCTGCCCCAACTTGGCAGCCTACAGATGTGTTGGATGACAACTCCATCCCCCCAGCCAGCACACCCAATGGTATGCTGGCTGGGGATGATGGGAGTTGCCATCCAACACATCTGGAGGCTGCCAGGTTGGGGCAGGCTGCTATAAACCCTAAAAACATAACACAGTGTGTGACTGCTCAAATGGGTAATAGTCTCATTTGAAACTCTAAACATTGGCAGAGGGGATGTTGTGAGGCATTTCTCAAAGGGAAAGAGACCAATTTGATGAAAGCATATCTTTGATACCTTACTCTAACTTCAGGGATGCCCAGGGAATAGGTTAGTGTTGGCTTTTGGTGCATATTCAGTTTTTAACTCTGCATGATTGAATTGTGCTCAGTTGTTCAAACCCACCCAGGATATTTCTCTCTTCTCCCCTTCCCCTATTTTTTAAATACACTATTCCCTGTCTGTTCCTACAACCCACAATGGAGAACTTTGCCTTTTATTGTGGCTTTTTAATGTGAGGTGGGATATATGATAAGCTCTCTCGGTGTTCAGATATGACCACATCCAAGTGGCTTAAAAGGGTGGATCCCGGTTAAAATAAAAAACTGGCTGGGGCATGCTAGGAGCGGTAAGACTTTTTTCTATCTAAACAGGCATAGGATTGCGCCCTAAGTTAGGGGTTTTTTTGCTTGCTCTTCACTTCCCAGGGTCCCTCCCCTTCCCCCCCGTAGCGAACTTTGACTGAGACTGACTCAGGGCCAAAGAACTCCCCTGGAGTTTTGTCCGATTGCAGCCTATTAAGAGAATGAAGGCACACTCCAAACAGCTGAGCTGGAGATCTGCCACAAAAATCATCTACTTCTCCTCTCTTTGGGGAAACACAGAAGAACCCTGGGCTGAAGCCAGTGTGAGACACAGGAGGGAGAAGACGCTGAATACATACTTCAGTAGAATGTTTTTCCTCCCACTTGCCAAATACATTTCTACCAACATTGGAGTTCTGCATGCAGTGCAATGCAAACATTTTGAATGAAAATTGCATTCCTTGGCTATATGAGCGTCAAGTGGATAGTAATATTTTGATTATATAACTATACCACTGTCAAAATAGAATCACAATGCTGGAAGGTGTGTCCAGCAGCTAAGATGGTTCAAGCTTGGATTCCCATAAAAACTCACATAGGCAGGCCTGACAGCAGGATAGTTTAAAAAAACCAACCAAGCAGTGGTTTTGTATAGGTTTAAGTATGTATAGAATAGGTGTAGGTTTCCCTGTATATTTTTTTTTAAAAAGCCATGACAAATGGACAGCATTCTCTTCCCGGGACCTCTCTAGCCCTTATTCCTCAAACCAAAGAGAGGTATATCCAGAAGTTACAATCACCGGTATTGAATTGGAACAATGAACGTGCGCAAAGCGCTTTCCTTCTGCCATAGCTTATTCCTACAAATTTAGGATGAAGGAGCTGGATTTTCAGGGCAGCTGGATTTTCAGGGCAGCTGGGTTTTAAGGTTTTTCAGGGCAGCTGGGTTTTAAGGAGCTGGATTTTCATGGCATTAAGGAGCTGGATTTTAGCATTATTTTCAGGGTATTTAGGAGCTGGGTTTTCAGGGCAGCTGGGTTTTCAGGGCAGGTTTCAGCCCTTGGCTGACTCCAAAATGGGATACTGGGAACTCTTTAAAATAGATGCTAGCCGTATGAAGCTGGCCCAGCGTTACCCATGGAGTTAATACAGGTCATGCTCATTCCTCCATCTCTTTGTATGGAAGGACTGTAATAGCCTTAGTGACACTTGTGACCTTCTGCCTTAGGGCACAGTCCTGTGGAGATAGTCGCCAGCCTCCGAACTTGGAGGCTGGTGACTGTCCTGTGCGAGGCGACTGGAACACAGAAATCGCACATCTAGCCGAAAATGCAGATGGCCGGAGCATGGAGGAGAGGACCCCCTGTGTTCTCCAGCTGCCTTGCGTAGGATAGTCACCAGCCTCCGAGTGCCGGGGATTTCGGAGTGGGGGGGGGGATGCACAGCACATAGGAAGCCTCATAAAGAGGCTTCCATAGTCTCCTCTTTTTCCCACCCCTGGGACCACCTCCTTTTCACCCCCTCCGTGCTCCGTTTCCAAGTGTAGAGATGGGGAAGAACCGCACTGGCTATGTGGGGACGGGGGCAAGGACGCGGTTTCTGGGAACCGAGGTTGGAATCCTGGCTCGAACCTCAGTTCCCAGAAACTGAAAAATCCTGTGGCACTCTAGACAGTGTCTACTGGCCATAGGACTGCTCCCTCCAGTAGAGGCCTTGAGCACCTTTTTGGCTACCTTGGTCTCTTGTGTTCCTTATGGCGTGGCAGAGAATATTCCTTCGACCAACGTGTAGTTTAACCTTCCCTGTTAAACCCTTCAATATTTTTTTCAAAGGGCAGCTTTGCTGCTGTTTGAGGAATACATACAAACTTATTTCAATGTATTTAATTAATAGATTAAAGGGCAGACATTTAATCAACAAAGGACGCGATCCTATGCAGAAAAAAAAGTCCTACAACTCCCAGAATTCCCCATTTCTTTCTTTTTGCCCATGCTTTTTTTCCTGTATAAACACGCATAGGGTTGTGCCCTCGACTCCTTAATTGTTCAAGCAGATCTGATCCTGTGCCCCTAAAAGCCACCAGTGCCGACTTTGCTCGGACTCTCTCCTTCCCTGTCGAATGCGTCTCTAACCTCTTGCATTGGTCCTGCACAGATGTGTGCTAAGCAGTGTGCCCTGCGACTTCCTCACAAAGGTAGTGTGCCTGACTGCATTGCATTGGCGGCATTTCGACGCAGACAGGGAACTGGCAGGGAAATATCGTTTTGTGCGTGTGCATAAAACCTCATTAATCTCTCCTGGAGGTAAATGCAGAATGCCGGTCTCTCCGCTTTGGTCCGCGTCTGTGTTCAAAGGAAAAGCGGAGCTGCAGCGTGAGCCGGATGCGTCTGTGATCTGTTGTTCTCTGTCCCTCTCTTTCCTCCCCCGCTGTTCCGCCCAGGGAGTGCTGTCCAACATCTCCTCCATCACGGACTTGGGAGGCTTTGATCCAGTTTGGCTCTTCCTCGTGGTTGGAGGAGTGATGTTCATTCTGGGGTTTGCGGGATGCATCGGAGCTCTGCGCGAGAACACCTTTCTCCTCAAGTTTGTAAGTAGCCTGTGCAATGGCGGTAGCAATTTCCTGCTGGAAAGGAATCCTAAGCAGAGTCGGCAAAGAGTCTTGTGGCGCCTTAAGGACCAACACATCTATTATGGCATTGGCTTTCATGGACACTGTCCGTTTCATCAGACACATCCGATGAAGGGGACAATGTCCACGAAAGTGTGTGTGTGTGTGTGGGGCTGCTTCCGTCTCCAGAAAGGCAGACATGCTGGCCTTTTGGTCCATTTCAAGTCTGTACTATTCAAACAGTTTAGTAGTAGCAAAAGTATTACTCAGGTTTTATTAAGGCACAAGCCAAAGGCCATGGTGTCTTGAGAAGAAAGCGGATACAAAGCAGCTTCACAGTTTACTGCTCTAACAGCATCGATTTATGTTCATTCGATTGTCTTTGGTGATTTGTAGTGCCTTTAGGATATTGCCTGGGCAAGGCTCTTATCTTTATGATTTGGGGGATTACAGCAGGGTTGCTTCATGCATCGCAGAAAGCCACAGTTAACCAAGGATCTTGGGCAACTTGTTGGCATTCACAACTCTGTCCTTCAAACATTTCATATGGGGATCTATTTTCCTGTCGTGTGGAGTCTTCAGCCCTCTGTCTATTCTCCTCCACCAATTCTCCCTCTCTCTCTCTCTCTCTCTCTCTCTCTCTCTCTCTCTCTCTCACACACACACACACACACACACACACACAAACACACACACACACCCCTTGTGGCATTAGAAGCTGAATTCTAAATACATTTTGAAAAATTACGCAAATCAATGTGGTTTCCCTTATTCTGCAGAATTGTATCTTTCAATTTCCCTTCATGTTTTGTAACTTCAAGAGCCCCGAGGCCTTGCTCCTGACCCCTTGCTGAGCAACTCCTCCTGGCTTCAGAGATTTCAGCAGGTTGTGCCCACATCCTTTCAAGCGTGTCTTTGCAACCATAATGGCTAAGAAGCTGCCATTCTCTTTTAAAAAGACAAACAAAAACCAAACAGATTATTGGGGAGCTGAGTTTCACCACCAGGGCCATATTCTATGAAGTTCCTGTGGGATGCCGGCAGGCACAAGACCCTCTAATCTGGGTGTGAAGACTTATTCTAGAATAGTGTCCCCAGGCTTCTAATCTGGGTGTGAAGCCTTATTCTAGATTAGTGTCCCCAGCCCACCCAGTTTTGATATGATCAGCACATATTCTGCAGAGTACATCAGTATGGTGCCCTGTCTGTGGCTTCTTAGGATTTGGCTGTTAGACATGGAAGCCAAATAATCAAAGACTTGTAAAACAGCTTTACTAAAAAACTTCTTCTTCTGCTTCACAGTTCTCAGTGTTCCTGGGAATCATCTTTTTCCTGGAACTCACAGCTGGTGTTCTGGCATTTGTTTTCAAAGACTGGATCAAAGACCAGCTGTATTTCTTTATCAACAACAACATCCGAGCATACAGAGATGACATTGATCTGCAAAACCTCATAGACTTTACACAAGAATATGTAAGTGGCCCATCTGCTTGTACCCGCTTTAGAAGATGACTTCCCCCCACCCTACCCATTCCTTTGAATTTCTAACCTGTTTATTTCTGAATGCTGCCACAAAAGCAAGGTGTGATCACACGTTCCCTGTTGAGTGTGCTTAGGACTGCACCTTCAGTAGTTAGCCATATTTATTAGGAAGCGTTTTGTAGATTTCTAGTTTTTATGGCAATGCAGTATTTTTTGGTCATGCTTGCTTCAAGTGGATTAATGTTGTCCCTGTTTTCACGATGGGACAAAAAGAGCAAGACGTTGATCATGCTTGTAGCCACAGATTTTATCCAAGGCCAGGCTTAGGAAGAGCAGGTCAGTTGCTGACGTTGTCAGGAAAGGAAGTCAAAATTGAGCCATGCAACATGGGGTACAAACATCCTGTTTAAGACAGGTGGAGAAAAATAACAGTTTTCCTTCTGGAGCTCAGTACAGTCTAGCTTTGCGTTCATACGTTGCATGGATCAGAAGCTGCATTTAGTGTGTTCAACGCAGGTGATGGAGGTGCCAGTGCATAGACTGATTTGAGGCCTAGTGCATATGAAACCATCACCATGTGCAGGTTGCATTCAATAACTTGCTCTCTTGTTGCCGGCTAGTTCAGTGATCTTCACTATTTTTCAGGCAGGAGCCATTTTGGCTTCAGGCACCACTGCTGAGGCCACTTGGGGGTTTTCCTGAGCTGCGGGGGGGGGGTCTTTCCTCCTACCCCCCCTCAAGTGACACCACTGTGCACTTGGGTGGAAGCCTCCCCCCTGATCCCCACAGCTAATTGGCTGATTGCTCCTGCATTATCCTCTCCCCACACCCACCAGTTTACATCTGAGGAGTAGCTGGTTTCCTGGCCCCCCACCCCTGAAGCCTTCTCCAGTAGCCCAGATCACAGCAGCCAGCCCACCGCCAAAGCAACCAACAAGGCAAAGCTGGAGAGTGAGCGGTACTGTAGAAAGAGAGGGAGAGAGAGGTGTGCATTTGAGGTGTGCCAGCGGCCCTTAGCCTTGCAGTAAAGAACATTGGGATAGTTGGTTGCATGTGGCAGCTTGCCACATGGATTGGTGGATTTTTTCTTTGCCACCATGAACTTCCAAAAAGAGTGTTTGCACTGGTGTAGGGAAGATCTCCCAGTCCATGCGGAGCATTGCCGCAGGTGCCCCTTCTTCAAGGATTTTATAATACGCTTTAGTGTTTGAGATTGTTAGGGACCAAATCGTTCACATGTAGAAACAAACGACCGACACCTTTTGCATGTATTTCCAACATAGAAATAACTTGAAATAGCGTTAACCTGGAGTGGAAGCTTACAAATCCACTGGCCTTTTTTTTGGCCCATGTTTCAAGAACCGTAACGGTCCTTTCTCAGTTTCCGGTAAAAGGGCAGGGAGACCCGGGGAATGCTGCTATTTCCTCCCGGAATCACTATTGCTGGCTTTCCCCCTTGCTCTAGTGGCAGTGCTGCGGGGCCTTTGGCGCAGACGACTGGAACCTCAACATCTATTTCAACTGCACAGACTCCAACGCTAGTCGAGAGCGCTGCGGGGTGCCCTTTTCCTGCTGCACTAAAGATCCTGCGGTAAGTTGGAGCTGGAGCTGGGCAAACACCTCGGGAAGGGCCATTGCCTGTGACAGGGGCTGCCTAAAAGAGCGGTGTGTTTTCCCTCTTTAACTGCGCCGCTTTCTTGCTGCTTGTTCATGCGCCCGTTCAGTATCCCATGCCTGCCAATGCACCTTTCATCTTAAGAACGTGAGAAGAGCCGTGCTGGATCAGACCAAGGGCCTGTCTAGTCCAGCAGCCTGTTTCCCACACTTGGCTGACCAGATGCCTATGAAAAGCCCATAATCTGGACATGAGTGCAATGCCACCACCTGCTCGTGTTCCCCAGCAACTGGAGGTAAACTTCTCCAGGTCTCTCCTGTGTGCATACTCTTTGTGCCTCCCTGGCTACTTGCAGGCATCTGTGATAGATGTCAATCTCCAAGCCAGCTGTCTAAGTCTACTAGATGAGTGTTACACAGTGAGGAACAGGGATGATGCTGATTCGAGACTCCATTCCACAAACTAGTTATCTTGGCTTGTTTGGATGCCATGATTAAAGCCTCCTTAACGGGAGCTGTTGAAGTAAGATGCAGCTACTTCAACAGGGCTCTAATCTACAAATTGGAAAGAAGAGGGGTGTACCTTTAAAAAGACAACAGTAGGTCTGCCTGGTTCTCACGGGAGTGGTAAACCTGACGCTTGTGTGACTGGATTCTCCTGCATACCACAAATTCCCTCCATGTGGAAAACTAGCATGTCTGGAAGAAGAATTCTCCCGTAATCTTCCAGTCTTCTGTGTGCGGGGAATTGAGTATGGAGGGGCATTCGGCGACGTGAGCCCCTGTCTGCACCTCTGAAGTGATTTATCACTCCAGTGAGAATTAAACCTTTGTTTTGAGTGAGTTATTAATGGGGTGGGGGGAAGGGAGTGTTTTGAAATTTACTGATGTGCCTTTGTGTTTGTAGGAAGATGTCATTAATACTCAGTGTGGCTACGATGCCAGGCAAAAACCAGTAAGTGTTTGTTAGTTTCTCTCTGTGTAATTTCTGTGAGAGGGGATGGGGAAAAAGGTGAACGCCAAGCAATGTGTTGAGTGAGTTTTGTTTCTTGTCATCCCCTCCAGGAAGTTGACCAACAGATGGTTATTTATACGAAAGGCTGTGTCCCCCAATTTGAGAAATGGCTGCAGGACAACCTCACTATAGTCGCCGGCATATTCATTGGAATTGCATTACTGCAGGTAGACCTCACTGTTCTTTTAAGAGGCTACAGATAATGAACAAAACCCAGGAAAGAACCTAAAAGCAAAAATGGGAGTAGAGTAGCCTACTGGAAATCGGTATATAAATTGATGTATTAAATAGATTTAAAAATGGAGTAGTATGTACGCACACTTGATTTATTGTAAAGAGTGGCCCGATTCACATGATCACCATGGCTTAAATAAGCCATGGTATGTGCCAGTGCATGCCAGGTGCCACTTACCTAATACCCACCTGGGTCTGGCTTGTCAGATCATCTAAACCTGGGCAACGTGGTTTCTTGGAGGGGGAAACAACCTTCAAATAACCCATGGCCTGTTGTTGGGTTATTCAAGGGTTGTTTCCCCCTCCAACAAGCCATGCTGCCCAGGTTCGGACAACATGATGAACTCCACCCAGGCGGGTATTAGGTAAATGGCACCTGTCACACGCTGTCACATTTGTTTAACACCACAGTGATCATGCAAACCGGGTCAGTGTATCCTGTGAAAGGGTATCTTCCTGCATTTTTATTTCATTGCTTTCAGCCCAAAAGCCTCATGTACCTCAAACATACCTGTCTCTCCCTGCTTGAACCTACCACTATATTCAACATATAATGTCTTTCTCCGGGTGCCTACACCAAGGGAGGCTCGGAAGACAGCAACAGGAAAGAGGGGTTTCTTGGTGGTGGCCCCCCAACTTTGGAATGACCTCCCCAATGTGGCTCGCTTGGTGCCAGCGTTGTTGTCTTTTTGGTGCCAGGTCAAGACTTTTCTCTTTGCCCAGGCATTTGGCAGCATGTGATGAGTTTTTAATTGATCCCGGATTTGTTTTATGGTTTGGTTGATTGCTTAACATTGTTTTTAGATACATGTTGTATCTTTGTATACTGTCTGTTTGTGTGTGTTTTATGTTTTTAAATTTTGCATATTGTACTTGTAATGTTTCTAACCTCTGTAAACCACCCAGAGAGCTTCGGCTATGGGACGTTATATAATAATAATAATAATAATAATAATAATAATAATATCATCATCATCATCATCATCCAGGATAATTGCAAAGTTTTTGGTGCAAAATATTTATTTATTAAATTTATCTCTCACCTTTCCACCAAAAATGGCACTCAAGGCAGCTAGCAGTAGTAAAATAGAGATTAAAAACGAAATTTAAATTAAAAATAACATAAAAACAAACCAATTAAAACCTCCGTTAAAAACACACCCAACTAGTTAAAATTCCCTTCAGTTGCAGACCAGGTCACATGCCAAGCTCTGCCTGAATAAAAGCAGCTTATGGCACAATCCAGTGGGGATAGTCGTCCACCTCCAAATTCAGAGGTGACCAACTATCCAACGCAGGGCGGATCTTCTCCTCTGTGCTCTGGCCACCCTGCATTAGTGGCTAGACGTCCATTGTTGGCTGTCTAGCTGGGGCAGGTTGGAGTGGGAGGTCGGGGGGGAAAGGCCAAATGGCACATAGGAAGCTTTGTAACAACACTTCTGCCTCCCCCTCCCTGCCCCCAGAAATGCCCCCTTTTCTCCCAGTCTGCGCTGCTCTGATGAGCACGGAGCCAGGGACGAACCGCACCTCTTATGAGTCGGGGAGGTGGTTTTCTGAGAACCGACCTCCAAGATCGGTTCCCATAAACTGAAAAATCTTGTGGCCATCCCGATTCTGTCTAGTGATCATAAGATTGCACCCTTAGCCTGTCGGTGGAGGGACAACAGAGGGTGGGCTAACCCAGCCTTCCTTGGCAGAGAGTTCCAGAGCCTGGGAGCCACCATTGAGAAGGCCCTCTCTTGAATCCATACCAAATGTGCCTGTGATGGAGGCAGGACCAAGAGAAGAACTTCCACCAAACACCTTAAGACCTGGGTAGGCTCATATGGGAGAAAGTGGTCTTCCAAACAGTCTGGTCCAAGTCATATAGGGCTTTCTGGGTTATAACCAGCACTTTGGACAGTCTGGCTGCAGCATTGTAGAGCAGCTGAAGTTTCCAAACAGTTTTCAAAGGCAGTCCCACATACAGTGTGATACAGTAGTCCAAACAGGATGTGGCACGTGTCGCCGTGGCCAGATCAGACATCTCCAGGAATGGGTACAGCTGGCAACTAGCCTCAACTGTGCAAACGCACTCCTGGCCACCTGGGCCTCCACAACCAGGGTTGAGTCCAGGAGTACACCCAAATGGTAAGCCTGAGTCTTTGAGGGGAGTATAACCCCATCCAGCTTCGGTTGAACCCCTATTCCCTGATCTGTCTTTTGACTAACCAGGAACCAATACTGCATGTTGCTTGCATCCCCCAAGCAAAGTGGGGCAGCTTTTCTAGAGAGTATCTGAGTAAAACAAAATATCAGTGTTGGCGGGGGTGGGGTTCAGTTTGGTTTCCTATTCTAGGTCTCTCAGCTTCCATAGCAATTAGAAGACCTCTCGGTCCTGGGTGTGTTAAGTGTTCTTGAAGGGCTGTACTCCAGTTTCCTTTCTGGATACTTAGGCTAGGATCCACAAGGTTGCTTGCATT
Source organism: Heloderma suspectum (assembly GCF_057233095.1). NCBI lineage: Eukaryota > Metazoa > Chordata > Lepidosauria > Squamata > Helodermatidae > Heloderma > Heloderma suspectum. The sequence continues at coordinate 32,182,953 of NC_139462.1, read as the reverse complement.
GGCATTGGGGCTTTTCAAGGCCCCTCCTTCCATGGCAGCCTAATCTGCTTTCCCCCCAGCCTCTTTTGAAGATCACTTTTGTGGCATAACCTCTGGCTGGAACCCCTAATGCACTTACCCCAGGGCAGTTCTAGTGACTTTAATGGGAGTGCTCGAGAGGTGTGGATGGCTGCCATTGTGTCTGGGACACATATATTGGCCCAACCCTGTTTCTGCCGTTGAAGCCCAATGCCAGCTAACCCTGGCATCTCATTTCTTCCAGATATTTGGGATCTGCTTGGCTCAGAACCTAGTTAGCGATATAGAAGCTGTCAGAGCCAGCTGGTAAACTTGCTGACGTGAGCGGCACAAGACACTGGACAACTTCGACTCTTGGAAAAGTTCCGGAGTGTCACGTCGATGCCAAGCTATATGGAAATGGATGACGGGGAAGTCTCGAGTTCTCAGATAGTTGGAACTGCATCAGACCCCTGTTTATTCCAGAGGGAACTGCTCCAACCACCTGCTTGCTGATAAAAGCTTTTAAAAGCTCCAGTTTGAAATGTGTCGAGCCATGAATCTCTACTGTATCCTTGACTGAATAACTGGTGGATGCTCCTCTCTTATTTTTTCTTTTCTTTTTTGTGGTAAATGGTCTGTGTCAGTTGGGACCTCAGTTGCAGCGTAGTTTAGTAGGTGCACTGTTTATTCCCTTGTTGGTCGCTGCCAAACGTGAGGCAATTTCTCTCTCTGATGCACACCAAAGGAATGGTGTGTTTTTCAACAGACAAAAGAGACCCGGCCCCCCTTCTGGAAGAAAACCCATCAAATAGAGAACCACTTGGCTGCTTTGCTTACTGGCAAGAAATAATCCCTCTTCCAAAGGACGTTCAAGTCCTGCTATGTAATGCCCTCTGTTGGGGACCAGCAACTTTATTTCTCAGCCTCTTTCAGCCTTCTTTCACAAAGGGTGGTGGTGGAAATGGAATTTGCCATCTTAATCAGCAGATTTAAGGGGGAACCTGGGTTGTGATCCTTCTTTGCTGCTTTTAACAGTTGGCAACAATGTAAGAAGAGGTATGAAATGATGAGGTTTCTCACAAACTTTTAAATAAAAAATATGAGAAGTGTGGTGAAGTTGAAAGAGAACCCCCCTCCCAGTTTACCAAATTTGGATAAAATTGTGAATTCTATGGATGCAAATCCCTTTGGAATAGTTTTTGATCTCTTTTGCTAGAATTTGACAGTTGGACAAATGTATAGTATGCCCCCTTGAAACCCTTGCTAGGTGGATCTTCTGTTTCCCTCCATTTTTTGCATGTGATTGTTATAATCCCATGGAAACTACCCATTGTGACTTGTTGTTGGTATCTGTTTTGAGTAAGCTTCCAACTTGCTTATTTATTAGCGTAAAAGTGGAAGGAATGATAGACAATTTGGCATCTCTTCATTTTGTAGCTAGAATTTCTCCCATGGCTTCACTTCCATTCAGTTGCCCCTGTCAATTGCTTGTGTCTGTCTGTCTCTTTCTTGCGCGTGCTCTCTCTCTCTCTCTCTCTCATATTGAAATAGTAATGTGATATTTAAATAGAATAAAGAAGTTTTTAAGAAGTGTGAAGAAGCCTTTAGATTTACATTTTTGAAGCAGGTGAATTTGGCAAGAAGTGAAATACGAAGCTCCACCTAGCACTGCAGTCATAAAAGGTTTTTTGTTGTTGTTGCAAATATGCTTCATTGCGGCTGGTGAGTGTTACTTCTAGTGAATGTGTCAGGGTCTGGTGTAGGTGTGTATATTTGTTTTATATTTACATAGCAATGAATAATGCAAAGTTGCTGGTGCCTTCTGTGAAAGAATTGAATTTAACTTTTCTTATCAAGAAGGTGAAGTTGGGCTTAATCCTGCTACATTTGGGGGTGAAGGGATCAGTTCATTTTTTTCAGTGCATGGCAGGGAAAATTAATGTCTTAACATGGAGTACAGCATGGAAAAAATACATTTCCAGGTACCAGTCAGCTATTAGGAACCCTAATTTGAGAAAGAGAACTGAAGCAAATTCATGATTAACTGCTTCTTCATAAAAACCATCCCTTTATTTAAGTGGAGGGTTGATGGTCTGAATTAACGCCTTCTCCAAAGGCTGCTATTTTGTATCACTCTTTAAAGAACCAAGCACTCCAAATACACTTACCATGGTATTACCTCATTCTCAAGAGAGCCTCGTATGATCTCTTTTGACTGAATATTGGGTGCCATCCATGTTCTTGAAGATGGATAACTGAAGAGCAGCTGCAGTGGCTCTTCGAGTGGGTATTTATAACCCTCTTCTCATGAACTACATAGTTCAGTGACCAACATTTAGGGCACGTTTATGTTCTCTTAGCTTTGTTTAGGGCAGGGGTGGGCAACTTCAGGGAGTCCAGGGGCCACTCTCCCCTTGGAACCCTCCCCCCTCCTTACAGGCCGCACTCTTTCCACTGCTGCGCTGCCAAAATTTGGTGGCATAGCAGCAGCAGCCCCCCCCCCCCTCAGAATTGACGGCACACCGCTGACAGTTTTGCAGGGGTGTGTGTGTGTGTGTGTGTGCGCCTGTGTAAATTTTGGCAGTGCAGGCATTGGGACATTGCCCACCCCTGATTTAGGGAGTTGCTGGCATGAAGGAAACAAATCCTTTTGCTTTGGAGTGGCAAGATACCAATACCAAATTGTAATATTCTGATGGAGCTTCAGGTCTTAAAGAGCTCCATAGCATATTTCTGAAATAAGGCCAAACATCCAACATGCTGGCATGCTGCGTGCAACAGTGGGTAAGTTAAAGAAACATTCCTTACTGCTTCTGCTGCTACTGTAGGTTTCTGAAGAAGAAGTGCTGTTCTTCTTCTTAAACCTCTACAGCTTTGTTATGATTTAACTCGGCCTTGTTTTGCTCCTTATCATTGGGAATTTTTTTCTCCCATTGCCAAGAATGAGTTTATGCAGTCATTGGTAACTGGAAAAGGTAAGGTAGGGGTGTCAGCCCATAGTGTCTTCCTTTTCATAGTGATGAAGCTTTCTTGTTAATGGGCCACCATATGTGGTTAGGCTTATCAGGCCTTCTTTTTGGTAAATGCCTAGTGTTGGAATAACCGACTGGCTGTGCTGCATAAAGAGGAGCTGTCTTGTTGGCCCCAGAGAAGAGTAGAACGAAAAGAAATAAAATAACTTCTCTTTTCCTAGAACCCTGGGAGTTGTGTCTTGTGCATGCACAATTGGTGTGTTTCTCTTGTCCTGTAACTAAATGTGTGTTGTTTTTAAACAAAACTCCTCTTTACATTTCTTCTGCCCTATATCACTGTTGCAGGTCGCTGAATAATTAAGATTTCTTCAGTTGTTTGGTATGTGTTCCTCCAGTTTTTATAGCCCTTGTTAACATCTTGTATATGGTGTTCAGATCTCATAGGCTTCAAGGATCCTGCATTTCCCCTTGAAATTTAGGGAGCCCTTTAGAAGAACTTTCCAACTTCCTCTCTTTTGGCAGATCCCCTTCAAATAAGTCATGTATGCTATCAGGTGTAGACTTCCAAGAGAGTCCCTGACTGGATTTAATGATGACAGGCTCCATGAAAAAGGGGCAATTTCACAGATCCCCTGTTAAAAATGAAGCAAGTGTCTGAATGTTGGGACACAGTTTGTAAGGTGATTTCTAAACTAACTGTGTGAACTAATTCCTGGACCTGTGTTCCATTTCCACATTAGTTTTAGAAGACAGGAGCGTGAATGTTAAATGCAAGCATGACTGCAACAATAAACTTGCAGACAAAGCCTCACACTAAAATCTTGTATATCAGTAAGCATTTATATCAAACCACTAAATTTCTCAAATCAAAGTATCTGTGTCAGGAAAGGAAGGAAGCCTAGCTGACTTTCAACCAGGATCAAGTCCAAAATCGCAAGTGATATGAAAGGGGGAGAGAGTATGTAAGTTGGGGCACATGCAGTCATGCACTCCTTTGCTGTGTGACAGGCAGATTAATGTCTTCATAAATGGTAGCTGTCTCCTTGCTTTCTTATCCACCTTTTCTGCTTGGTGAATCAGTTTTGAGTCCAGTGTGGGCAGGATTTTTAGATATCTGTCTAAGAGGAGAAGGAATCTGGGGCCCTAAAATGTTCAGAACCATGCATCTTTAATGTCCTGATGCTGAGATGCGAATCCGACACATGGAGCATCTGGACTTCCCAGGTCAGCTCTGCACGTTTTGTCATGTGTCGGGTTTGAGCCTGAATGTTTGGATGTTAGAGACTAATGTTCCGACCTACTTTACATGGCCCTTCTCTGCTCATTTCTTTTTAATCTCTCTTTGTGCAAAAAGTGAGAGTCTAAAATAGTCTGCTACAAGAGATGCAAGTAGGCGCCCCACTTTATCTTTTAAAAATGGAAAATACGGGAAGTTTGTTGCTTGATGGCTGACTCAAAGACTTCCTGCTTAACAAACTACACATTAATTATGGATTATTATTCTTAGCAAGTCACATATCAACAACATGTCTGCTAGCTAGCTTAGAGCTTTTCAAAACATACACATCTGTATCTGCTAGATATATGGTCACAGTTGTGGAGTGACAGAGGATCAGTTCCATGTACCAAGTCCAAAAGCCACTTTTCAGAGTCCCCCAAATGGTAGGTCAGTGTTTATATTTTGTTTTCCATTATGTACTTGCTTCCTGCACCAATGAATTAAACTTGGCGGAGGCATTAACAGCTCTGTGGAGTTTTGTTACTGCTTTCAACTTGCGCTTCAATAATTGCAATATCTAGAAATACTGATTCTCTGTGCTGAGTGATCCCTTTTTGGTCCATATGTCTTAGCTCCAGTTCTGTCCTTTCCAGTTTGAGGCTGTGCCCCCCCCCTTTCCCCTTCTTTTTTTCCTTTGATTCTCCTCCTGTTCTTTGAAGAGAGTCCTCTTTTCTTTCAGCCAAATGCTAATTTTGTTGTGAAATCAAGACTTGGAACCTGGCCTTTGTTAGGTTCCATCTGATGTGTAAATAAATCTTTTACATGTAAATAGTAGCATGCAAATGAACTGATCCATGCACAGGATTGTGATTCATCATAAATGTGTATTTATACCGAGAGGATGTATGAGGTGAATTTGCCTGCTCATTTTAAAACTTAAGCTTTGTGTATCTATTGGTTGTTTGGTTCAATCCTGGAATGCTTTAATAGGCTACCATCTAGTGTCTGCTTGGCAAAACTGCATCTTAACAAACTGCCCACAGACTTTTATTCATTCGAGAGCTGCTTTGGATCTCTTCCCACTTTGGGCATGGATTATGTTGTTAGCTGCTGCAACTACAGATGCTTCATCTGCTACTGTGTTGTCCTAAAAATAAACCTGTACCTTCATTGCTCACACTTACCAAAGACAGCTGGAGGGAATACTCTGGGTCCCCTCTGCTGAAATGCCTGCCTGGTCATAATGCTAAGCACAATTCAGCAAGCACTGCATGGGTCTGAGCGGGTCCAAAGTCAGCATGCTCTCTCCATTCTTCCCAAACATCACCAGAGCGAGCCTCTACAGATTCATCTTCCCCACTCCTCTGCTCTAGCACTGTACTGGGCGGGGGGGGATTCCTTAAATTGGGCTGGGAGTAGGCCTTTGGGATTGCCACTGTTGTTCTTGTTGTTTTTATGACTTCCTCCCCCTTTAATGCTCCTGTTCAACATGCAGAAGTTAAGCTGTCAAAAATCTTGTAAAAAAACAGTGGACAACGTACCTTGCCTTGGCCTAGCAATGGGGCGCCTTCTGCCACTCAGAAGGGCAGGGGAACCTGTTCCAACTCATCTTGGATCACATGTGGTTTTGAGGACAGGTTGTGCTGAGAGCATTCAGTCCTTGAAGAGAGCCCCACTCCTGGTGCAGCCTAGCTAATTCCATAAGAGTCTCTAGTCTTATTCTTTGTGCATGCAACTTGTCTTGAATGTGTGCTGTTAATTTTCTTCAGTTTAATGCCAACTCTAGATGCTTCCAGGTTTCCTATAGTTCTCAGTCTTAATTATAGGAAGTGTGATTAGAGAACACACATCCGCCTATATTTTCATCTTACTGCTTAGGGGTATTTCAACACACATCTCCTGAAAGTCTACTTTCTAGTCTGGACATAACCACTTGCATAGAAGTCAACATGTCTGGTGCAACATGTTTGACGGGTGGAAAATGTTGCACTGGGTTTTTCCAATCTAGTGCAACATATTTCAGGGCAGATTTCCCTCAGGTTCCTCCTGCTCATCTTTCCTGTACTGTCAATTTTAAGTGTTGATGAACTTTGTGTGTGTGTGTATCTGTGGCTCCAGAGGAATTGTTCCCACAACATTGTGTGGAGGAAAACTCAACATTAGAACTAGTTTCTGGGCTTGACACAAAGGGAGAAGTGAGGTGCAATACCTGAAGGGCAAGGGAGAAAAATACCCCCTCCTTTTTCCAGTTGGTATTGTGTTAAATTGGGAATTGCTACTTCCTCTCCTCCTTGGTGACATATGACCATTTTCTCCAGGCAATCTAGGGGTCTGCAGTTCCATCTCCTGATCCATAATAGTGAGCCTCAGTCCCACTTCAAAGATTTTACCCAGGCTGAAGATGCTGTTTCCATGGTGTATGAAGAGGTGGGAATGTCCCCCTCATAACTAAATATGAGCACCCATATTTGCAAGAAGTAGAACTGCACAATCTTCTCCCCTTTTTTTGGCATCTGTGTGGAATTCCCACACCATGTTACATTGTGACTGCAGTGGAAGGGAACACATAAGGTCTTCAGCATGGGTAAGCATTGAACCTAGCCTCTTCCTCCTGCAGCCCTGCGTCCTTGCCTTGTGCCTCTCCTGGTTGCATGTAGATGTCATGGAAGACAAGAAGCAGTGCACTTCAGTGCTTCATAGAATGCGCAAGAATTTCCTTACCTGTGCGAGAACATTAGGGTTGGCTTTATCTGTGCAATGCACTGCGCAATGCACTGGTTGGGGAGAGTGTGTATGTACATCCTTGATAAAGTTAAGCACCTAATGAAGCTCAGTATCAGTCATACTGAACCATGGTAGATACTACTTGAATAATGGTAAAATAAGCTACACCTGTAAGTGTCTCATTGCATAGTATGTGCCTATCAAAAGATTAGCCTGAAGCAAGTGTTCTGTTCACACTCAAAACACTGAAGAAGATTAGGCACGGACATCTATGACTTTGCCTAGTTCTCAAAGATTAAAAATAGTAAATACTGACTTACCTTCCAAGTGTCTCTTCCCTAGATCTTCGCACGTCATAATGAAGGGCACTCAGTGTAATTACCATTGCGTTGTGTGTTTTCTTCTTTTTATACGAATGTATTCTCCTGTGTTGAAAGTCTTGTAAATTGCAAAAATTGATTGTAAAAGCCAATTACACTTACTGATGATGGAAAGTATTGTTATAAGAGAACTGCATGCCAGTACAGTTTGACTGAGATTGTGTTGTCTCATTTTCAGTTGGTCATGCTCAGGCTAGAAGTGGATATATTTTGCTTATTTTTCATCTTTCCTTCACATTAGAATATGGTATATTGCAGTCCTTTCAGTGGATGTAACTGGATTTATACATGAAGTTCACACAATTTCTTCGTGTTAGTTTTTAAGGTATTGAAAGTGGTCATCTTGCTCTTTGTACCTTTTTTTTTTTAACAGATGCAGTTTTTAGGAATGTTTTAATACATTTATGATGGGCAACATAGTTTTACTAGTTGTGCAGTATTCTGTATTTTACTTGAAGTAAATCATTTTATATGCAATTTGTTAGTATGATTACAGTTTTATAAATAAAATTGAGTGACATTTTGGGTCTGCTTTTCACTGTCAGATGTACAAAAATGTTCCACTTGAAGCTAAACCAGTTGTGTTAAAAACCAGTATCAGATAATAGGTGTTATGGGAAGAATAGACATTGGCCTGTGCTTTGCTAAAGACCTGCAGTTGACATTAGGGATATGGATTTTGTAAAATCTGTTCTGTCTGCATTTTGCGGATTGTCAGATACCTTTTGTTCCAGCATCTGCTCATTGGCAGAATTGGGTGTTTTACAATTCACACTTGTGAAAGTATGCAAATCCCCCCTCTGAATGTGCAAATCTTCCCCCACTGCATTTGGCTAATGCATTTATTTTGATGCTTTAGCCTATGGGGGAAATGCACAATTTTGGCTGATGGTTTTTTATTTTATGTATTTTTCTATGACTAAATTTGCATAAAATTCCGTAAAGTAAAAAAACTGGCCCGGAAGTCTGCAGAATCTGTGCGACTCTGGAAAAGCTGGTCTGCTGTGGAACTGCGGAGTGGATTTGTAGAAATCCAAACTCATTTGCTTTGGTTGCAGATTTCTCTGACATCCCAAATTGACATGATGATAAATTAAGAGTTAACTCAAAACATTCAAGGACTGATAAGGTAAAGTCCTCTCAAGAGGACGGCACCACCTTCAGAGTCCATGAGGGGTGGGAGGTGGAGAGAAGAGACCTTATGTGAAAATGCCCCAATCAGTCTCTCTCCATTGGGAAAACTAACATGGCAGATGGCTAGGCATAGCCTTTTTCCTGATCTGTGTGAAGCTCTTGTTTTTGTGGTGTGCTCTTTTTAAAAAACAAACCAAGTCATATACAACCTGAGGCTGTGTGTAGTCCCGCATAATGTGAGTGCTTGCTTGCTTCATTGGAAATGATTTAGGATGATTCTGCCATGCATTGCAGCTGTACGACTCATCATAAGATAGCTCCGTTGCTACATAAGCATTTCAGACTTAGGAGTTTAAAAAAGCAACCTTCAAATAAACAAATTGCTATACAAAGGACAAACCACAGGGTAAAGTGTGAGAGCACTGGAGTTTATTTGTTTATCTCTAGGTACCACGGGATTGACATTAATAGGTAAGACCAGTGAATAAGCAGCAAGACTTTCTTCACTCATCCCTTTTTTGTTGTTGTTTCTAAAGCACCAAAAAGAGCTTTCCCTGCATCCCCCCCCCCCCCCGAAACCTCATCTCGTTGGCAGTCCAGCCTGGTCTTGCTGCCTCCTGTTTTTTTGTCGCTAAGTTAGCAGTACACTGTTACGGAGTTAGAGGTATGAAGGCAGGAGTCATCACTGTAGTACCACTTTTACATTATTATAGGACTACAACATGCACAATGCACATTCTACTATGTGGCCCAAGCAACAAGAATACAAGTAGAACACCAACAGGGCTGGAGACTGTGTGTGTATGTGTTTGTGTATGAGAGTGAGACCCACACACAGGATCACATTATGACAATTGGCTATGGGTTTTTAGAAATCTTATTTGGAGAGGTACCTACAACAGTTCAATCAGTGTGAGAATGTTACACGCATGCACAAGTGACACAGTGGGGGAAACGCAGCAGGAGTAGCAACAGGACAGGATGAAAGGTGAAATCGGTGACGCGATGCTATGTGGAATTGGGTGGCCTTCCTCAGCTTTCCACAGCGAGTCTCTGCTCTGTAAGGGAAGCCTGCTGGGCGACCGTTTTGTTCTCATGGCTGCGGAGTTTTGATATGACATCTGGAAAGGCCAGGCTCTGCACTTCCTTGCGAAGGAGTTCTGTCAAACAGAAGCAAGACGGTTACTTTCCTGCTGGGCCTTTATGTGTACAGCACAGCCGCTCTTTTGTCCAGATTTTCTAGGAAACCTGAAATTAACCCAATACAAAACATGGCTGAGAGAGTAGCAGCACCGAGCGAGATTTTTCAAGCATCTTAAATGTAGGGAGCCCTTCCATGCAAGCACTTCTGTCCTTGCTCTGCTTGTGTGCAAATAACCTCTTTCTCAGTACTGCAGTTTGCAGGGAGATGAGGGCCGGGTCGGTAGGAGAGAAGACCAACGCAGTGGACTAGGGCTGTTTCCAGATGGAGGCTAGTGCTACCAACTATTCTATCTTTTTCTCCTGGACAGATTTTCTGCAGTAAGAAAAAGATGGAAGAAGCAGTGGGAAAACACAGGAAGGTTATGAGTAGTAGACAATGTTGTTTCTCTTCACCCTGCCCCCCGGGTAAATTTCTGTGAATGAGGCAGGGTGATGATGTGATAGGCTTGTCACAGCCTTGAGATCCACCTACATGTGTGTAAAGAACATAATGGGAAAATGCTCTAGCAATCCTGTTTACACCTTCTTAGTGGAAGAAATGGTGTGCCTCTCAATAAACTGATAGTACAGCACTTGTTCAATAATTCTAAGGTATTAGCAAAAAATTCCACACACTAAGATTTGATGCAGTTTATATGCTGTGAGTCACTCAGCCTTCTCTCATCTGTTTCTCTTAACTAAGATACTAGCATGAGCTGCACTGTATCAACAAAGGAAAAGCGGAAAAACGATGCAAATGTTCAGTGCTCAAACATTTGTTTGCTTTTTGAGTACATCTTAAATTCTGCTAACATAGCTGGAAACTGCATAGTTTAGTCATCATGGTTTGTGGATGATGAAAAGCTACTTTAGGAATTAGTACTAAGATGATAATGTGCAGAAGCACTTATGGGTGCTTCCAGATGGAGGACTCCTAGTGCTAACAATCAAGAAGGCCTTGTGTAGCAATTCTGTCTTTTCCCCCCTTTTCCTTTATGGATTTTCCATGGTAAGGAAAGAGACAGAAGAAGGGGCAGGAAAATACAGGAGAGCTATGAGTGAAAGACAATGATGTCTGGACCCCTGTAAAATTCTATGAATAAGGCAGGGCTGGGGCATCATAAAAGCCTTGTTTGGAAGCATACCTACGTCAGCCTTCTCCAACCTGGTGCCCTCCACATGTGTTGGGCTACAGATCTCATCTTCCTCAGCCAACATGTAGGCCAACACATCTGGAGTGCACCAGGTTGGGAAAGGCTGACCTAGGTAAACATGATCCTCATTCTGTTGGGTCTTGCTTAGGCAATACCACAAGTTTCCCGCTAACAGCAGATTCTAATCAAGTCTATGATCTACAGAGCCTCTCCTGCCCCTCGTAACAAACTGCGAGCCTTGTTTTCCTGCCAAGTCCCCTGTTCGCCTGCTTCCAATCCGCCTGCACATTTTAACTTCCTCCTGTGTGTGACTACGAAAGGGTAGAGGAAGAAAAGAAAGCTTAGGCCCAAAGACCTTTTTATTTAGCGAACCTTTTAATGGAAACGGCCTTTCATATCTAGCCCATTCTGTGGTGTAAAGCACATGCTTCCTACTTCCAGGCTAGCTCGATATCTACAGCAGGTGTTGCATTCAGGGTATTAATAGGATTCAGTGGCAAGCCAGTTCTGCTCAGCTGCTTAAGAATCTTGGGCCTTTCCCGTCACTCTCATAGACACAGTAAGGACTGTGATGGCTACAAGCGCTGTGCTTTCCCTCCATTCTTTTACACTATGTACATATGTACATTTCCTATTATCTTCCCTCAGCATAAAGAGATGGTTAGAACAGGAAGGTGCCCTCATTCACAGCAGCAAAGCCAGTGACGCAGCAGCGGCAGCCTCGACAGAAGGATCCTTTGTCCAAAATGAAGACTGCGATCGCTACAAAAGACAGCCCGGCCACTGAGAAAGGCAGCCTGCTTGCACAGCCTGAAGGATGGGAAGCTGATAATATTGTCCATTTCATAGGATGAGGGAACAAGCCCACCTCTCTGGAACTGCATGACCAACAATGTCCCCTGACAATTCCAGACAAACTCTTACTTGATAAACCCATGTTACTTCCCTCCCCTGTGCGAAAAAGATCTTCGGTAGTTGCAAGTAACTGCAGGTCTATGGGCCAACTACACCTTACGCGAATTGTTCACCGTGTATCTGAGGCATGTCTCTCTTTTTTACTTGTCCATAAGAGCACGCAGACCCAATTTTGCTTGGGAGCACAATTCTCGATGCTCCCCCCTCCCCGAAACTGTTTCTTCCATGACATTCCACCCCTGGGGGAGGGGGGTTGATGTGATTCCAGTTAAGTTTGTTTGTTCAAAGAACTTGGGGGGGCGGCAGGGGCATTTCAGGAAGTAAGCAGGTGGGAGAGAAGGTTTGAGCCCCCCTCCCGGAGTGGAGCCACATGTGCTTATACGAGAGTAAAAAGACAAGCCTCAGCAACACACTGTGCAATTACTGTAATATGAAGTTTGGCCCGAAGGCAAATCTGACCGTTCTTACACTGTCTCAGCATTTGGTGTGTTCTGTTAAAACAGGGGTAGTCAACCTGGAGCCCCAGTGTTCAGGGATTATGGGAGTTGTAGTACAAAACATCTGGAGGGCACTGAGTTGCCTAACCCCTGTGTTAAAAGATCTGGAACCAACATTCACGGCAGTGACTCCTAAAGCTCAATTCTATACCCCTTTCCCTAGTAGCAAGTGCTACTATGTCCAATGGGGCTTACGTGCAGGTAAGTGTGCGTAGTCTTGCAGTCTCATTGAATGGGTTCGCACAACAAAAACACCCATTGCGGGTTGTCTTTTGAAACAAGCCATGATGGGTTGTTGTGTCATCCAAACTTAGACTGCTTCCCACAGGGTAGCTTTTGGGGGGCAACAAGCCACCCTGACAACCCATGGCTTGTGGTAGGGGTTGTTTTAGCCACACTAGGTTGGCGTGTTGTTTGAATCCTTGCAGAGCCAACCCGTCGTGGCTTGTGCCGACTGAATAGCGAGCCACTCGGCAAGGACGGGAAAAATCCCTGCTACTCTTCCAGAGTGATCTCGCCCAAATGGCACTTTGGAGTGGCTGTTGCTTGTTCGCCAACCCCTTAAAAAAAGAAATTCGGCCCCCAAGGTTTGCACAAATGGGGCTGTTATATATGTGTGTGTGGTGTGTGTGTATTCGGCCCCAGGAATTTGCACAAATTCTTTGTAATTTTATTTTTATTGTCAGTTTTTCACAGTTGCGCAAGGCTGTCCAGTATATATATAGCCTTGCCTTGTCAATGCTGTTGTATGTTTCACCTGTCAAAGGGAAGGGAGTGCAGAATGAAACCTATAAGGAAATTGACAAGATTGCATATCAGCTGATTTGACAGCCTTTGACAGTGACAAGTCGGGAAAGGGGGACAAGACTGGCCCTTAGCAAGATGATCCCCAGGGTTTTAAATGATGGGCTGACACTTGTGGGTGCCTTGCTTCCATTCTACACTTCCCCGAGTGTCCAGAAAGTACTTCTAAGAGAGATCTAGGGTCGACCCCCTTTTTGTGGCTCCCATTCGCAGTAACCGTGGCAGAGAAGGGAGCTTATTCATAGGGTGGGTTGCTGTGTTGTGCAAACTCATCCACTGTCTTTTTTGCCCAACGAATATGCAAAACTCTCTGCTGCCACTGAAATTGCAATAGACAGATGGAACAGGAAGCTAGTTATAAGAGCAGATCTCCAGCAACTGAACAGTGGCTCCCTAGTATTTTAAAAGGCTGGAGGCTATGAAGTGATTCTGAAACTTTAGATCCCAGCCTCTGCTGGAAATGGGGCTGGAACATGGGAAGCTGCCTTGCACTGAGCTAGACCCTTGGTTCATCTAGTTTAATACTGCTTACAACGAGTGGTATTGGCTCTCCAGAGTTTTAAATTGGAGTCCGGATTTGAAATCACACACACACAACCAAGTCTGGAATTTATATGGGCCAGTCTCATCTACAATGACATACATGCCCATACTAATGCAAGTGGTTGTGAAAACTGGTTTTCCAAAACATTGGCTCCAATCCAGCTAAAGTTACTCATAACTGTGACATGGACTACACATGCAGCAGAATAAGGTAGTGGACTCCTAAGGTGGTAAAATGGGCTTTAAACTCTTCAGGCTGCAGGTATGGAATTACGTTTTTTATATTCTCTGTGTAAAAACTCCCTGCAAGTAGAAAACAAGCACAGCAAGGAGTGGGCTGGTATGTTTCTCCCTGATACACTAGGTTTTTTTTTTACATATGAAAAGTTTTTGCATGGAGAAGAATTTTAAAAATATTGTATTCGCTGAAAGCAAGTCCCACTGCTTTCAGTGAGATTTACTCTGGGTAAACATGCATAGGATCGCGCTGAATGTCACGCTACGTTCTTTGGGATTTACTTCCAGCTAAGCATGCGTAGGATTGAGGTCTTTGTCACAACTAAGTTTAGCTGAATTGTAACTATTGCCTGCATTAAAACAGTTCCATAGAACAGTTCCATAGAAGCAGTCACTCGACAAAAAGTTGCATTCCTGTTCACAGATACACCATGGTATACAAAACTTGTAACACGAGACTTGCCCCCTTTCCAGGGGCTGATATAAAGCAAAGCCGTGGAAAGACTCACCTGAACCCATAAGAGCACAGATCAGCACCATGGAATTGTACTTGATTTCTGGTGCACTCCTCTCATCTGACAGCAGCCTGTGAAGAATCTGCACTAACTGAGCACTTTCGAGATCCTTCTCTGCTGTGCCTGTGAATCCAAACAAATGAAAGCTGTAAATCTGAAGGACTGGCTGTCTTTCTGCTCTCGGGGGCGGGAGGCATTTACTGAAATATTTATAATTTCTACTATAAAGAGTTCTGTGCAGCCTTGACTCATGCTTCACTGAATTGAATATAATCCATATTTAAATTTTAATCATTCTTTTTTACTTGATGAATAGGAAAAAACATAGTTCTGCTGAAGTGGCCCCATAAGAGGGTGAAAGCAATTTTTTGTGTGTTAGAGAGACATAGAGAGTGTGTCTGAGTGAGTAAGACGAAGTGCTATACAAACAAGCCTACCTCCCCAAATCGCATGCAGTCTCTGGAAGTGCCCATAGACTTCGTCAAAGAAACGTCCACCATGCCATCAGAAGCTGATCATGAAAAAAGGCAATTGAACTATGGGCAGTATCCAATGGTGAATGTTTGTGAGCAGCCAGCCCTGCCAATTCCATTGCATGAGTGGTGCCCTCTACTTGCTCAGTGGAGATTTAGCCCTTCTGGGGGCAACCTGAAATGAGCAGAAATGCTCATTTCTGGAACAGGGCAGGTTGGTGGAGCACACGCAAGGCAGCTCTCCCAACCTGCCCTGTTCCAGAAACGAGACTTTCCGTTAGTTTCAGTGCTCGGCCCTAGAAGTGCTAAATCTCCATTGCACAAGCGGTGGGGCCACTTGTGCAATGGAATTGGCAGGGCTGGCCGCTCGCAGAATGGAAGTGGCAGTGGGCCCCACTCACAGATGGGCAGCATTGGATACTGCCCTAGAGTTTTGGTTGGTCCTAATAAAAGTATTATTTGTTGGTTTAATTTATGTCCCACCTTTATGCAACAAAACAAAACAAAACAAAACCCCTGGTTCTCGAGGTGACTGAGGGTTTTGGAATTGTTCGTATTGACCATCATGGCTGTTTTATATGTACAGAGCAATCTTCTGCAAGCTGGTGCTCTCCAGATGTTTTGGACTATAACTCCCATCAGCATGGCAGATGGTCAGAGATAAAGCTAGCCACATGCACTTACTCTAAAGTAAAACAAAGAGAGGGGTCAGCTATATACCATACAATTAGCATAACATGTAGTTTGGCCTTGTGGTGCAGCACTAGCTCCAGATTTCTGAGGGGCGTTGTGCAAGACGCCCTCAATGGGCCGCCTTGCTCAGTAAGTCTACCATCTCACTGCCGTTGTCACCAGTCGCTATTGTTCCTCATCCTTTTTCCCATCATTGCTACCACTTACTTGCTTGACAGGCAGAGAGCCAGTGAGCAAGTAGGCAGGGGCATCTACTGCTCCTCCTTCTCACCACCACTGTTTTCTGGGCCAGAGCGAGAGGCAGGTGAACAAGAATATTGCATTGGAGAAAAGGAGGAACAAATCCAGAGGGCTCTTGTCAGTGGGCCCCTGTTGGGGTGTGGACCCTTGGCAGGTGCCCAACCATGCCTACCCTCCACGCTGGCCCTGTTGTAGTGATCATGTCTGTGAGAATGCCTGCATGTATACTTACATAAACTTCCATTCTCACCAGTTCACCATTCAGTCGTGATTTAACCCTGAACAACCTTCATCCAGCAGAGACTTGATATAAATTATGAAGCATTAACTGTCAGGATACGTACCTAATTCTAGAGCCGCTATTAGTGCCAGGGCAACAAGAGCCTCGTTCTGCATTATTACATGTTCGCTAGTTGCCATAGTAACTAAGTGCTTAATGCCACCACTCTGAACAATGGTCCTAATTACATCCTAAAAAAAAGAAGAACAGTAACACAGGACATGAGGAAAGACTGCAGAAAATGGACCAATTCTTTAACATGCACCATATTGACACTGTGCATAGAAAAAAAATGTGAGATTAATTTTTCCATGTTCCAGCTAATGCACATTTCTTGCCAAATTGCAAGGAGATGGTGACCTTCTTCAGACGCGCACAGGGGGGAGGGAGGTTAGGGTAACTATGGGGGCGGAGATAGCGAAACCACAGTGCAAGTGCCCATCATACAACCGGGAGCCACACAGTGCTGCGTGGTTCCCGTAACCACCCTCACCACTGTCACAGTTACTATCCTCCTGCCGTTGGTGATCCCAGCAACCCTCACCCTGCGAAAACACGTGTGACAGCAACCCCAGAGAAAGTCCGTGCCAGATAGAGCGTTGCCAGAAGTTCAGGGTGCTCTAGGATGCTGTCTGTATGGTCGTGGTCTAGAAACCACCAGGAGCCCATTCTAACCACCGGAGAGCCCACAACACATACTGGCACGCCACCCCAAGTTTTTCTCCCCCACCCACAACACGCTAATCCACCGTGGTTAGCACAAATTCCCTAACCATCATGGCTTAGCTTTAGATGTGAACAGGGCCACTAAAACTCACCTCACCACTGTGGCCAGACACTGTCATGCCCCATCATGAATTAAAAAGGGGGCTACAAAGTAGGAAATGCCTGCCTGTACCTATCCAGGGAAAGGACATATATGCTATTCCCTTCAAGCCAGAAATGCTTTCTCCTCAAACCTAGGAGAAACCTAACTGCTAGCTCACAGATCCATAAGCATTTCCTTAAAGTTTAAGGCTTAAACAGTTAAGAGAGATTCTGATTTCAATAGTGTGATAACTGCAACACCTGCATGGTTTCTTTTTGTTTCCACTAAAGGAAATACCCTTCAGTGGTTTGAAGCTTTTGAGATATACACAACAAAGCAAAAAACACTGAACGTAAGAGAAGAAAAGAAGAGCTCTTTAACCAACTTAAACTATGGCCTTGATGTTGTTCAGTCAGTGCCACTGCTGCAGATGCAAAAACATACATTTGCACCTCTGGTAATGGTATGTGTCAATTACATTTCTGTACATTTATTTTTCAGCTTAAGTAACAGAGTTGGGCAGTATCCAACAGGGTGCTGTGCCCCCGCCAATTCCATTCCGCAAGCGAGACCCACCACTTGCACAACCTACATTTAGCATTTCCAGGAGCAACCAGAAACAGTTGTTTCTGGATCGGGACAGGTCAGCAAAGCTCCCTTGTGTTAGGCTGGTCAGTGGAGCTCCCTGGCCTGAGCTCATGTAATGGAGCTCTGCCAACCTGTCCTGATCCAGAAATGAGTGTTTCTGCTTGTTTTGGCATTTCCTATAGGAAGTGTTAAATCTCCATTGTGCAATCCAAGTGGTGGGTCCTGCTTGCGCAATGGAATTGGCAGGAGGGAAAAGTTGTGCAATGTCCCCATTGGATACTGCCCTTTGAAGCCACAGCCTTGACATTTTAAGTACTGATATTCTGACTGTGAATAAGATGGTTTAAGGGAAGGACAGTGACAAGGAAATGCAACAATGA
This sequence comes from Heloderma suspectum, assembly GCF_057233095.1. NCBI lineage: Eukaryota > Metazoa > Chordata > Lepidosauria > Squamata > Helodermatidae > Heloderma > Heloderma suspectum. The sequence goes on along the minus strand of NC_139462.1, from coordinate 32,165,215 downwards.
TGGAACAGGCATCCGGCATCCTCTTGCTCTTCTCTTTCTTGTTCAAGCCACAAGCCAAACCCCATCAAAATGGATCATGCTTAGAATAATTTAGATTCTATAGTGTTCAAAAGTATTATGCTGTGAGATTTTGCATACAAAGAAGCACATATCACAAACAGAAGTCTGGAACCCTGTTACTTGTTTACTTCCTAGGAGAAGCTGTAGATACAGTGGGATACACTATGAACATTTATTCCTTAAAGTTGGATGGTTTTGCACATGAAGTGTGACCCAGAGCAGCCATTCCACAGGTTCCTATATGCAACATAGGGAGAAGGTCATCATCTGTCACCCAAAGTTGTGCCAGTGGTGTTCCAATATTGCATATACATTGCCTAAGATGTAAACATTGGTGTTGGCTCTATTAATGCCAATCATCTTTTATGCCAAGGGGAAAGACAATGGCAGATGTTGGATTCAGTTCAATGCTCCCTTCTCTCCTTCCCAACAGATCATTGGTTCTGTCTGGATATGTAGGTGGGTATTACAACAGCAGGATTAAGCGAAGAGCCTTAAATATGGGTCAAGATGTTATGGGTCAATTGTGGTTTACAATTAAGAATGCCAATAATTATTTGAAGCATACAATGTTACTTCATAGATCTCATTCTAATGCAGAAAGGCAAGCCTCCTGGTGAGTAAGGATGAGCCAAAGAGTCAAGAACAAACTAATACTAGTGCCTCCAAACAATCTTACAATTACTTTATAATAAAGAAAGATGAAATACACCATCAAACATAACATAAACAAAACCTATGCAACTGAGGCATAGTTATGAGGATCTTATGGTCCTGGGTGAGGATGTCCCAGGGTCCATAGGAGAGATTGGATCTCCCTCTCAAACAATAAAAAGAAAACCCCCCAGAACAGGAAGGGTGTGGGGGAGAAAAACGCTGCTCATCCACCTTCGAATCTCCTCATTGCGGTTGGTAGGATTGCTCTGCCAGACTGCAAACCTACACATACTTACCTGGAAATGTCCCAATGAACTCAATGGGGCTTTCTTCTGATTAGACTTGTATAGGATTGCACTGTTGGACTATATAAAACCTAACTGAACTTACTCCTCTAACTTATGCTATCACTAGTATTGTAATAATTGTAAAAGCTGGGATCTGCATAATTTTTTTTATTTATTTAACAATTCATACAACCTTTTAACCCTAAAAAGAGCTCCGAGGGTGATTTACAATAATTAAAATCCCATTACAATTAAAGCTATTGAGAATTCAAACAGCATAATTAACACAAATAAAATAGATCCTAACAGGCAATGTAAAAAGTCTGGCAGCTTTTAACATCTTAACCACTTGCATAAAGGACATCAGAGAAGGGACCAGTCCTGTGTACAATGTCGTTTTGTATCCCAACGAAGCCTCACTCACCACAGTTTTTGATCTTAATGCATTCAATATGCATTTCTTGATGTTCTTCATATTCCCCCACTTGTTTTCTGGTTTCTCCTACAACCTCTTCTGCCCTTTCCCTTCACATGTCAAGGGCTGAGAAAGGGGCCAACAAAGTTCAACACTCCATCAACCGTTCCCCAATGGTTCAACGATATGCTAATGTTTAACGAATAATGCACAGACTGACAGGATAGCATTGGTCAAGCCATTCTGCCTCGGGTTCAGATCCCTAAAAAGGGGAGAGTAGTAATCGATCTCACAGGAGTAAGGCTGTTTTGCAAGGCAAACTATTTAAGTGTTGAACCTCTTTCAGCTGAAGGGCCGAATTAAATTTTGCAGAAGTTCCCAGGGCAGCATTCCAGTGGTGGGTGGGGCCAATGCCAAAGGAACAGAGCCAAAATACCAGTAATATCAGCACATTTTAGTTTTAAGCCCTTACTGCCAGCAACTATGCATTAGGGGAGGCATTTCAACCTTTTAGAATGGGGCAAAAACTGCACAAAAGCCAGGCAACTACCAAACAATGGTTGGAGGAGGGGCCAAAGGAAGGGGGCGTGGCCATCTGGGGAACCACAGAGGGCCAGATTTGGCCCCTGGGCCTGAGGTACTGCGCTCCTGATTTAAGTCTTGTGGTTTTTGCACAAGTCAACTTACTTTTGATTTGCTGTGTCGTATAAGAGCGGAGAGCAGTCTGTTTGACTCTCCCATCACACCTGCATGATCCTTGGCTTCACACCACTCCACCAGCCTTTCAACCAATTTCACATTCTTCCCCAGCTGTTCAGCAGCTTCTGCTACATACATTAAAGAGATGGCAGAGTTAAACCCGCCCCACATTCCTAAAGGATATTAAATAGCAGGAAAAGTACAAACAAAAACCTTAGGATTCTGCACTAAGATGAAGAAAAAACAGTTATGATTCAGCAAGTGAAACTTACTAGAATTGAAGTGGCCACAGGTGCTTAGGGCTTTTTCCACCTCTAACATAGCCTGGAATGCAGCAGAACAGTGGAAATGAGTGGACAAAATCAACTCAGACTTGAAGGAGTGGATTATTTGAATGCTCCCCTGTGTAAAAAAATACCTATTTCAAGTAGGCAGCCAGCACAACGGGAAGAACCTTTTTTCCTTGATATGCTGCTTTACTCTTTGCAAGAAGTATAACAACAACAATGATGCTGCTGATGCTGAGGAAAGGAAGCATTCAAAAGTGGTGTCATCCACCTGCAGTCTGAAGTGGTATGTTCTATTTGACCACCTTAAAAATAGGCCTATGCAGGTGTTTGCTCATGTGAGGGACAAAACTGAGGACATGAGTATGCACATAACCCCTGCCCCCAATGTCCCCAATGCCAGTTAGACCTTCACGTGTTGAGCGTAAAGGTCTGAAAGGGGCTCTGGAGGTACATTCAGCTGAACATGCTTTCATATCTCCCATGATCATGATCCCATGAAACCCTTATCAGAGTTTCTGATCGCAGAAGCTCTGTATGCACATTCATCGGAACACACTTGAAGAGCCCTTTTCAGACCTTTGCACTAAATGTGTGAAGTTCTAACTGGCAGCTGGGTGTATGGCAACATTGTGTGTGCTTCTGCATCCCCCTTCCCACTTTGCCCTACCTGCAAGCAGACAAATGCCTGCATAGGGCTATTCTACCACCTCATTCAACATCATATGTAAACCAGGCTTTACATTAGTTAAAAGCACTGCCTGCAGGGTCAAAATTAGATCCAATCTGCTCGAGATCAGCCTCCCATTCACTGGACGAGACCAGAGAGGCATGTGAGCAAATGCAGAATAAGTTTTGTCAAGTACTCTATAAAGGAGACAGAATATCAAATTAAAGATGGCCACTCCCTGGCTCTGTTTGTGGGAGTTAAAAATCCTCTTTTCACTGAAATAAATGAGAAAGGAGTTTTCCATACATCTTTAAAGCTCATTTTGTGATTTTTATCTACCATCCACTTTCTTGTAAAACTAAATTCAATGCATGGCTAAATCAGTTCAAGAGCACAAACTTCCATGGAAAAAAAATTGCAATCATTCCTTAATTTTAAGTTTTATCTATGAACTCTAAGGGCTCAGTGTTTGAAATTGCCAGGTTCAGGGTATGGGTGGAAAAAGAACATAGCCCCTAAGCCAGGAGTGGGACCTCAGCCTCGTTTCATGCAGACCTCAGGCGAGTTTCAAACACTGGCCACTTTTGCGTGAGTGGGACCAACTGAATGACTGGGTTCGCATGATCGGCAGATAGTTAACAAGCCATGGTGGCTTGTTAATTACACTGCACATGCCAGTCAGAGATTTGCATAATTACCTCGGCAGTGCAGCTCGTTGTGTCATACGAACCCGGTCAGGGTGGTTTGTTGTTAACAAGCTACCCAGAACCCATGGGTTGTTGAAGGGGTCTGGGTGGCTTGTTACCCTCAGCAACAAGCCACCCTGGCTGGGTTCACACGACAAACTGTGTTTCCGAGGGTTACTATGCAAAGCCCCCTGGCATGCGACTGGCATGTGCAGCATAGTTAACAAGCCACGGTGGCTTGTTAACTGCCTGCCAATCATGTGAACCGGCTTGTTGTTGGTATAAACCCATTCCCTAGTTGGATGGGTCAGACAATTTCAAATGATCATGGGACATGTTAGTTGGCTGGCACCCCAGCTGTTACAACAGGAACACGTTTGGAGGTATACAGCAACTCCATCCTACAGTCTCTGACATCATTTGTTTTTTTCTCCACCACCTCAGGTGCCTCAGTGACACCAAGGGCGTGTGTTCTATTTAAAAACAGGGCTGTAAAGTGCAGTAACAAGTCTCACTGTGACTAGAAAATTGCGATCTGATCTCTCCCTCAAGAGTAAACACAACAATGGCTTAACTGGAGTCCTGCGTTGGAAAGCGGTAGATAAAAATCAAAGGGAGAAGCATGGCTAGGGGAACAGGAAAGTGTTAAAAATGTGGAGGTTGCTGAATTGGCTCTTAAACATGGTAGGTTCATACAAAAATTAGGGGGCAAGGCTGAAGAAAGAAATTTGAGTCTCCTCTAGCAACTATAATTTTAGGAAAGATCAGAATGTACACTTGTCTTAAGCAGCGTTAGACAATATATGAATCAAGAGCCGTAGCTAAGCTAACCTCAATATTTTAGTTCCATAAAACATGATCTGGGATCTTACAGGTAATACCTTGCAGAGTGCTAATGATTAAAGATTTTTCTTAATTTTTATTAGAGTTTTCAGGTTGCAAGAAGTCCTCACTGTAAGCAATTTAACCATCAAAGAGACTGATAATATGTATGACCCTTTTGTCATCTGCATGCAGGAGTTCAAACCACTATGGTGTTGTGGCATCAAACAGCACGTTTTTTCAAAAACAAACGTTGAAGTAACAGTGAACAAATTCACTAAACTGTTCAAGAAAAAAAGAATAGAAAGAACAGAAACTGGGCTACATGAGCGGCATATGAAGGTGAAATACATTTATCGTATGCCATGCCATGGTTGAAGTGGATTGTAGCATACAAATAAATAAAGTGTTTAAATGTATTTAGATGTTACAGATGATCCAAGGTTTTAAGAAGTCAGTTCATGCTTCTACTTTACATATGCATTCAATTTATTTGAAGGATTTTCTTTCAACCCTTTTCTTCTTCTGTTAAGAAACTTAGCAACCGATCAAGTATCATTGAACACAGAGAACAGCTTATTTTTACCTTGTGCATCTATTAACATTCTTAACGTCCCCAGCAGCTTGAACTGAACAGGGGGCATCTCGGATCTGAGAAATTTCAATACTGCTTCTGCCACGCCAGCTGACAGCATCTTTGCCTTATTTACAACTGCATGAATAAAGAACAGATATCATCTCAAAAGAACTGCAAAGTTGATACTCTTACCCTGCATGAAGAAGCTTATTTTTAAGGCAGGCCATAAACACCTTTTCCAAAGATCCCTGAAAACAAATTATGGGGTTTTGACTGTGTGAGAGGTGGGCAAGATGCTCAGAGGTAGGAATATTGGGTATCATTTTATTCCATCCACCCCAGCAGTTCTGGGTACATCTGGTAGTGACAGGGCAGGGCAAGACAAGGCAATAATACAAACCACAAACATATCGGAATTGCTTGCCCAAATACATGTAAATCACATTATGTTTCCATGTATGTCACTCTCTCGGTGGCTTTAGATACCATCGTCCATGGTATCATTCTAGGGCTGGACAACTGTCTGAGTTGGGAGTGGGAGGCACTGCATTGCAGTGGTTTCACTCCTACTTGGATGGTTGGCTCCAGAAGGTGGTAGCTGGGGGATATTGCTCAACCCTGTGGGCTCTCCAGTATGAGGTTCCTCAGGGGTTGGTTTTATCCCCCATGTTATTCAACATCTACATGAAACCGTTGAGTGTGGTCATCCAGAGCTTTGGAGTGCGCTGTCATCAGTATGCTGATGACACGCAGCTCTATTTCTCCTTTTCATCTTCTTCAGGTGAAACTGTGGATGTGCTAAATTGGTGCCTGGCTGTGACAATGGACTGGATGAGGGCTAATAAACTGAAACTTAATCCAGACAAGATTGAGATACTATTAGTGGGTGGTTCTGCTGACCGGATGGAAGGTACCCAACCTGTTCTGGATGGGGTTGCACTCCCCTTGAAGGAGCAGGTTCATAGCTTGGGGGTCTTCCTGGAGCCATCTTTGTCACTAGAGGCTCAAGTAGCCTCAGTGGCACAGAGTGCCTTCTACCAACTTCGTTTGGTGACCCAGCTACGCCCCTATCTGGACAGATATAACCTAGTTTCACTTGTGTCTTCTCTGGTAACCTCCAAGTTAGATTACTGCAATGTGCTCTATGTGGGGCTGCCAATGAAGACGGGTCAGAAGCTGCAGCTTGTGCAAAATGCGGCAGCCAGAACGATAACGGGGACCAGAAGGTCCGAACATATAAGACCAATTCTGGCGCACTTGCACGGGCTGCCTATATGCTTCTGAGCCCAATTCAAAGTGCTGGTTTTGACCTATAAAGCCCTACATGGCTTGGGACCACATACCTGACAGAACACCTCTCCTGGCATGAACCGACCAGCATACTATGCTCTACATATACGGTTCTCCTCTGGGAGCCTCCTCTGAGGGATGCTTGGAGGGTGGCAACAAGGGAGAGCGCCTTTTCGGTGGTGGCTCCCCATTTATGGAATAATCTCCCTGACGAGGCCCACCTAGCACCAACATTGTCATCTTTTCGGCACCAGGTTAAAACTGCCCTCTTCTCTCAGGCATTTGGCAGCATAGTATGAGTCTCTTGGTTGTCTCTGGCTGATAGTTTAAATTGTTTTAGATATATGTTGGTCTTTGTTTTATATCATTATGTGAATTGTTTTTAGATTTTATATAATGTATTTTAATGGTTTTTAATTTTTGTGAACTGCCCAGAGAGCTTTGGCTATGAGGCAGTATAGAAATATAATAAAATAAATTAATGAAATCGGTATAGAAATTTTCACTGATATTTTTAAACCAGTTTATGCTGGAGTAAATGTTTTCACTATACAAATGAACATATGTCAACTGTGAAATATATACACACACCCCACCACCACCTTCCTGCCTTGCCCTCTAGCTTCCTGGCTGATGTTTTAATTCTATTATACCACAGTGGCCCGAGCTTTTGGAACCGCTCTGCCTTCAGATCCAAGGAGGAGACTGTCTCTGGCTGCTTTCTGTAACACAGTGGTGGACACTGCAGGAGGTCTTGGGGCCATTTTTGCCCCCTTGACACCCTCCCTCCATGGGCCGCATAGTGTGTATGTGTGTATCTATATCTGATTTGCCCCCCAAATTTTGTGGCAAACTGCTCCATAGTGCTAAAGGGATTAAATTTAGCTTGTTTGCAATGTTGCTGGTGGTGTGTTCACAGGTACATGGCAAAAGTTTTGTGTGTCCAAAGCATATACTGGAAGGGTGAAAAAATACATTTTTTCATGCAATATATGAGACCAGCAGTTCTTGCTTGTATGAAGATTACATTATCTGACTTGGAGAATCATCAAGCACTCTCACACACATAAACTATAGAGGTTCACAACACCACCACCACCCCTCTCTCTCAATATAGTTCAGAATGTGATTCTACAGGTTTTCACTTTCTTGCAGGAGCCAGCAGGATTGTTTTACTAAACAATTGTTTCAACTGGGCAGATGACTCTAATATGATGCTCCCTGATCGCTCTTGTTATCCATTTGTGGCACACAATAATCAAGAACTATGTCCATCTAAGGAAGCACTGTTTGTGTACTGTAGGGTGGGAGGTGGGGCTGGTTCACACAGGGTCTCAATGTGAATGTTCTATGTGCAGTATGAATCTATGTGGTGTGTGGGAAATAGCTTTGAGCCCATGCACCCCATCCTATTTACAGAACGCTTTGTATAAACCAACACCTATGCGCATGAATTTGTATACTGGTACATCCTACCCATGGGCAGTATCCAATGGTGTCATTCTGTTAGCACCAATAGCACTGCGCCAGTAAGAACTAGGTCCCAAACTATGCACAAGGGGAGAATCCAAATAACTTCTGCTTGTGCAACCATTTGTGCAGTCTCCCTTGCAAGCACTGACCAGACTCTGCTTAGCTTCAGCAAGGTGGCTGCCTCATGGGCCTTCAGGCCATGCCTTAGGTATATGTAAATGTGTACTATGAAATGGATGAAAGGGTTCCTTTTTGTGAACATGAATGCAGATTGTAAAGCTCTCTACATACCATAATTATGTTAACAACAAACAATACACCTTGCAAACAGCTGAAGAGAACACTGCGAGGAGCCTGTGTTTTTTGTTCAGCCTCTCGAGACTTCTCTTCCGCTGTATATGGCAACCACACCTGTTCCACCCCTGTGAAGCTCTCCACCCCCATGTGTGAAACAGGAGACAGACTTTGCTCCATAATGCATTTTAATTAAAAGTGAGAAGTTAGCTGGCATTTAGAATATGGACTAACAAGATGTTGCTTGTTCTGGCAGAGATCTCCTAGCTCAGAAGCTTATGTTTTATTTTTGTTTAAAAAGGACTCACTAAACTGTACTCTCACATCTCTAAGGGAATTTTAATATTAAATGTGCATTTCTTCTCAGTATTTTTGTATTTTGAAGAAGTAAATAAGTACGTGAAATGAAATAGGAGAATATGAATGTGCCTGGTGTTCAAATAGCCCTTAATTTTGCCCAGTAACTATGCAAATAGTCCTAAAAAACAAAACCTTTGTTCACAGCTAAATACTCCTCTAATAGGAGTTTGAAGATGAATAAATACATCAAATGTAGCAATGTACAGAGCACATGTAGCAGAGAAAAATAATTGAAAGATCCCTGGGTATTTCCCACACTCTTCATTAAATCTGATCAATTATCAACCCAACTTAGAGGCTCTTGGGCTCAATTCAGCGATGTGTAAAATCCATAAACACTTAATTTATATGCAGAGTACATCATGGGAAATGCTGGGTTGGATGAATCACAGGTCGGAATTAAGATTGCCGGGAGAATTATCAACAACCTCAGATACGCAGATGATAGCACCCTAATGGCAGAAAGCGAAGAGGATCTCAAGAGCCTCTTGTTGGGGGTGAAAGTGGAGAGTGCAAAAGCTGGTTTGAAACTCAACATTAAAAAAACGAAGATCATGGCATCTGGCCCCATCACTTCCTGGCATATAGAAGGGGAAGAAATGGAAGCAGTGACAGATTTTATTTTCTTGGGCTCCAAGATCACCGCAGACGGTGACTGTAGCCATGAAATTAAAAGACGCTTGCTCCTTGGGAGGAAAGCTATGGCAAACCTAGACAGCATCGTAAGAAGCAGAGACATCACCTTGCCGACAAAGGTCCGTCTAATCAAAGCTATGGTTTTCCCAGTAGCACCGTATGGCTGTGAGAGCTGGACTATAAGGAAGGCCGAGCGCCGAAGAATTGATGCCTTCGAACTGTGGTGCTGGAGAAGACTCTTACGAGTCCCCTGGACTGCAAGGAGGTCAAATCAGTCCATCCTAAAGGAAATCAACCCTGAGTGCTCATTGGAAGGACAGATACTGAAGCTGAAGCTCAAATATTTTGGTCACCTAATGCGAAGAGAAAACTCCCTGAAAAAGACCCTGATGCTGGGAAAGACTGAAGGAAAAAGGAGAAGAGTACGGCAGAGGATGAGATGGCTAGATAGCCTCACCGATGCAATGAATATGAACTTGAGCATGCTTGGGGATAGAGGGGAGGACAGGAAGGCCTGGCGTGCTATGGTCCATGGGGTCACAAAGAGTTGGACATGACTTAACGACTGAACAACAACAAAAGTGCAGCTGGTTTATTTATTGGTGGATGAATTTGCTCCTGGATTTTACAGAAAATTCACCCACTTGTCTCCTTCTCTCATTTATATGGTACTTACATTTTACAATATAATGGGCAGTATCCAATGGTGTCACACTAGCAGAGCAAATCAATGCTACATCATTAGGACTTGCTAGACAAAGGGTCAAGAAGCAACAGTCAGAACCAGACATGGAACAACCGATTGGTTCAAAATTGGGAAAGGAGTACGACAAGGCTGCATATTGTCACCCTGCTTATTTAACTTATATGCAGAGTACATCATGAGAAATGCCGGGTTGGATGAATCAGAGGTCGGAATTAAGATTGCTGGGAGAATTCTCAACAACCTCCGATATGCAGACGATACCACCCTAATGGCAGAAAGCGAAGAGGATCTCAAGAGCCTCTTGTTGAGGGTGAAAGAGGAGAGTGCAAAAGCTGGTTTGAAACTCAACATTAAAACAACGAAGATCATGGCATCTGGCCCCATCACTTCCTGGCATATAGAAGGGGAAGAAATGGAAGCAGTGACAGATTTTACTTTCTTGGGCTCCAAGATCACCGCAGACGGTGACTGTAGCCATGAAATTAAAAGACGCTTGCTCCTTGGGAGGAAAGCTATGGCCAACCTAGACAGCATAGTAAGAAGCAGAGACATCACCTTGCCGACGAAGAATTGATGCTTTCGAACTGTGGTGCTGGAGAAGACTCTTACGAGTCCCCTGGACTGCAAGGAGGTCAAATCAGTCCATCCTAAAGGAAATCAACCCTGAGTGCTCATTGGAAGGACAGATACTGAAGCTGAAGCTCCAATATTTTGGCCACCTAATGCGAAGAGAAAACTCCCTGGAAAAGACCCTGATGCTGGGAAAGACTGAAGGCAAAAGGAGAAGGGGACAGCAGAGGATGAGATGGCTAGATAGCATCATGGATGCAATGAATATGAAGTTGAGCACGCTCCGGGAGAGAGCGCAGGACAGGAAGGCCTGGCGTGCTATGGTCCATGGGGTCACGAAGAGTCGGACACGACTGAACGACTGAACAACAACAACAGACAAAAGGAAAAAAAAACAGTGACTTGGTGCCAAATTTCAGCAGCAGACCACACTACCCAAATGTGGTGGCAAATTGACGCTTTTTCCCTTTGCCTGGCAAGTATGAATGATGTTATGCTAGTGTTAGTCTATGCTAGCGCTACGTCATTAGCACCGTGACAGCATTAGATAATGCCCAATAAAAACAGCAAAAGCAACCAATACTATCTTGTCTGGCATTTTCCTCTAAGTGCTCAAAATACTTGGAATAGTCTCTCAGTAATCCTCACAATACTGCTGTAAAGTAGGCCCATATTTTTTATTCCTATCTTAGAGGTAAGGAACCAGACTAAGAGACAGTGGTTTGACCAGTGATGCCCCCTGCCCACCTCATTTAGTTCACAGCTGATCTAAGATTTGAACCAGGGAACTTCCAGCCACTGCTCATAGGAAAATAGTTAGGAAAATGAGGTTACGGCTGCAATCCTAAACACAGTTACTAGGGACTAAGCAAGCCATAGTGGGGATTTCTTCTGAATAAATATGTACAAGATTGTACCAAATGTTTCGTAATGATATGCATGAGGCCACACAATTTGCTGAAGGAAAAACTTCATCACCTAACTAACACAGATCCCTCTTCCCTTGGAGCTGTCCTGAGAAAGTTATTCTTAGGTGTTTCATACCACACTAAATGACTTACCAGGAATAGCAAGATTTCGGAGAGCACTCAGTGCTGCATGCTGCACTGTGACATTTCCATCCTCCACATGTCTGTCCAGTAAGTCCATCAGTTTCTGAACGATACCATTATCCACCATATGGATGCAGTTTCCATCTGCACAAGACCGGAGAATCAGATGAAAAATAAAAGGGTTCTCTGTGTTGAATGCATAGTTGTGCCCCACACCCCCTACCTGTGCTACACACAGAGAGATGCCAGGGCGACAGTAAACTTTGATTATAAGGACCTCTTCTGCAGCACCAGTTAATAACTTAAAATAAAACTGGGAAGAACATGAAGCTTGACATATTGTGTATCACCCTTGGGGCACCTAAGAGTCAAAAGACATTTTTCCAAAGTGCTTTTTTGCCCGGGCGATGTATATTTAAATGTATAGCCAACCCCAGGTTCCACATAGCTTACTTTAAAAAAAATATCTGTCCCCATCACTCCTTAAACCTGAAGGTACATTTTAAAATATACATTTTGAAGCAACTTTCCCAAACGAAGTACCTTTCCACGTACTCCTTTTCCTTTGACTGCACCATGGGGAAACCATCAACTCATTATACCGCTCAACTTATATCTGACGAGTGTTAACCGTGTGCCTGTATTTTAAGTCCCGAAATTTAAAAAACAAGTTTTTCTAGAAATCAGGTCTGTTCTCGACTGTTTAAAATTCCCAGTATAAAATGCATTGTACACATAAATATACAGCACAACTGCAATTTAACTTTAGTACCAATGACATGCTGGAATGTTAACCTCAATGGCTCTCACCGTTTCTAGCAAAATTTGCAATTGCCAAAGCTCCTGCAAGCTGTAGCTGATGGCTATTAGATGGGATCCATAAAAGCACCCTTTGGAACACGCTGCCTTTTCCTCCTTCAAATAATTTTTGCATTGATTCATCTGGAAGCGAAAGAAACAAAGCACTTTTAGCCAGTGGAGGCGGGTGGCTCCGATGTCAGTGGGGTGGTGAATCTACTTTGGGTTTCAGCCAGAACTCTGAAGGAGCTATCCAAGGTGATTCATCTAGCCCAGTTTCATCTATGCTGCTGGCAGTGGCTATCCAAGATCTCAGCCAGAATCCCAGGCATCTGGGATCTTGTGCATGCGAAGTATTTGCTCCTCCACAGAGCCATGTAAGGCTCAGGACAAACTATTCCCTCATTACATTCAATGCAGCTACATCATAACCACTAGGTTTACAGTAGATGTAAATCTTCAATGCAGCAGATAAAATCAGTAGGTTTGGGTACCACATCTACTTCTGTCTGGGAAAATATATGTGTGGGGAAAGCAACTTTAGGTGAAAGGTTTAAGCAGATTTTCACATGTTTCTGCTACCCTGGGTTCACATGATTTAACCCACTGACTGAAATATGATGGCAAGAAAGATGAACCTGATGTGCTAATGATGGCATGAGAATTACCTGATATACTATAGGGTGACTTCACATACAATACTCACCGCCCAGCAGTAGTAGAACCATAAGATCAGAGGCGGTTTTAAGTTCGGCAATGTCATCCTCTTTGTCACTGTCTACGGTCTTTTGGACTATCTCAAGTAGACATTCTACAAGGCCTGCTTCAACCAGCTGCAGTTTAATGATATCTGGATGAAGAATATCAAGAACATAATGGCTCCATGAGCTAAAATGCTTTTCATCTACCATGAGTCCAAATAAAACATAATGAAACCAGTGTGACAAAGCAGCAGGCAAGGTGCATGCCATACATTGGCATTGATACCATCTTTTCATTTATGGAAGCTGTACAGGCATCGTTGTCAACCTGCTGGTACTATGAGGGTAGTAAGTCATAGAAGACATTCTAAGATTCCAGAAGCGGCTACAGATGTTATGTCTATGAAATACTGGTCCTTATTCTTGGTTTGTAGCAGAGTTTTCAATATAATGACTCAATTATTCATTTTTGAAAGGCGAAAAGAAAAAAGTACTTTATGGTAATATAAGTGCATCTTGGATACTAAAAGAAGAAGACAACATACAAATAGAAATAGATTTTCTATAGAGACAAATACTGAATGGCAAAGAGCGAACAAATCAATACAAAGTACATGATTTGCCTCAGTTTAATAAAGATTTATTTGCCTTCCTGCAGCTTATGAGCTGTATTGAGCAACAACTGTTGCCCCCTGCTCCCCCACAAAGCAAATTCATATGCTTCTGCTCTGTGGAAATAGGAGGTGGGCTTTTCCTGTGGAGGCACAGATGGTTTCTAGTCTAGCCTTCTTAGTGTTATGTACACTTTGTACATGCAGGGTGATTTCTGATGCAGTGTTTTACTCAGCCATGTATTTTGAGGGCCAAACTAGACATGCATGTGATACGTAGCATGCAGCAATGTATCTTCTTTTTCTCTGATTAATTACAAGTGACAGAGGGGAATCTTACTTGGAATGCAGCATGAGGTGCCAACAGGGACTTTTTTCTAAGCATACTAGCCATGAAAGGGTGTGTGTGCGTGTGCTCCGATTAGGGTGACGAGGAATGAGATTCAAAAGACTGCTTGTCCGTATTTCTCTGCCTATATTCCAACCCCACCCACCCACCCACACTCTGCTTTGCAGATATGAACTTAAAATTCATGTATCTCAGTTTTCCCTTCCTGTGAAATGGGTTCCTGCTTCAAAGCAGAAAAATGTCAGCCCACAGCAGTGTGTTAGTGTGTTGTGGGGATCACACCTGAACTCCCCCTATGACAATAGTGATCTCTGTCAAGCAACTGAGTATTTGCCTCAGTGTGCCTCTGTGTGAAAGTCAATGTCAGTTTAATTTCTACATACTTGTAATGTATTGCTTAATTGTTCTTATGGTCTTTGCAAGCAAGGAGGATGGGCGGTGAACTAGATTTAGTTGACTCCGCCTATAATAACCCCTTGGCTCCACCCCACCAACCCCAACAGGCAACAGCTGTCACTGCCACATGGTAAATGGTAGTCTGTATGCTCCCTTCCTATGACAGACCTAGACAGCATAGTAAGAAGCAGAGACATCACCTTGCAGACAAAGGTCCATCTAATCAAAGCTATGGTTTTCCCAGTAGTAATGTATGGCTGTGAGAGCTGGACTATAAGGAAGGCTGAGCGCCGAAGAATGGATGCTTTCGAACTGTGGTGCTGGAGAAGACTCTTACGAGTCCCCTGGACTGCAAGGAGGTCAAATCAGTCCATCCTAAAGGAAATCAACCCTGAGTGCTCATTGGAAGGACAGATACTGAAGCTGAAGCTCAAATATTTTGGCCACCTAATGCGGAGAGAAAACTCTCTGGAAAAGACCCTGATGCTGGGAAAGACTGAAGGCAAAAGGAGAAGGGGACGGCAGAGGATGAGATGGCTAGATAGCATCACCGATGCAATGAATATTAACTTGAGCACACTTCGGGAGAGAGCGCAGGACAGGAAGGCCTGGCATGCTATGGTCCATGGGGTCACGAAGAGTCGGACACGACTGAACGACTGAACAACAACAACAACATGCTCCCTTCATGACTGAGTTCAGGTGAGAAAAGTAAAGTACAGATAACCCATTTCAGACTCTTCTAGTCAACAGGTTCTGTCGAAATTGGGTGCGCAGCTATTTCCAGTTTTCTATCTGTTATGAAAGTCCTTTAATGATGTTGGTTAAGGAAATTAGTAACAGAAAATAGTGAATGTGTAAGTGATGCTGCAGTTCTATACCACATACCTGAGAATGAGTCTCGTTGAACTCAGCGGGACTTACTTCTGAGTAGACATGTATAGGATTGTGCTGTGAATCAACCACCTTCTTAAATTTAGGGCAAAGTCAGCCATAACATTTTAATTTGTTTTATTTATTTATTCATTTAATATATTTATATATCATTGACCGCACTAAAAAATATCTTTATGCGGTTTTCAGTATAGAACTGATTTGAACACACCTATGCTGCATTCAGAAGCCCTGTTCAGGTATTTCCTTGAATGCATGAGGGCTTAAAATGGGTAGGGGGACATGTCTGTATGCGCTGGCTCTGCCCCCTACATCCCCATGTCCACCAACCCCTGCCCCCTCTATCCCCAACCTTGCCATGTTTAGTGGCAAGGTCTGAAGGGGCATTCTACTTGTGCTCCCTTGAATGTGAGTAGAACTCTCTGTGCCATTGGAGCCTCTGCCTCATCAGTGTCTCCAATTATGGTGAGAATTCCATTCGCATAGAAAATGCTGTAGCTCAGTGGTAGAGCACATTGTTTTCATGCAGAAGGTCCCAGATTCAATCCCTGGCATCTCCAGGTGTGGCTGGAAAAATTCCTGCCTGAAACCCTGGAGAGCTGCTGCCAGTCAGTGTACTGGGCTAGATGGACCAATGGGCTGTCTCAGTATAAGGCAGCTTCCTATGTTCCGAGCAGTAGAACACCCCTTCAGTCCTCTCTGCTCAATAAGGGAAGGTCAGAGACTAAGGAAGCTGGTGTACATGGAGAGTTAGGAGGTGGGACCAGGATGTGCTGCGCCAACCTGCTACACAGTTTAAGAAGTCATGCATTCAGGTGAATACCTGAACAGGGCTACTGGTATGGTGTGAATGTGTGTTCAAACCACTTCCATCATGCTTGGAATGTTATGTCTGTCTTCACCCTCTTAAAACTTTTTCCTGCCTCATCCAATAGTAAACAACACTGCTTTGAAATGTTCATATCTAAATTAGCTAAATAAAAATAGGCCAACTAATGCTTTTCACACAGACAACTTCAGCCAGCCAGCTTCATTAACAAGAACTATGATCTCTCTCTCTCTCTCTCTCTCTCTCTCGCGTGCGCTCTCTCTCTCCCCCCCCCTTCTGAGAAAAAAACTGTTACCAGCGACTCACCATTTTCTGCCAAAGGAGCCAAAACTTCAAAAATCATCTCCTTCTTGTCATGTTCTACTTGCTTTTTGAACAGCTTCACAAGCTCTTCGGCAATGTTTGTGTAAGCGAACTGCTCTTTGCTTGATTCTGTGAAATCAAGAAGGAGAAAGCTAAGGGCACAGAAAAACAAAATCAAGTGGCAGAACTGTTTCCTCTTCAGTTTATTAGGTTACTCAGTGCAGTGATTAACAGAGCTAAACAGTCTTCCCAGACAGGAACAACACACTCCAATACTTAAAACCTGTCACTAAATTAAAAGAAAAACATCTAGGATTTTTAAGATAAATGTGCTGACCTGAATTATTAATTATGTTCGAAGCTGTTAGAAATTTGCACCAGTGGAACATGAACGTACCCATAGCAACAGCGAAATTACTAACATATAAATTAAGCCTTCAGCTGCCGTCAGCCAAACAAGAAAAATTACACAGTGAGTGCACTGGGATTCTGATTGAAGAGATTAAAAGGTCAGGCCCGGTGCCTTAACATTTACAGAGATGAATGCTGGTGGAATTTGTTCTGGTGTTTCAAAACAGCTGAATTCACATGCCTAGATTCAACATCCTTTCTGGGTACCCCGATGTAGGGCTGCTTTGTCTGTTGGCTCTTCAAATGCAAATAGAATATTCAATTTATCGACCTGTCCTGTCACATTTTAAGATGTCAGTCAATCAATATATGTGCCAGTGTAAAAAATTACCTACCTAATGGTACAATCCTATACATGTTTAGACACAAAGAAGTCCTACAGTGCCCAGCATACCCCAGCCAGCATAGCTGCTGGAGGGATGCTGGGAGTTGTTGGACATTTTTCTGTCTAACCATGCACAGGATTGCACCCTAAAACTTCTAAGTCTAGACATGAGATGATCACTGCGCAGAAAAGGATTTTAGTAATAGATACCGCACGGAAATAATTATTATAATTAATAATTATTATGATAATTAATAAGAGCTATTATATTATTGTTATTTATTTATTGAGCACCATCAGTGTGCATGGTGCTTTACAGAGCTCAAGAGGTCAAATCCTTGCCCTACAATCTAAACTATGACATGTGGAAACAACAGAGGAAGGAGAGGGAAGTTGAGGCAGAGGGAAACAGGGAAGCGATATGTGTTGTTTCTGCTGCACGTGCCTTGGCTTAGTTATAGGCTGAGTTATAGTACTGCATGGGAACTACGAGACTGTTCCAAAGGCTTCACAGAAAAAGTGGGTTTTGGGATTCTAAGGACATAAGAGAGGGGGCATCACACAGGTGTTCCAGGAGACAATTCCAACCATGATTTTGAATATAAGAGCTAATGTAAGCAAACTTTATCTGGTTATTTATGTGCAGTGGCAATAGTACAGTTTTCCTGTCATTTATGCATGTACAGATGCACAACACAGAGTTTTGAGGGTCAGGGCTGTGACTGTCTTCTTTCTTACATGACATGTTGAAATGAAGCTTTCTGTAGATTTATACTTGTGACTTTTAGCCCACACAGTACCTTTTCCCAAACGAGTTTAATGTTGTGGTGGCACCAGTGAGGCTCAAAGTAACAAGTGAGGGATTTGCTCCCCAATAGCAGCCTGCCCTTGCCCTTTCCCACAGGAAATGAGAGGATACCCAGAAGCCTCTGCACTGTGCAGAGGCCATTGTAATACTCTTTTATTTGCCCTTGCACCTCTTGCTTCCTCCCTAACTTAGCCTCTCTGTCAAGTGCTGGAGATTTATTTATTTGTTTGTTACATTTATATCCCACCTTTCTTCCAAGGAGCCCAAGGTGGCATACACAATCCTCCTCCCCATTTTATCCTTACAACAACCCTGTGAGGTAGGTTAGGCTGAGAGTCAGTGACTGGCCCAAAGTCACCCAGTAAGCTTCATGGCTGAGTGGAGACTAGAACCCAGATCTATCGAGTCTTAGTCCAACATTTAACCACTATACCACACTGGCTCTCTCCTGTGCCCTTCTAAACATTATCCTAGTAACCTGTAGATGTTGCTCTAAAAACCTATAACTTTATAACTGCAGAAACATCTTCTGCGTCTTCTTTTTTATTGACGGCTGAGAAACAACTATACATTGTTGAGACACAAGATTTTCTTACAGGTGGTAAGAAAAATCCTACACAAAGGCACTGTAATTAAACCTTTAAAATAAGATATACAATAAACTTTATTTAAGTAGAAGCATGGATGGATGAACTCATGTGATGCCATTAGGCAGAAAGGAAGGAGCTTGAAAAGGGAGTTCGGGGTCCTTGAATAGTGAGCATGCAGGACAATTGTAGTATTGTTTTTCAATTTGAAAATTTGCTAGAAATAGTAAATAAGAATGATATAACATTGCTAAATAGAGAAATGATTTAGGGGTTGCATCCCAGGACTTACCAAGTTCTGCTAAGTTTCCAAACGCAACAAGGCACATTTCAGTCAAAGCCGAATTTTGGCAATGAATGCCCAACAATTTCACTAATGTTGGGATAACTCCCATTTTGATGAGCTGAGTCTGTAGGGTATCTAAATACAGACACACACACACACCACACACACGAACAAACAAAAAGACAAATGCATTTAAGTTAGCACTTCTCCTTGCATTGTCATCTCAATACTGCCTCCTTAGTTATTATCCAGTATCAAAAACATAACACTCAGGCAACTGTACAGTAAAAATATTTCTTCTCCTTGTTCCTTCTGATGTCTGCTTAGCATTCAAACCTACCATGGGAAAGAAATCCATATATGGTCCACTACATGAGAGAAACTGCTGCTTGGCATATCTACACAATAAACATAGATTAGTTTTATCATTTTAACTATAAGTCTTGTCCTCCTGCATTCCTGCCCTCCTCCTCCCCACTCATCCTCCACAAATCTTGGGAAACTGTAGTTTGCTGAGGGCCCTACACCCTCTTCACAGAACTACAACTCTCGTGGTTGCTTTGGAATGATTGTTAAACCATTTTAGGCGAAATCCTATGGCCGCTAGACAGTGTCTAGATGGCCATAGGATTTTTCAAGTTCCTAGAAATCTGACTCTCCACTCCCTCCTCTGCTACCTCATAGGAGGTGTGGTTCATCCCCACCTCTGTGCTTGGAAATGCAGCATGGAGCGCCTGAAAAGGGAGCGTTCCTGGGAATGGGGAGGGGACCGCAGAAGTGCTGGTATGATGCTTCCTATTCACTGTCCAGCCTCCCCCACCCCCACTCTGAGGCGCCCTGGCTAGACAGCCAAAATGGGCCGTTAAGCTACAAATGCAGGGTGACTGGAGTGCGGAGGAGAGGATCCCCTCCAAGCTCTGCCCGTCCTGCATTGGATAAGTAGCCACCTCTGAGTTTGGAGGCGGCCAACTATTCCCATAGGATTGTGCCCTTAAATTGCTAGTGAATATATATGCCCTCTAGACCCCGCATGAGTCATAGATTTATTAACAATAAAAAAGAGCAGGCTTGCAAGTACCATCCCAGTGTAATTAATATAATGTGTTATTTGTTAGACTTAGAGGTCTGTGTGTGCATGAACTACTGAATTGATAGCAATAATGATCCTCCATACCCAAATTGGGTCTGTGGGGTCATTACTAGTTCAGCAGATCCTATGCACAAAGACTTGGGATGGATCCAGACTTAATTATTCTTAGAGTAATAAACCCACTGAAATCAATAGCGCGAGTTACCCATGACTAATATACATCCCATTAATTTAGCACAACTAAGTCTGGATCCAACCTATAGCATGCAGGTCCTCTTCTACTTTTTATTTATTCTAAAGGAAGTGCTTGACACCTGATCTGGGCCACCACGAATGGGGAAGTGAGGTTTAAGCCTTCCCTCTCCAAAAGCTTTCCTCCCCAAATTCCCTTTTCCAGGGGTGCAGCAATTAAAAAACAAAAACACAGCCTGCATTGGCATGCATTTCCATGTACACATTGCAACTCTGCAGAATTATGGATTGTGGCCCTTTACTGCAAATCCTGCAGTCCGTTATATGTGTGCAAAGTCCTTTGATTTCAAGGGGATTTACATGTGTATACCAGTGTGCAAGATCACAGGGTTCTTCAATAAGGAAGGATTGTGACCAGGGCCGGCCCTATCATTACACAGTGAGGCAGGCACTGCAGGTGTCAGATTTGGGGTGACATGAAAGAGTAGCAAATTGTTAATTATCTACTTTGTTACTATTGTATTTTTACTAACAAGGATGGGGAGAAGTGCTTGTGGGATTTTCTGCCTCAGGTGCCAGAATAACTTGGCTGCCCTTGCGTACCATGCTCCTTGACTTAGGACTGGGTGCCATTTGCTGCTCCACGTCAGGCAGAAAAATGTCTTGGGCCAGCCCTGATTGTGGCCCAAATAAATGAATAATACCTTTGTCATTTATACACTCCCAAATTCCATCCTAAATTGCTAAGTAATACATCCCAAGGTTACAGGGAGTTAAATGGTTCTGTCATAGCACAACTGAATAACACTAAGGACCAGATTAAACTTATGATTAAAAATAACAGTAAGGTTACTCCATTAATCATAAAATGCCATTCCAGACTATGTCCAATAAAAGGTAAGTTTAGTGAAGAGTATTGGCTATATTAATATGATGTCAAAAGCATCCCCCTCTTTCCTTTACCAACAACACATTTTTGCTCTGAAACAGTAGCAAGGGTGGCCCTCCAGATGTTGCTGGACTTCACCTGTCATCAGCCCCAGCCAGTATGGCACATGGCCAATGGACAGGATTGATGTGAGCTGCAGTCCAGCAACATCTAGAGGGCCATGGGTTCCCCACCGCTGGAGCAAGGTAAGCAAGAAAAGGGATAGAACAAGTCCTTATGGGCACCTACTAAAATGTTATGCAAGCAAGTGAAGTCACAATATAGAGGACAAAAAGCTTGAGAACACAGAGAAGTTTAACAAAGAACAAGAACAGAAGATCTGAGAAAAGTCCTGTGGTCAATATGATGATGACATTTTTCAGTGAGGGACGTTTTTATCTATCTAAAATTATTTCTAGGCCACCTTTAACAGTGGGATGTTTTCCCTCCCTCCCTCTACATAATGGCTTGAATAAGTTGGCAAAGATGTTTTACGATTATCAGTTAGGAACACTATTCGTTGTTGTTTTTTAAATAACCAAAACAACAGCTTCCTCAATTTAGGGTGCAATCCTATGCATGTTTAGGCAGAAAAAAAGTCCTACAACTCCCAGCATGCCCCAGCCAGCCATGTAGGACTTTTTTTCTGTCTGAACATGCATAGGATTGCACCCTTAATGAGTAAAGTATATCTGCTTTGCAGTCAAAGCAAATGATGCAATATGAGATGTAGACTTGGGGTTTTTTTTGGATTCCTCTACTGTTTCCTCCTGAGCAGAATCATGGGGTCCTATAGCTTCACTTGCTGAAACAAACACAGATGTATGTGTGACAACCTTAATCCTTTGGTAAATGGCAAATCTGCAGTTACTTTTTTTTAACCAGATGGGCACACTTTTTTTTAACCAGACACTCATTTGTTCCAGACTCTTAAGGCACTGAACAACTGATTTGCTGTAGCAGAAATCCAGAAAAAATGAGCACATGATTCTACAGCAGGTGTAAAGGACAAGGCCTGTGTGTCATCCTTGGATCTCCCTGCAATGTACAATGTGGGTGCTTCATCCAAATGCCTGCCTTACACAGATCTTTACTCTGAGGGTCAAACTACACATTACATTACTTGAGTAGTGTGCAGTTGAGTCTATTTGTTTTTATTTGAAAGTAAGTGATCCAATTCGAAGCAGGACCAGTGTGTGTGTGGGATTAATTAACAGGGATCCCCTGCTACCTGTTGGCTTCCTGGAATCCCCCCACCCCCAACCTGGTGGATTAAAAAAGAAAAGCTTCCATTGACTAAGAAACAGTGTTTTAAAGGGTCCTTTGGTCTGCTCCAGAAAGGCATTTCTTATGCTCTTACAAAATGAAAGAAAATAAACTGTATTTACAAATATTTTGCATCCAAAGTTCTGAACGAATGAGGCTGTAGACCTATTCACACTTACCTGGGGTAAATCCCATTGAACTCAACAGGGCTTGCTTCCAAGTAGACATGTACAGGATTGTGCTGTGAAGAGTTTGTGTTCATACTTCTATTTTCAGCTTTAGTTACCTGGTTTAAAGGTGCAATCCGATGCACGTTTAGACAGAAAAAAGTCCTAAAGCTTCCAGCACTCCTCAGCCAGCCAGCTAGGGAATTGTCTGACCTTTTTCCTGTCTAAGCATGCCTAGGATTGCACCTACCCCTTTACTGAATGAAGTATGGTAACTCCAGTTTTTACAGACAATAGAAAATTACCAAGAATGATTCAACATTTGGTTCAGCCTCTTAAATCAAAACAAACAGTACTATTCAATACTAACTGAAATTATTTATGAGTAAGCCTTCCACAGATTGCAAGCCAATTAAGAGATCTCGGAAAGCCCTTACCCCCACTGTCATGGTGCTACTGAAGTTAAATTTAGGTAAGCCCATAATGCTACCAGCACATGTATAAAAGGTAATTCTACCCCTAGCACACATGAGGGGGTAAATATTAACCCGCTCTCCTTTAACTCCACTGCAAGTTGCTTAGAATCCTGAGGCTTCTTCAGATGTTACTTTGGCTGCTGTTTGCTAACACTGGAAGTTTGGGGAATTGTACGGGAGGACTTCATACTATGCATCCTTCCCATGGATATAACTGTGGTACAGGAAAGAGCCATGCTGCAGGAACTAGCATCACATTACTAAAGGTAATGCCACAAGGAGGCCTTGGGCTCCCTAGGAAGCCTGGAAAAAGCAAAAAGTCTTTAGAGGAACTGGTCCAGGAGAAGAACTCCAATTGATGGGAAGTATCACAATGTTCTAGACCAGCCTTTCTCCACCTGGTGCCCTCCAGATCTGTTGGACTACAATTCCATAGCCCCAAACAGCATACCATCTTGCTGGCTGGGACTGATGGGACTTGTAGTCCAACACATCTGCAGGGCACCAGGCTAGGGGAAGCTGGTCTAGAGTGTCTTTATAATTAAGCCTAGGGGAAGAAAGAGTCATGACAAAAGAATAAAAGGTCAGAAAACACAACACATAGAAAACAATGAATAGGGAATTCACATTCCTATAGTTCCTGTATTGCTTCAAAAGACATTAAGAGGCTATAACGGGACATATCCACCTATACAGGTTGTCTTTGGAAACCAAATCTCTACATTCACAGCCAAATTCACTCCAGAAGTTTCACTTCCTCAAGTGAACTCAGGTTTCAGATTCCTACGAAGTAATTTTTTATGCAGCACCATTTGCCTACGGCAGTGTTCTGAACACTGAACAATGCTTTAAGAGACATCTATGGTGATGTGGTGAAAGTAACATTCTAACTCACTCTTGCTTATAAGTTAAACCAACAGAACCTGCAGCTCATTATAATTGTAGGCAAAGATGAGGCCATCTTGACATAGAGCTAAATTCAAACACTAAGGCAACCTGTCTCCTTCTTTAGTGAAGAGTTCACAAATTTCACCGTTGAAAGTGAAGCTTACATTTTTAAGAGGAAGCATGTTATAGCCTGAAGAGTCTTTTCTTCACTGAATATTTTGCCACCACAAGAAATATCAGCTAAGTACAACACAAGACAAGAACAGGCCCTATATATTCCATAATAGGAAAGGGTACTGAATGGATTGTGATATGCAGTCTTGCAATGAGATTTTCTGGGCATGCTCTCCCATCCCTGCTCTGCAACTTCTACTCATTCTCCTCTTCCACATTCATCCTGCATTGGGAAACCACGACAGACAGGCAGACAGACAAAAGAATACAACAGCTACCACAGCTAAGTTTCATTAGCTGGTGCTGTGGCAGTGCAGAGTATAAGTGCATGTGTTTATATTTCTTGCTTGGTAGTTTGGAGGCAATTATTCCTTTCCCCAGGCAAGTGCATAGTTGCAAGGGTGATGGTACATGTACATATAGACCTAGTCACACATAACACTAACCCATGATTTATTTAACCCATGGGTTGCTGAATTCTGGGTTGTTGTGATGTGCAAATACAGCCATGCTTAAAAAATACACACACAGTTTGTTAACCCATGGTTTGTTGTTGGATTGTGAATTCTGGGTTGTTTAAACCATGGATTGTCATTACATGTGAACCCAGAACCAGCGATTGTTCATGGGTTGTTTCACCAGGTGAAGTGGCGGACAAGAGTGGAAAAAAAATAAACCCTATTTAGTCTAGATGCCAGTACTACAGAACCACAAAGCATTTGGGATACAGGGGGGAGTGGGCGAAGGAGGAGGGACACAAACAACCCAGGGATTGAGAAAATAAACCACAGTTTGTTCGATCATTGGCCAGACAAACCCTGAATAGGGCAACAAACCGTGGGTTAATCATTGGTTAAATAAAGCACGAGTTAGCATTATGTGTGAACCAGGTCATAGTGAAAAATGCATCTTTCATAGTGGAAGATGCATCAAATAATGCATGTGCCAGTGCAAATAATCACTTACCTAAAACGTATGAGCACAGGAAACTGCCTTATACCGAATCAGCCCATTAATCCATCTAGCTCAGTACCATTTACACCGAGTCTTTCTCAGCAATAACTGGAGATGCCAAGGGATCTTTCGAGCCTGGGACCTTTTACATGCAAAGCAACCACTGAGCTACAGCATTTCTCCTAAATTTGAATTTCAGTGGCTCTGTGTCCTTCAGCTGACACCCAAGGGCTGCCAATGAATGATACCTAAAGCGAATATCCCAAATATTTGATTTTACAGTTTTTGTTTGTACCAAGTCCAGAATCTAGGCATGGTTACATTTAATATTAAATAATGGAATAACGTAATCAAAAGGTAACAAAGTTTACCAGTTTTTTGTAAACTTTCTGTGTTTAAATAATATTTTAAGTAATCATTCTTTGGATCACTTCTATGAACTGTACTTGTATTTACTATTATATAATTCCAGCATACTATTAGTTCTGGAAACACAACTTTCAAGCAGTATGCAAATAACACAGACGTCACTGTAGACACAAGAATTAGCAAAGGAGAAACAAATGACTTGAATATTGATTCCATTTCAATTCTTGCCTAGGTAAGGTTTCAAGAGAAGGAAAAGAAATGTAAAGAGGCAGAACATAAATCAATCAATGCAATATCTTCAAATCACATACTTCTAGAGAGCTTGCAAGATTAAGACAGGCTTTTACACTACACTGTTATGATATTTTTTCAAAGGCAATGGATGAAAACACAAAATTGAAGAGACTGAAAACTAATGCAAAATGAAATGGGAAACTACAATGTAAATAATGGTTTTTAGATACATATATTGATATGTACACATACCCACAGCTCCAAAATAAGATTGGTCAGCCCACCACCTCCAAATATTAATATTATTAACAAAATACTAATAGAGAACAATTTTATATACTTTGTGGCTGCAATACTATACACACTTATGTGGGAGTAGGTCCCTTGAATTCAATGGGGCTCACTGGAGGCTGGTGGCTCCGATTTTAGTGGGGCTGTGAATCCATTCTGGGTTTCAATCAGAACCAGTCAGAATTCTAACAGAGTTATCCAGGTTGCTGAACCTATTTAGGGTTCATCACCTTGGATAGCTCCTTTGGGGTCCGTCTGGTTCTGAGTGAAACCCAGAATGGATTCAGAGCCCCACTGAAATCGGAGCTACCAGCCTCCACTGCTGGGGCTCACTTCTGAGTAGATATGTAGAATATGGCACTGTGTTATTTTCACATCTCAAATGAATAAATTAAGGAAGAGCATGTGGCGCACTTGCTAGAGTGTTAGCTAGAAAGACAGCAGCTTGCCTAAGGCACAGAGTGAGCACCTACGATTCCCACATCCTAAACTGTCTCACAGTTATATGTCACTCCTTGGAAGAAGGATGGGACAGAAATATAACAAGTGGGATTTGCAACAGAATGTTGCAGTGTGGCATGCGCCTGTTCAGTTTTTCAGCCAGCTAGCCATGCCTTCTTTCAAGATACTCCATTCAATTCCCCCGCCACCGCATCCCCCCCCCACCGCCATAAATACACTTGGCATTCTGTGCTTGCTTGCTGTGCATGTTTAGTCCCTCATTGAGCTTTTGGGGGTTCTTTTGGTACCCATAGGTTTTACTTCCTAAAGATGTTGTGTACTTCTGCAAACCTTCGGGACCCCCTGCGCATGCCAATACCTCCCACTTGTATCTCAGTGGCCCCATTTTGGCTACATTCCTGTTTGGACTCACCAGCTGAGTTGGCTATTAGGGAGAGTGATAATTACAAGCTATGGCCTGATCTTACAAATTCTCACTTATACACAGGGTTATGCCTGAAGAAATAATGACATATGGACCACAAATAAGGCTTTCATCAGTAAATATATTGTTGGGATGGAGCAAATGTTATACCAGCATAGCAGGCATACACCTCTGCAAACATTTAAGATGTGGGTGTCAGAGGTGTGTCTCATATTATCAACACACCCTGCAAGAGGGGAATAAAAAAGCGAGGCAAGGTTGCTTATGCCCATTTGAAAAGCTGTTCATCTGACTGCTGCAGTCCCGATCTACCACCACAATGCTTCAGAGGCTATAAATCAGGGGCTGGCCAAACTCTGGCTGTTGCATAGATCAAGTGTAGCTCCTGGGAGATTTTAGAAAGTAAATAAACATTTGTTGGCAGTTTGGTGGGTGGGGGGAATAATGGAAAACTGTCATTCCACCTCCCTCACCCTTCTTCTAGCTACAGGGTTGCAAAGCCATGTGTGAGGACACCAGCAGTGCAAATAGCTGAGCCCGAACAATTACATATCAGGGTGGGGATGACGTAGGAGGACCAGCAAAGGAGAAATTGTGGCACTGATAGCTGCTGCTGAGGGATTAACAAGCTACGAAAGCAGAGCTTTGATACGAATATTAAGGAGAGCGAAGCAATAGGGGCAGTGGAATATTTGGTTGCATCTTGTGACTTGACCATATGAAGTTCCAGACATATTAACCTTCATCTATTTTGCAAGGCACCACAGCTACAAATGAAAATGATTTAAAATTGGATAGGTCTTTCGCATGTTTGGTTTATTATGACCCAGTTCCTGAAACTGTGCCACAATCCACTTTGGAACAAATTGGAATGAAGTGGCAGGAGCTTGCTGACTGGGAGGTACTTATTTGGAAGGAATATATTTTCAGGGTAAAGGCTGGAAAGCAGCTGCTGAGTCTCAGGAGCAGGACAGTGCTGGGAGAGGGAAATAACTTTGTACATAGAGTGGTAGAGAAACTAAGGGTGCTTCCAGCACTATCAGTCAAAAGGCATGACTTGGTTCACCCAACACAACAATCTAGAGTATGGGATGAGTATGTGTTGCTGTTGAATCATGGACTGTTGTGTTGTGTGAACCTAGCCATGCTAACAAACCATGGCTTGTTAACCAGAACCCAACAATAAATCATGGGTTCTCTTCATGGGTTGTTGGTGGTTAACAAGTCACTGTTAGCATGGCTGGGTTCACTCAACACAACAACCCACGATTCAGCAATCATCCATGATTCAACAACAACCTATACTCAACCCACAATCCATAGCCTGGCTTGTTGTGTTGTGTGAACCCACTCATTATGCAGCTATTCCATCTTTTCCTCCTCAACAGATGTTTTTCTGGGAAGAAAAAAGATAGAGAAGCAGTGGCAAAACATGGGAGGGTTACAAATGGAGCTTGATGTCATCTGGACCCCCCATAAAATTCTGTTTGAGGCAGGATAATTGCAGGATAACAGGTTCATCTGGAAATACCATAACATAATACTGAGTGGCACCAGAGACAACAAGCCCTCCCCCCACACACACACACCTCAGCCCACACATATGTTAGGTCACCAAGAGAGGAAGGGAGGAGATAAGGAAGAAACCCTTGCAGATGCCATTCAGAACTGGGGAACAGACACTCTGCCGGAAACCTACTCCAGTTTTGTTTTGTGGCAGCTTAATTTAGCTGCTGTAATGCAATTCCCTCCCTGAACATTCTTGCTTGCCAAGATCAAAGACTTTCTTGCCCCTGGCCTGTGGGTGAACAGGTTTGTTCTGAAGGCTGGACAGCCCATTATACCCCTCCACACTCTGGAGATGACTTGGAAAGCAAAGGACTGCCCCAGAGTTGTGGTTCTACAAACATTTCAGTATCTTCATTGTAGCAGTATTCTTTTCTGCGCCCAGAGAAAATTAAGGATGCTGTGCTAAAATGAAGAAAGCCAGAATGTGGACATGAGTATTATAACCACGGATGCAAAAATCTGGGTGCCCAGGAGCAACTAAAAACTGGGCCTGCAAAGTTCAGGAAGAAGGTTGTTTTCGCTGTTTGTTTCCTTGAAAATCTCACTGATTCCTAAGTTTTGCCAACATTTCTGCAAGTGTGGTTGTAAAAGGATGGAACCAGTAAACTCCACCCACCTCCACCTGAACCTCCTGAAAATGTGATGCTTTATATTTTAGGATTCACATTTTCTAAGTGTGCCTTTCCACAGACACATTGTCAAAACACCCACATGCACACTCCTTGGAATTATACCACCAGAAATATCTGAAGTCCCTACAGATTTATTTATTTTTTTACAGAGATATCAGGTAAAAATATGAGGACATCGTTGGTAATGCAAATTTTCCTCTTGGATGGAATGAGTAGTTCATTTAATATTTATACATTGTTTGGACTGCTCAAAAGCTGTTTATCTAGGATCTTAATTTATAATTAGTCGATTTAGAAAAGTACTCACAAGTGATTAGGCAGAACAACTAGTTTAATACGAAACCTCAGGGTGTGGGGTGGAGGGAAAAGCAAATTTTGGGGAGCTGTCCAGTCATCCCATTTTTTTAGAAATAATTGGTCTCTCTTATTCCAGATTCATTCAAAGGAACCCAAGGAACACTTCAAAGATAGAGAATTTTTTTACATTGGAACCATTTACAGACAGAAAAGAAGTTAATGAGAAGATTTCACAGAATGGGAAAGAATGCCATTAGAGCTATGTACCATACATGATATGTATGGAACAGCAAAGGAAGCAACTTTGTTATCAAGGGAAGCAACAATGTACTATGATAAAGGTTCTCATAATTCTCTACAAAAAAGCCAGTTCCCAATATTTAGTCACCAGATGGGGACTGGTTTGACTCTTAACGATTCCCAGTGGCCCAGTTTGGATGTACATTGTTGGCTTTTTAAAAACATCACTTCTGAAACTGAGAAAGAGAACTGGGGCTATGTATTACTCCCTCACCCAACCCCCTCTCCACATGCCAACTTTGGTGTAAGATCCGGTTTGTTTTAAACCAATGTTTCCCCCTTACATCTGAAACAGGAAACTCTGGTTTAAAAACAAACCAGGATCTCCACACCGAAACCGAAGTCAGCTCAGCACACAAAAGGAGAAGTATGAAGGAAGCACATGCTAGCTCAGTGCTCATTCTCAGCTTGAAATGTATGTCCAAACTGGGTCGCTGAGTTCTATAGGGGAGCGCAGATGTTCCTCAAGTTGGGGGTGAGGAAAGCCGGACAATGCCTTCTGCCCATCCCATTCTACACAACATAGAGCTTGCCTGCCTGTGAAAGTTGCCCCACACATTTCAGCAGAGGAACCAAAGCTGTATGAGCAAATGCAAAACTGCTACCTCCATTGAAATGAATGGGTTAGCCCAAACTTTTAGAAACTCCATGTGGACATGGAAACAGCACACATGGGACTCTGAACTGGGACAAGTATGTATCGCAACTGCTCTGATGGTATTTAACGATATTACAATAGTTTTATTGCTACAATGGGAAACACTATTTTACCTATAATCAAAGTAGAAACTGTTCTTTTTTATTTGTTTTAACATTTTCTTTTTTTAAAAAAAGTTATATTTAAAACAAAGGGTTTTTTTTTTTTTTTAGCATTTTTGTTTACCATTCTCATTGCTATAGTTCATCAGCATGCCACAAAAGACAGTCAAGAGCTTCTCACTGGCTGGATCTGTTTTACTGCACAGTGACCTTAAATGGTCTACTACAATCTGTGCCCCACCTGCATGGTCAACTGCGTTTCTGCCCTCATCTGTAAAACAAAGAGTCAAGTTAAAAATAAAATTTAAAAAGCACTTAAGAGTTCCAAACATAACAATAATCATAAAGAGAAAGATGGTCTTGGATTATTAGTGCTATTGTAATCACAATATGGATGGGACAAAGGTATTTACAAGAATGCTTAAGTGGAAAGCTGCTACATGAACCTTATTTTAAGGACAATTTCTTGCAAAATATGAACTCAGGTGCGTAGGGAGAATCCCAGGACCCATAATCGCCCCTTCAATCGGTCCACCATACAACAGCTATTGCACTTCTCTCTCTGAGCAAGAATGCCAAGGGACAGGGGACTGAGGGAGAAAAATGATTCCTTTATTGGGAAGCAAAAGATAATAGCAGGACTTAGGCTTTCTCAGAGCATGGGATAGATCCTGCTTCACAGCAGAGGTATCACAGAGCATCAATGGTTTTTGGAAATATATTTGAGGACAATAAATCATGCAAATAGAGACCACCTAGGGAAAAAAAAGTTAGTCAATGAAAGGCAGAAAGGTATCCTCAAAAAAGCAGACAAGGGCCTGAGCTATCAGAGAAAAACAATACTTTGCAAATTCATTTTCCATCCAAGCACCTTGAAGAGTTTTGTAAACACCAGCTTGTTGAACCTGCATGATGTTGTTACGTGTGGAAATGAAATCGCTTTCAATTGTTTGAGACAAATTTCATCAGCAGAGCAAGATGACCTAATTTTCAATAATGCGCACTTGAAGAGCAAAGAATACTTTAATGCTTAATGGTCTGCACTTACCATACCTTAGAACCAAAACCATGGTACAGGCAAACCATAGTTTATTTTAGAGCTGTTTGTCATCTGCTTCAATCTTTCATCTGCTCAGCTAACTAAGATTTCAAGCTGCTTGCATTTGCTTCCCACCTGCTCAGCAAGCAGATATAAGGAATAGTGCAGGGAATTCTGGAGGCAGAACAATTACTTTAACCATGGTTTGCCTGCTTAGATGTCATGACAACTCATAGTTACCATGAACTGTAAACTTGCAAGTCCACTTGAAACCATGATTTGATTCCGGTTTGCTGGCTGATTGTAATCCCTATTTTGTCAGTTCAGACATCACAGCAAACCCATAGTTAAGTTTCCTTGTTGAGATAGTATGCTGGCAACACAGTCAAGAACAAAATTCATTTGGTATGGACCACATACCCCAAAAAGTAAGTGTTATACCACATTATTTCCAAGCTTAATTAAAAGGGATGCAGGGAACCAAAACGTTAAACCTCTTTCCTCTTCCAAAAAACCCAGATCTTTGCAGAAGACATTACTGCCAAATGAAGCTCAAAATTTTTCAGCCAAACCAGAAAAAAATTGTTAAATACAGTAGGGAATATGGTAGGAAATGTGTTAGGTAGTTTTAACCATCCCCATGCATTCCCTGAGATAACGTTTATACATGGAGGTTGTAGTCAGATGCTTGCAAACTCACCTTTGAGCATTCAAAAGAATTGTCCTTCTCCAAAAAATGAACTTTATTTACAAGGTTTCAGTATATTTCCACTCATTGTTTCCTACACTTCTTCTTCCCACCCTAAATATTCAAAATTGCTCTTGAACTCTCAGTATTATTTTCTTCTATTCTTTATCTACAGGGGGTAGCAAGGTTCTCTCTATACCGTATCAAATTACACACAGGAGACACCAAATATCAGGACCTTTCTCCATGACATGTCACATTTTTCACATCAAATGCTATCCACAAATCTTATTATTAATGCACTGGGTCATCAAAGAAATGAATAGGGACTCAGTTAGGTTTAGCGGTAGCGAGTACTTTCTGGGGCACAGCTATTGGATCACTTTAAAAAAAAGGTTTTTAAGGTATCCAGGATGTGGGGGGAGGGGAGAGGAAGAGAATGACACCATGTACACTGCCAAAAGTATTTTGGAGAAAGGATCAGATAAAAAGTCCATCATCATCACCATCATCAACAACTATTCTTATCACTTCACCCACCAAAAGAAGAGTCACATGCTGCAGCTTATGATGGGACCACTGCAGTAGAGGCTCCAAAGGAGCTATCCAAGGTGCTCAAACCTATCTGCAAAATAGATTCAGCACCTTGGATAGCTCCTTTAGAGTTCTGGCTGATTCTTACTAAAACCCAGAAATTGGAGCCACCAGCCTCCACTGGACCACTGAAACAAACAGAAGGTTGTATCAACCTTATGCTAGGGGAAAAATTACAAGAGTTGGCATTGTTCTGCTAGCACAGGGGTGGGCAACTTCTGCAGATTGGGGGGCTTCATTGCCCCCACTGAACCCACCAGGGGCTGCACACAGCCCCCACCAAAATTATGGCCACTGCCACCAAATTTACAGCTGAATTTGCTGCCACAGTAGTAAAAATCACAGTATTTTTGCCACCACGGAAAATTTGACAGGGGTGGCAGCAGGGACAGGCAGAGGGTGAAAAACGCCGGGGGTGGGGACTGCATGAAGCCTAAAGGCCACGGGTTGCCCACCCTGGTGCTAGTGGGTGCACAACCATTAGCAGAACAGCTAGCACAACTGGTTTAAGTAACAGCTAGTCTAATGAAATTGCACATGGAGTTGTGCATTGGCTTGTGAGATGCCTTTTGGTGGTGGCCCCCCATTTATGGAATAATCTCCCTGAGGTTGCCCAGCTGGCACCAACATTGTCATCTTTTTGGTGCCAGGTTAAAACTGCCCTCTTCTCTCAGGCATTTGGCAGCATATAATGAGTCTCTGGATTGTCTCTGGCTGATTGTTTTAGATACATGTTGTTGTTGTGTGTGTTATTTGTTTTACGCCATTACGTGAATGGTTTTTATATTTTATATAATGTGTTTAATAGTTTTTAATTTTTGTGAACTGCCCAGAGAGCTTCAGCTATGGGGTGGTATAGAAATATAATGAACAACATGAAATGAATGAACAAGACTGAAAAGCCACATGGAGTGCACAGATAAACCAAAACGATTCATGGCCTGTAGCTCATGTGTTGCGGGGGCGGGGGGTTGCTTCTTTTTATCAGGTTATAAAGGAGCACCAAACATCTTTCAAATAGGATTCTTGATGCTTAAACTTGTGTACGGATCCATATTTCTTGCCTTGATAAAATAAATCATAACAAATTAATAGCAAGCATACAAAATAAAATCAAAACACTAGGTTGGAACTAGCAGTGGCCATCCATGAATGGAAAGTGGGAAGGCAGGGAGAGGTGATTTTTGCTAATTCCCCCTTTCCCCTGCCCATGCTATCTCCTACCTGCAGGAACAGATTTTCAGGGGCAGGAAGAGGAATCAGCAAAAACAGCCTCCCTCGCCCTCTGTTTGTGGGAGATGAAAGTGCTTCAGTCCAAAAGTGGAACTCCACGTGTGGATCTATGGATACAACCTAATTAAAATTAATCTGGGTTAGAGAAAACTGCCAGAGATTTTGATTTTAAGCTCCATGTTCACATCAGCACCATACATCTCTCTTGCAAGGGACAAAGGACACTATAAATTCAGAATGCTACATGTTGTTTGTGTCAGGGCCTTGTAGGTTATAGCCAGGATTTGATTAGAAGTAGCCTGGAAGGGCTTGGGCCAATTCAGCCTCTGGAATGTCAGAATCTGTGTGAGCTTCTCTCTATCAGTGTTCTCAGAGAAGAGCCAGGGGGAGTCACCCAACTCCCTGTCCACCTGCTGGTCTGGCCTTGGCAGGAAGGAAGGCTGGAAGCTGTCTGTGAGAACCTGACAGAGGTGAGGTAAGTTTGCAGAAGGGTCACCCACGTTGAAGCATCACTGCTGGAGGGCTGAGCAATGACGCCCTATTTAAACAGGGACCTTGCTGAAATGCTAAAGGCTCTTGTCTGCAAAGGGATCCGGAGGGGGTGTCTTACAGTCACACCTTCCCTTTTAAACGGATGCAAAGGCAAAGAGCCTTTGCTAGGAACATCTCGTCTTCATTGCCTGAAGCCTTCTCTGTTTGGATCTATCAGCGTCTGGGCTTTTGGAGGCACTCTGCACATGGACTGGAACTTTGGATTTGCCACGAAAAGTACCGTGAAGCTTTTCATAGACTTGAACTCTGGTTGCTGTGGATTGTATGTGTCTGTTTGTCGCCAGATCAGCGTACTGGCAGGCTGGGTTTGATCTATGACTTTTGGACTTTCCTCTGCCTAGACTCAAGCACTGTGGAGTTACCAATGTGAAAGTGGTGGTACGGAATGTCCTGTGTGTCTGGGTTTACCCTTCCTTTGATCTTGATAGGCCTTGACCATGTAGTCTGGAGTTATCAACAAAAGATTCAAAGTTGGACTCTCTATGGGTGTGGTTTGTTTAGGCCCTTCAAGAAGTTATCCCTTGATTGCCTGATGGGTTCATTCCAGGAATCATTCCCTTTCCATGGCATTGGAACCCCATGAAAGGATTGCCTGGGTTAGGTACCCAGCAATCCAGAGTCCCTTCCCTTATGTTCAGAACCATGGAGAATGACAACGGGGAAACCACATTGATGAGGATCTCAGTCACCATAGTAGTGTTTAGCTATGGACTGTTCTGGAATTACATAGAGCCTATAGCAATTGACCGTCAGCTATATGATTTCTGAAGAGTGTAACCATTAAGCTTTTGCTATGGTATTTCCTACAATAAAGAAATCTCACTGATTTGGGTGTCCAGTATCAGATTGCATGAGCATGTGTGCTGGGGGGATCAGGAAACCTGACAGTTTGTTAAAGACTCCCTTCACTCCCTTTCTGATTCTAGAGTACCAGAGCTGTCCACAGAATACACCCCCTAAATCCCAATCCAAACAAGTTCAGAATGTGCCTGTTCACTACTGGTTTGTCTTATTCTTTGCTTGACTGTTACCTTGTCAAGTTCAGCAGCAAAGTGAACTCCCACACAAAACACATCCAATTTCTCGAGTAGCTTGGAAGGGTTTTTTTTTAAAAAAAATTATTTAAAAAATGCAATAGTTTAAAACAGCAAAAAACCAACAAACCATGTGTGGCTCCGTTGTAAACCTAATGAGCAAACACCCATCACAGCTTCAGTTTGCACCACTACAGCTCCCTATAAGTATTTCTTAAACAAGCAAAAGCCAACATACACACGCGCGCACGCACGCACATACACACACACACGATTCTCTTTAATGGCTGTAGTCTTTTACACCCAAGTGAATACAGAAATACCACACAGTGACAGGCTAGTATGTAATTGAATATATACAATTTTGTATATAACTGAATGTCATTTTTACATGCATCCATTGGGAATGGAAGCTGATCATAACTAAAAATCCTACCCAATAAACCTAATCTGTCATTTATTCTTTCAGCTCCCTAAGCTCTCTTTTTATCTTCTTATGAGCCAGAGTATTTTTTCTTTACACGAACAGTTCCTTATTTATTAATAATTCTGCACATACTCAGGAACTGTCAAAGACTTATTGGCTCCCTAGGGTTGTGTGTGTGTGTGTGGGAGGGGGTGGCTCAGGGGACCAAAATTACCTTTCTATTTTTTCTTCTTTAAGGAATGGCAAGTTATACTATTTAAAAAATAGCCATTAACGTGCTTAGCTTTACATAATACATTTCACAGAAGTCAACCAATTAGCTAAACAAGTATTTGTAAAGCAAATAAATATGAATACTTTGTTTTCCAAAGCTGAAATTAAAAACAAAGAGAGACTCATTATTCCATTATTTTTATTCAGCAATGTGGACTTTTGTGCATCACTATGGAGGACCACTTTTAAATTATATTTCTCAGCAGGGGACAGGATAACTGTGGAACAAAAACCTTTCTTTAAATGTAGTTCAATTTATTTTAAGCTGTCAAGTTTTTCTAGCATTCCATATACTAGCATTCCATATACCAAGAATATTTTATTCTTTAAAAGCCTCCCAAAGGAGTTCTTTGAAGACCTGTATATTCTCAGAAAAGTATTTTCAGTCTTAAACAAGGATGCCCTGAAAACCTCTACGGTCTAAGACTATAAGGATTTAGTTATTCCATTCAAGTTCCAGAATTCGAATGTTAAATTACACACTTGTGAGGAAGTCTCAGGGCTGTTTCCAATGCTATAATTTAAGTCAAATGAATGCTTTTGCAAGTTTTTAGACTGCAAAAATCAGAATGTAAGGAGGTTTTTATATATATTCATAAATGGTGTCTCCAGGGTTTCAGACCGTGGGCATATAAGTAGACATGTGTCTAAAAACTTCTCATTTTACAAGTCTAAACATGGGAGTTTTTAGACTTGTAAAATGAGAAGTTTTTAGACATAAAAACTAAACATGGGAGTCCCCTTCATGGATCACTGCCTTGTTGTGGCGAAGGGGCTTGCGTAACTCAGTGAAGTCATAAGCTATGCCGTGCAGGGCCACCCAAGACGGACAGGTCATGGCAGAGAGTTCTGACAAAATGTGGTCCACTGGAGAAGGAAATGGCAACCCACTCCAGTATTCTTGCCAAGAAAACCCCATGGAACGTATCACAAGGCTAAAAGATATGACGCCGGAAGATGAGCCCCTCAGGTCGGAAGGTGTCCAATATGCTACTGGGGAAGAGCAGAGGGTATTTCCAAGTAGCGCCAGAAAGAGTGAAGCGGCTGGGCCAAACCCGAAAGGACACTCAGCTGTGGATGTGTCTGGTGGTGAAAAGAAAATCCGATGCTGTAAAGAACAATATTGTTTAGGAACCTGGAATGTCAGATCAATGAATCAAGGTAAGCTGGAGGTGGTCAAACATGAGATGGCAAGATTGAACATCGACATCTTGGGAATCAGCGAACTAAAATGGACAGGCATGGGCGAATTTAATTCAGGTGACTATCATATCTACTATTGTGGGCAAGAATCCCTTAGAAGAAATGGAGTAGCACTCATAGTCAACAAAAGGGTGGGAAAAGCAGTACTGGGGTACAATCTCAAAAACGATAGAATGATCTCAGTACGAATCCAAGGCAAACCATTCAACATCACAGTAATTCAAGTCTATGCCCCAACCACTGAGGCCGAAGAAGCTCAGGTTGATCGGTTCTATGAAGACCTACAACACCTTCTAGAAATAACACCAAAAAAAGATGTCCTCTTCATCATAGGGGATTGGAATGCTAAAGTAGGAAGTCAAGAAATCACCGGGATAACAGGCAGGCATGGCCTTGGTGTACAAAATGAAGCAGGACAAAAGCTAATAGAGTTTTGCCAAGAGAACATGCTGATCATAGCAAACACTCTTTTCCAACAGCACAAGAGGCGACTCTACACATGGACATCACCAGATGGTCAATATCGAAATCAGATTGATTATGTCCTTTGCAGCCAAAGATGGAGAAGCTCCATACAGTCAGTCAAAACAAGACCTGGAGCTGACTGTGGCTCAGATCATGAGCTGCTTCTTGCAAAATTTCGGCTTAAATTGAAGAACGTCGGGAAAACCACTAAACCGTTCAGGTATGACCTAAATCATTTCCCTGATGAATATACAGTGGAGGTGAGGAATAGATTTCAGGGATTAGACCTGATAGGCAGAGTGCCTGAGGAACTATGGACGGAGGTCCGTAACATTGTTCAGGAGGCAGCAACGAAATCCATCCCAAAGAAAAAGAAATGCAAGAAAGCCAAGTGGCTGTCTGATGAGGCTTTACAAGTAGCTCACGAAAGAAGGGAAGCGAAAAGCAAGGGAGAAAAGGGAAGACATACCCAACTGAATGCAGAGTTCCAGAGAATAGCAAGGAGAGACAAGAAGGCCTTCTTAAATGAACAATGCAAAGAAATCGAGGAAAACAACAGAATGGGAAAGACTAGAGATCTCTTCAAGAAAATTGGAGATCTCAAGGGAACGTTTTGTGCAAAGACGGGCATGATAAAGGACAAAGAAGGCAGGGACCTAACAGAAGCAGATGAGATTAAGAAGAGGTGGCAAGAATACACAGAAGAACTATACAGGAAAGATCTGAATGTCCCTGATAGCCATGATAGTGCGGTCACTGAACTTGAGCCGGACATCCTCGAGAGTGAAGTCAAGTTGGCCTTAGGAAGCATTAGTAACAACAAAGCTAGCGGAGATGACAGTATTCCAGCCGAGCTATTTAAAATCCTAAAAGATGATGCTGTTAAAGTGCTGCATTCAATATGCCAACAAATCTGGAACACTCAACAGTGGCCACAAGACTGGAAAAGGTCAGTTTACATTCCAATTCCAAAGAAGGGCAACGCCAAAGAGTGTTCAAACTACCGCACCATTGCGCTCATTTCACATGCCAGCAAGGTGATGCTCAAAATCCTACAAGCTAGGCTTCAGCAGTATGCGAACCGAGAACTACCGGAAGTACAAGCTGGGTTTCGAAGAGGCAGAGGAACTAGAGATCAAATCGCCAACATTCGCTGCATCATGGAGAAAGCAAGAGAATTCCAGAAAAACGTCTATTTCTGCTTCATTGACTACGCTAAAGCCTTTGATTGTGTGGATCACAACAAACTGTGGCAAATTCTTAAAGTGATGGGAGTACCAGACCACCTTACCTGTCTCCTGAGAAACCTGTACGAGGGTCAAGAAGCAACAGTCAGAACCAGACATGGAACAACCAATTGGTTCAAAATTGGGAAAGGAGTACGACAAGGCTGCATATTGTCACCCTGCTTATTTAACTTATATGCAGAGTACATCATGAGAAATGCCGGGTTGGATGAATCAGAGGTCGGAATTAAGATTGCTGGGAGAATTATCAACAACCTCCGATATGCAGACGATACCACCCTAATGGCAGAAAGCGAAGAGGATCTAAAGAGCCTCTTGTTGAGGGTGAAAGAGGAGAGTGCAAAAGCTGGCTTGAAACTCAACATTAAAAAAACGAAGATCATGGCATCTGGCCCCATCACTTCCTGGCATATAGAAGGGGAAGAAATGGAAGCAGTGACAGATTTTACTTTCTTGGGCTCCAAGATCACCGCAGACGGTGACTGTAGCCATGAAATTAAAAGACGCTTGCTCCTTGGGAGGAAAGCTATGGCCAACCTAGACAGCATAGTAAGAAGCAGAGACATCACCTTGCCGACAAAGGTCTGTCTAATCAAAGCTATGGTTTTCCCAGTAGTAATGTATGGCTGTGAGAGCTGGACTATAAGGAAGGCTGAGCGCCGAAGAATTGATGCTTTCGAACTGTGGTGCTGGAGAAGACTCTTACGAGTCCCCTGGACTGCAAGGAGGTCAAATCAGTCAATCCTAAAGGAAATCAACCCTGAGTGCTCATTGGAAGGACAGATAATGAAGCTGAAGCTCCAATATTTTGGCCACCTAATGCGAAGAGAAAACTCTCTGGAAAAGACCCTGATGCTGGGAAAGACTGAAGGCAAAAGGAGAAGGGGACGGCAGAGGATGAGATGGCTAGATAGCATCACGGATGCAATGAATATGAACTTGAGCACGCTCCGGGAGAGAGCGCAGGACAGGAAGGCCTGGCGTGCTATGGTCCATGGGGTCACGAAGAGTCGGACACGACTAAACGACTGAACAACAACAAAAACATGGGAGTACTTTTCAGCAACAATGCAACTTAAAATCTTAATTTAGGATGTAGTCCTCAAGAAATGATGCCAAATACACAAACTGACAGGCAGCCCGATGAACTCACAGTGACCACAATTTGGTACTCTACCATGAAATATTTGAGTTCTGACAGGATCAAGGGTGTTCTGTATTTGATAGGTATTTCTGCTCATTTAAGCAGGGAGGTCATGAATGACTAGGCATCATCTTTTCAGGAACTTTCTCACAGAGATTCACTGGATTTCTTATCACTTTAGATAAGGGTTATCCAACCATTTTTGGTTGGTGGACACATTTGAAATTTTGAGAGTGTCATGTGTGCCTTCACAAAATGGCTGCCATGGACGGTTGCCCATTCACAAAATGGCTGCCACAGTGGGGATGGCTGATCACAAATACTCATTTCCCAAAAGGCAAACTGGTGAGACTCAAGGAAATGTATCTTGCCCAAGAACCTAATTACAAGGCAGAGGTAGAGCCTGAACTCCCAAACCCATTATTTTGAACCCAAATTAAGATGGCACTGGAAGGCAGCACTTCACTTTGCAGCATGCCAGTCTCCCACTTAATTATTTTTAATAATAAAAAAATTTTAAGAGATAAAATAAAAACCAGGAGAAACACCAAGAGGGCACCAAGAGAGATATCTGTGGCACATTGGTAGCCATGGACCCCATGTCAGAGACCCAGGAATTCTAGACATTTCGTAACTTAAACCACAGTTTTAAGATTAAGGGGCACAGTCACATTATACATATTCTGAGCATATCCAAAACACACTTTTAACAAATAAGGATATGAGAGAAACTGCATGAAATCGAGTTGGACCTTTGTCTGTGTAGCCTCATCATGTCTACTCTGCCTGACCGCAGCTCTCCAATGGTTTTGGAAGAGATCTTCTCTCAGTCTTTTTTCCTGAGACTGTTTAAATGTGAGGTTCCAGGTTCCTACGAAGTATATCCTTTGCCACTGATCTATGAAGCCTCTCTTTATTTTCCAAAAACTTGTGTGAGCCCCCCCCCGACACACACACACACACACAATTTTTAACACTGGCTTGCAAAGGAGAAAACAACATACACAAAACAAGAAGATAAAAATTGCTGTGGTGCCTTAGAGTCACTGATGAACTCTATTGTCTATGAAAATGCATGTAGCAACGGAACAATTAGTCTCCAATGTGTCACAGTACTTACCATAAAGATGAACACGGCTATTTTGTGAAAAGGAAAAAAGAAGCTTCTTTCTCTCCTGTCTTAGTATTCTTTCAGGGGCCCTTTCTATTATCTATCTATCTATCTATCTATCTATCTATCTATCTATCTATCTATAATTTCTATACCGCCCAATAGCTGAAGCTCTTCTAGATCCACTCCTTATACAGTTCAAAGAAAAAAATGTCAACACAGGTCTATACTTCCTCCACTTGTCTGTGTAACCTACTGTTGTGATCTCTGCATAGTGTAGGCAGTGAGAAGGAGCAAGGCTAAAGTCAGGAACAAAAGAGCAGGTTGTCCTGCAGTAAAGCTTTTCCAGGCAATGGCGGGAGGGGGCTGATACCTTGCTCGAGTGGAGACACTTAAGGTACTTAGAAAAGGCAAAACAGTTGCAAGATGCATTTTGATTATAATCACTAGGAACCTTCCGTCTGGAAGGACCCTTTATTTGTTTGTATGTATGTATGTATGCATGCATGCATGTATGTATTTATTACATTTCTATCTGCACAACAACCTTGTGAAGTAAGTTAGGTTGAGAGATAGTGACAGGCCCTAAGGATCAATCCTATGGTCTATCTAGACCATCACTCTGCTTCCCACTTTGCCTAGGCACTTGCTTCTAGGAAGCACAACCAGACCATGAAAGTGAGAACTGACTCCAGATAAGGAGCTTCCTGTGTTTCTATGCCACCTCAATGGTGGCATAGGAATGCAGGAAGCTCCCTCATGCAAAGTCAGGCCATTGGTCCATCTAGCCTAGTCAATAGTATTGCTGAACCTTGGTCCTTCAGCTGAGCTACAGCCCCTCCTGCAGCTTACTGCCTGTGAATCTAATGGTTCAATATGGCCAGTGATGGACTTACCCTTCCTGAGTCTGTTTAATCCATTTAAGCTAGTGGCCATGACAATGTCTTATGGTAGTGAAATTCATAAATTAATTATGAATTGAGCAAAGAAGTGCTTTCTTTTTGTTTGTATACACAACATATCAATCGATGGTCTTGTAGGCCCCTTCCAACCCTATGATTCTATGAACATCCATCAGTTGAACCGGGGCAGATGACATTAAGGGAACACTTATTTCCCTATGTCCCTGTAGGCATTTGGATGCCATATTAATCATATGTGATTTGAGGTTGATATTCCATTAGGATTGATAAAGAATGACCTGCCAAAATTGGCCCTGCTAACATTGGCCCTAATAGAAAATTTCCTCGAGCGGATAAGTATCATCTTCAACTTTGAAACACGTTCATGATTTCTCCAAATACAGTTCATTTCTGGAATTAACCTGAGATTTACTTTTTAACAACATTGATGGACCTTGTACAAACCTAGAGTATGTGTAACCACAAACACTTGAGCTCTGCAGTTTTCAGTGATTAAATTTCTTGGGTTGGATGCAGACTTAGTCATGCGCAGAGTAGATTCACTGAAATCAGCGGGACAAATAAGTCATGACTAACTTAAGTCCCATTGATTTCAATGGCCCCAATCTAGGTAAGACTAAATCTAGGTCCAATCCTTTATAAATATTTTGCATTGCTACTGGTTACGTTGTTACAGTCAAAGGTATATGCTATCCTCTGCCCTAACTTTTCTGAAGCTGTGCATAGTAT
Organism: Heloderma suspectum; assembly: GCF_057233095.1. Classification (NCBI taxonomy): domain Eukaryota; kingdom Metazoa; phylum Chordata; class Lepidosauria; order Squamata; family Helodermatidae; genus Heloderma; species Heloderma suspectum. Next base: position 32,122,242 of record NC_139462.1, on the reverse strand, counting down.
GCTGTTTGTCCACCTTCATTTCCATGGTAATGAACCCACAACTGAGCCAGAACTGAGAACTGCCTTTCTCATAAGTCTCATGAGAACCCCCAAGATTGACCACGACTGATCCCTTAAGTAGAAAGGCTGCAAGCAAACGTAATTTATGTGAAGGCTAGTTTCAGATCCCTCACAAAATCATCCTACTCCCATAAGGATCCTGTTGGACTTCCCCAGTTCCCTTCCCTCTCTGCATTCATTCAGGTTCAATTCTTTCTTTTTTTTAATACAGTAAAGTTCTAACGCAGGGACTACCACATCACTGTACCATATGTACAGAAACATGTGTGAAATAGGCCCACACATGGAAAACCTGAGAGGTACCATGTCAGTTTTGAATGGTTCATGCCAGATAAATCTGTGACACTGGTAATAATCTCTCATACCACAGTTTATGCCCACATTTATTTATGTATTTATTTATTTGCAGCATTGGTATACCGCTCCATATTTAGACAGATTCTGGAGCGGTGAACACTAAAAGATAAAAAATAGAATAAAAGAATAAAATCATGTTAAAATAATTACTATTTTTAAAAGGAAACAGAATTCTGATAAAACCATGGCCGGTCACCCAAGGAGGGTTCCTGAAATAAAGATGTTTTCAGGAGGCACCAGAAACAGCACAATGTTGGCACCTGCCTGGCCTCCAAAGGCAAGAAGTTCCATAGGAAGGGGGCCACCATACTGAAGGCTCTTCCCTACTAGATTCCCCATAGGTCCATGTGGAGCCACCATGAGCATGCCCTCTGATGACCTCAATGACCAGGCAGGTCGGTAAGGGAGAAGGTGCTCTCTCATGTATCCTGGTCCCAAGTTAGTTAGGGCTTCATACACTAGTACTAAAACCTTAAATCTGGTCCAGTAGTGAACAGGCAGCCAGTGAAGTTCCCTCAGCAAAGGAGCAAAAGGGGCAGCTCCCGACATCAGCCAAGCTGCTACATTCTGCACTAGCTCCAGCTTCCGGAGGAGCCTCAAGGGCATCCCCATATAGAGCATGTTGCAGTAATCCAGTCTTGAGGTTACTAGCGCATGTACCACTGTTGTCAAGCTATCCCTGTCCAGGTGAGGCCATAGCTGGTGAACCAGCCAAAACTGGTAAAAGGCACTCTGAGCCACCCTGGCCATTTGGGCCTCCAGCAACAGTGATGGATCTAGGAATACCCCCAGACTATGAACTTGATCTTTCAAGGGGAATACAACCCCATCCAGAACAGGTAATGAGCCTATCTCCCAGACTCGGGAACCACTCACCCACAGGGCTTCCGTCTTGCCAGGATTCGGCTTCAGTTTATTGGCCCTCATCCAGCCCATTACTGAGTCTAGGCACTGATCCAGAACTTGCACAGCCTCTCCTGATTCAGATGTCATAGGGAGACAGAGCTGCGTATCATCAGCATACTGATGGCATTTAGCTCCAAATCCCCTAATGACAGCTCCCACCAGCATCATATAGATGTTAAACAACATTGGGACAAGATGGTACCCCGTGGCACCTCATAGCTCAATTGCCAAAGGGCCAAGGGATAGTAACCCAATGTTACTCTCTGAAATTGGCCCTGTAAGTAGGGCCAGAACCACTGTAATACAGTGCCTCCAATGCCCATCCCACGGAGTCGATCCAGGCGGATAGCATGGTCGATGGTATCAAAAGCCAATGAGAGATCAAGCAGAATTAACAGGGTTGCACTGCCCCTGTCCCTCTCTTGATAAAAGTCATCCATCAGGGTGACCAAGGCTGATTCAGTCCTGGAACCAGAGCAAAACCCAGACTGTGGAATGGGTCTAGATAATCAGTATCCTTCAAGAGTGTCTGTGCTATTAGTAAATAATCAAGTTTGGATTTGGAAATGAGTGAAGGGTTCAATTATTCAGCCTACTGGCAAAATCTATAAAAGATGAATTAATATAATGCCCAATAAGGCAAAACTGAGAAATTACAGGCAGCAGGGGGGTGTAAAAAGCTTCAGAAATCAGCAAGATGATGATCCCATGGGCAATATTTCACTAATAAGTAAACTTGTACTGTTCTCAATACAAATGCATTGGTATTCATTTGTATTATGAGACAAAGATAAAGTATATAAAGATTTTGATATAATATTTATCCAGTGAAACCCACATAGTGAATACAAGCTACCAGTTACTTTTTTGGACAAGATGCCCTGATATTGCTGACTGTGTATGTAACTTAATGAAACAGCTACTGAACATTAAGATATTTAGAAACAGGGTAATTACATATACTAATATATAACATTGCAAAGTTTCACATTCATATTTAAAATTCCAACTTCCTATTTGCAAATGTCAGATATAGGCTAGATTATCTATAGAATAAAAAATACATCCTTACCTTTGCATAGGGAAGCTGAAAGTCGTAAACAGTAGAATTTACAGCCTAGCTATTAACCAAAATATTTAGATCTGTGAATGGCAGGATTCGCAGTCAAAATGTGGCACCTGTGATAGTTGTGCAAATCATGCATCTACAATAATTTCAAAACTACAGTGTCATTTGAACAGGAACAATCTAGGAACATAGGAATCTGCCATACTGAGTCACACAATTGGTCCATCTAGCCCAATACTGTTGAAGCTGACTGGCAAAGGCTCTCAAGGATTTCAGGCAGAGGTTTTTCCAGCCTTACCTAGAAGTGATGGGGACTGAACATGGGACTTCAGCATACCTTCTGCATTTACTTTTCCACAAAAATTTGGGGGTGGTTGCTTATCTGTAATATTTATGTCTGCAGCCTCAACATGATATTAAGGACAGTTAAGAATAAACTATACTTATCTAAATTGTGATTGTATCACACATTTATAGGCATGGCTGGTTCATGCTTTCCAGCTAGCCTAACCCCTCTGCTACAAAGCAAGGCTGTCTATAAAGCAGACACCATAATCCATACCAGAGCATGCAGGTGCACTGTATAATAGTGCCAGTAGACCACTGCATTTGTGATGTTAGGAGAGTAATCCTAGATAGCATCCCAGGGGCCATAAGATTGTTCAGAAAATCCCCTCCAAGTCCATAGATAGAGGGAAGCTCTGAGTTGTTTGTTTAAAGTTGGAGCCCAGCTCCCAGCCCCCATGGAAACCTCCATGGTTTCTTCCTTTGTGAGGTTGGAATCCAACCTCACAGAGGGTGGAAACTGGGTGTTTCAGGTGCATTCCAATGGGCCGGGAAGGGAGTGACCAAGGATCTGAGGGATCTTAAGCCCTCTCAGTTCCTAATCACACCCCGACCCAGGAAAACATTTAAACACGCTCAGAGCACAAATAAATATGTCTCTTCCATTGCTGGCAATGGGAAAGACTGATTTTCTTCTGTCCATGGAAGCCTTGCCTCCCTCTTGACTTCAGCCCTGCCAGCAAGAGCCAATAGGGCACAGGAAGGAGCAGAGCTTCCAATATTGGCACAGGATTTTTCTCAAAATGTATGGATCAGTTAAGAGCACAAATTTAAGCAAATCCCATCAAGCTTTATTACTTGTGTTGGAGAAAAATGGCATCGCTCCCGTTAACCCTATTAAAATTATCTACAGTAACAAAATTAGACAAGTCTTCAATTTTTTTAAAAAAGCATTTGCTTGTCTTTGTACATGAAACCCCATTATATTTGCCAAAGATTTGGCTGCTTCCGTTAAAAAAACAAGACTTCTGACAGCCTGTCATACAAGTTGGGCTTAATTGTGACAGCACCCACAGATGTCTCACAGAAATCAGCCCTGTCGACAACAAAACAAGAAAGAAAAAATGAACAACAAGAAACAGTCTTAAAAATAAAAAAATAAAACATTGATATTTGAACACTTACGGCTGTCATAGCATATGTTGCCCAAGGCACGTCCTGTTTGAAGAAGCACTTCCTGATCTTTGCAGTTTAAGAGTTGCACCAACGGTGGGATCAAGCCAGCATCCACACATGGATTCCGCATAAATTCTACAAGCCAAAGAAAGAGGTTGAATTAAAGGCTAGTTGTTGGGAATTGACTGTTTCTTGTTAACACTGCCATTTTTCCTCCAGCGGATAGATTTTCTGTTCCAAATTCACATATACCAGAAGCACTGCAGCTGCCTCTATGAGAACTAATTTATGTATGGAACAAAAACACTCTAGTTCCAACAAACAAATAAACAAAAAGCCCTAGGAATTATGGACATGTTCAAACTTCTGTGGATTCATTTGGTAAGAATAAAAAGTATTTTAAATAACTTTTGTTTTGCGATAAATTAAACATTTTTGGGAGCATATTTTGGGAACAATAAATACTGATACAGAAATATCTGAATATCATCAACACTTGTTCTGCCCCTCATACATTAAACAGGATCTACACAATCCAATGAAAGAAGATCTAGTTTAAAGCTGCTGAACTCCTGTGTCTGAATAAAATCTCTTCCTCTGATACTGAACGTTGATTAAATCGTAGATGGAAGTAAAACAAAACTTCAAAGCTACAGAACAACGCAGACAGTGGGTTAAGCATAAAATACTATTTCAGTAGTCTAGGCAAGGACAAAAGGGTTTTACCCAACTGATTAGGGCAAACTTCCCTAACCTAGGGCCCTGCAGATGTGTTGGATTGCAACTCCGATTGTTCTGGGAATGATGGTAGTTGCAGTCCAACACATCTGGAGGGCTCCAGGTTGGGGAAGGCTGGATTAGTTTGATGGACTTAAGACAAAGAACCCTCGGGGCTCCCTGTTTAACCATGTCAGGCCTCAAGTAAGTCATTCAGTGCTCTGTTTATAAAACAAAAATAGAAAGCAATGCACTGTACAAGATTGCTGCTTGGGGAGAAATAATAATAATAATAATTTTAAAAATTAACATTTGTATAGCACTTTCAAAGTGTTCAAACCGCTTTACATTCATTATTTCTGGCCAAAACAGGCCGTATGTCTTTTAATATTTTTTTTCATTCTTTCATTTTTCATTTTTACTCTAGAGTAGGTGCAAGGATCTGGATCAGGGGCCCCTGCTCCTACTTTAGAGTAAAAATGAAAAAAGCTGCAGCTCTAGACACACATTTAAATTAATTTAAATTAATTGGCCCTTAGTAGTAATCCTTACAACAATCCTGTATGGGACACAGACTGATTTTATATAATGTAATTAATATGCAAAGTGCTTTACAAATATACAGTACTCACTTAAGAATCCAGAGAGCAGTGTGCATAGAAACGAAAGCACCACATGCTGTTTCTAGCCATGGAGCCCTACTTCTAGTGACTGGCCTTTCTGTAATAAAAGGTCACGCAGAATATCATGCCCAGGTATGCTACAGTGGCAACCCTGTCATAGCCCAGGTACTCTGTACTTCGGTGGCTCTATGACATGAGCTGCTTTGCCACTTCACTACACAGCTATTCATCTGGAGGTAATGGCCACTCACCCTGGATAAGTGGCTAATAGCGAGGCTGCACTTATGCTTTGAAATGCACAAATGTTTTGCTTTTATATAACTTTTATCTCTACAGGAAAAAAGAGATTTTTAAAAAATAAACATGAACTTAATGGTCTGGAGCTAAAAATCTAAAAAATTATTTGGATATGTGCACATGCAACAACACCACATACTGTGACAGTTTACTCATGTTCTATTTAGTTACAAAGGAAGGACCAGGATTTCAAAACTACAACTAGTGTGGTTAAGAGCCAATGTGGTGTAGAGGTTAGAGTGTTGGACTGGGACCCAGGAGATCTGGGTTCTAGTCCCCACTTGGCCATGAAGTTCACTGGGTGACTTTGGGCCAGTCACTGATTCTCAGCCTAGCCCACCTCACAGGGTTACTATGGAGATAAAACGGAGGAGAAGGAGAATCATGTACACTGCCTTGGGTTCCTTGGAAGGAAGGCGGGATATAAATGTAACAAATAAATATATAATGAACTACCAGTATCATATGGAAACTGACCAGTTGGTTTTCTAGACTAGAATCTTCCAAAAGGATTAAGAAATTTAATTTAATCCCCCACTTCCCCTGCTATCCAGCCCATTAAAATTCAAGGTTTCCTTAGAAGAGGATGGGAGAGGAATGGCGGCACCACTACACCATCTCAAGCAACAGTGAGGGTTTACCATTAGATAAAGTACATAAGCACTACTCTATTGTAAATTCAAACCTCTCCCAAGTTAAAAAAGAAAGGTAAAGGTGTCCCCAACCAGTCGTGTCCGACTCTAGGGTGTGGTGCTCATCCCCGTTTCTAAGCCGAAGAGCCAGCGCTGTCCGAAGACGCTTCCATGGTCATGTGGCCGGCGTGACTGAACACCAAGGTGCACGGAACGCTGTTACCTTTCCCGCCGAAGCGGTGCCTATTTATCTACTTGCAATTTCTTGCTTTCGAACTGCTAGGTTGGCAGGAGCTGGGACTGAAGACGGGAGCTCACTCCGTCACGCGGCACTCGAGTCTCGAACTGCTGTCCTGCCGACCTTCCGGTCTGCAGTTCAGCGTCTTAACCACTAAGCCACCGTGGCCCCAGTTACTGGATCACAGTTAGATTTGCTCTATTCCACCCCATCTCCTGTTAGATTTGTTCAAGCATCTGTTAAGAAAGTTAACAGCAGCCCAAGGAGACCAAGTTTGCAGTAGCTGAAGAGCTTGCTGAGTATAGCATCACAATGCATTTGGATTCAGTTTGCTAGGCCCTTCTGAAAATGCCATCAGTAAAGACTCACTTGCATCTTCTTCTGCAGCATAGTCTCACGTATCAGAATGGCCCTAATAAGATCTTTAGAGAAAAATCCAAAGTTTGGCTAAACAGCAATGGGATGACATTAACAAAAGGGTTTCTTTGAAAATAGATAGAACAATGTATACAAGAATGCACTGAAAATTAACACCAAATTAGTGCATCAATACAAGTTATAGAATTAAAATTTAACCCACAAACTTTGTACAAATGTATGTGCAATGCTATTGGTAAATACAACTGTGACTGTCTGCCCTTTCAGTTTTGCCTAATAATAAAAATATATAATGGAATTGCTACAACAGTTATAAAAAGGATTGCAACTCTGTACTGCTTCGATACATCTAGCAAATGGATGACTAAGAACTAATCTATTATCAAGAAAGAACAAAACAGAAGGAGTGGAGAGAGAAAGGGAAATGAAAAACATCTATTCTATAAAATGAAAACATAAATGAAGTAAAACATACTGACAAGTGAGCTGCAAAACTGAAGATGTTCCAGCAGAAAAGGCCTTGTGGAAAACCTCACCATTTTTGGCTACTTCTGCTATGATGTTAGCTACTTTTGCAGTGCAGGAACACTGGGGAGTCAACAGACTTGCAAACACCTGGAGGATCCCACTTTTCTGGATTTTTTCACTTGTCTCTGTGTCTGAAAAGAGAGTAATACAAACAACACAGACTTTTGTAAAAGAAGGGGCAAGAAGTAGGTTTTTTGTTGTTGTTTATTCGGTCAGTCGCTTCCGACTCTTCGTGACTTCATGGACCAGCCCACGCCAGAGCTTCCCCACCCCAGCTCCCCCAAGGTAGAGTCTGTCACCTCCAGAATATCATCCATCCATCCTACCCTTGGTCGGCCCCTCTTCCTTTTGCCTTCCACTTTCCCTAGCATCAGCATCTTCTCCAGGGTATCCTGTCTTCTCATTATGTGGCCAAAGTACTTCAGTTTTGCCTTTAATATCATTCCCTCAAGTGAGCAGTCTGGCTTTATTTCCTGGAGTATGGACTGGTTTGATCTTCTTGCAGTCCAAGGCACTCTCAAGAAGTAGGTTACTGAGGGCCAAAGTAAATGTTCTGGCAATCATGCATAGTTTAGCTATGTGAGATAGGTTTCATTCCACTGGTGTAACACACATGGCCCCAATTCAGATTGGGGGTGTGGCAATCTGGGAGGGGGTATTAAGGTAATGGCCACTTTCCCTTAAGTTACACCTCTCTGCAAGGGGAGGTGGGCATTAAAGGGGGGGGGGAGTCTCCACTGACTCCAATGGAGACATTTTTCTTTTTTTCAACACATACACACACACCTGCCTGCCATGGTGGGGCTGGGAATTTTGGGACGAATGCAAGTCCCAAAATTTTGGGAAAACAGGTCCCAAAATCTCCCCACCCCACCCCCCGAGCACCACAGTCCTGAGCTGTGGGCCACATACACCTATACCATCATAAGGAAGCCTATCGTGCATAGCTAAACTAAGCGGGATAACCATCACATTTTCTTTAGCCCTGAGTTTTACACCTAAAAGGAAATCCTGATTATAGTCCTGGATTGCATACACAAGCAATCCAGGCACTGATGTTTCAGTAACACACTGCTATTTGATAATGGCCATTGGTTTACATATGAAGCTGTCTGAAATATCACGTGAGACTATTTATCTGTCTAGCCCAGTATTGCCAACCCTGACTGGCAGCAGCTTCTCCAGGGGCTTAGGCAGCGGGCTCTCTCACCAACTGCTTACATGAGACTTTGAATTGGAGATTCCGTGGATTGAACCTGGACCTTCTACATGCAAAGCAGGTGCTCTTCCACTGAGCTATGGTCCCTGCCCTATAAGGGGGAGCTTTAAAAGCGTTTTGAAAGCGTTTCAGTTAATATTACAGACCAATATATAGTAGAAAAATAGATATGGCATTCTAGAAGGAGAGAGACAGGACTGTACAAGAATCTGGGAACAAGTGCTAAACAAATTTGAATGAGCAACTGGCTGGATTCGAGCGATCACAGGGGGAAAAGAAGCCACTGTGGCTTCTTTTCCCTGCTCCACACATGCCATTTGTGCAACCGCCATTTCCCTAATTACCCACATTGCAGTGCAGGTTATCATGTTGTCCAAACCTGGCAAGGTGCGCAGCGGGGGAGCTTCTAAACCACCCCACATTCCCTACAACAAGCCATTAGTTGTGGGGTGGTTTAGAAACCACCCCTGCTGCGCACTTTGCCAGGTTTGGCCGACATGATAACCTGCACCACATCGTGGGTAATTAGGGAAATGGCAGTCGTATGAGTGGCACCTGCAAGGCAGAGAAAAGAAGCTACTGCACCTTCTTTTCCTCCTGTGATCATCTGAACCCAGCCACTGAGAGTGTTGTGGTCCAATATGTAACTAACTATGGATTCAAATGTAGTATGCTAGTTTTACTCTGTTTTTTTATAGCAGTATCCTGTCCTTCCTTTATGTTGCTCAGATGGGTGTTTTACCTACACAAGACCTCTGTGATCAAGGCTATCAACTAAGAATCAAACTATATGTTACCCTTAACAGCTGGCATGCAGCTATGCCAGTTCTTTTTTCCTACTAAAAATCACAGGGGACATGATCTCAACTGGGACTTTAGCGTGGGAGATAGGGACGCCTCAACCCTTTGCTCCTCGCTGCGGTCCTGATCTGGATCAGGGGGCCTGTGCCTAAGGGAAAAAGCCAGCACCCAGTGACGTATTGCTTCTGCCTGAATCGGACCCTATGACAGCTCTCCATATCCCTTCTCATCTCCCTCTGCAGAGTCAGCCTCTCCAGCATAGGTGAGACCCTATTCTCTGGGTACACACCTTCCCAAGAAAGCGTTGTGCACAGGCGTACAGAGACCAAAATGCAACCCATCGAACTGATGGAGACTTCTCTACTGCAACAATGGGCTTTTTCCAAAGGAGGTCAAGAAATGTGACAATTTCAAACAATATGCATTTTTCTTTAATGAACAACAGGAAAAGTCAAACACATAATTGTGGGTGTTCTTGCATATCAGAGAGGAATTGATGCTTAAAATTTCAGAATTAAAAGAAGCCAAGGGCGGAGGCTTTTTCTTCTTTTAGAGATTCTTCTTTCACTGGTCACAATCTACTGGGAGCTTTTCTTGCAAACACCCCATTGTGCTTCCCATTCTTTGTAATAAGGTGAACAGATGAGAAGTTCCCAGTGGATTATCTCCACTGATTTTTTTTAATGATCCCTACAATATTATCCACAATTACCATGCAAGATACAATAGTGTGATTCTACTTGCTGCACTACAGAGAACCTTACACAGCAAAGACTTTCTCCTGTCATCTACGGTTTTGATGGACTTGTTAGCTGTGCAAATTAAATCAATGGGATAAAATGTATCCTGAAAAGAAGTGAAGAAAATAAAATTAAACTCTTGCCTCAGGTTAGCTGTGAGTGGCAGAGATGCTCCAGTTTATGTGATGGACATCAGCAGGTATCAATAAAACACAGTGACAGGTATAAACAGACATCTGGTGTAAACTGGATTACCAGAAATCCTTCTCTTAGCATAACAAGCCATGCAAAGAAAACTAACATCTTGCCAGTTTTCTTTTTTTCTTCCTCTGATTCTTTGCATCATCACGTCATCTTCCAAAATGAGAGGTCTCACGTACATAGGACCTTCTTGCACTGGTTTGGTACTTCTGCACTAAATCAGAAGCATGGGAAGTGTTCATGGAAAAAGCAGTCATAATGCAGGATAGAAGAACCTTGAGTCAACATTATACATTGGCCTCAGCAAACCATATGGGCTACATTAGCCTCACCTCTAGCCCTATTTAACATGGCCCATTTACTCACTGAATGGTGAAGAAGGATCTCAGGAGACGGCAAAGTACTGGTAGGTGATGGAGACAATTGTGAGTTGGACAAATCATCAGTCAGCAAGGACAAAAACAAATTGGTCTAACCCCCCCCCCCCCAGATCCAGTTCAAGGTGAAGGGGACAGAGTGGGTGCAATATTTGAATATTCTAGGATACCAAAATGCTTAATGATAGCTCTGAGTATATGAGAATGTTAAGAACCACTTACCATACACAAGTGGGATTCTGCTTGTGGTTGCAATCTTTGAACTAAGGGACTGTTTTGATGATCGTTTATCCCGGAATAACCGGACGGGATGCTATCTCTTAGGGAAATGAATTGGACCCATATGGGCAATTTCACACATTAGAAACATACGAACAAAACATAGAATGACGCCTTATACCAGGTCAGATTTGCCTATCTAGCCCAACACTAACTTCTCTGAACAGTAGTAGCTGTACAGGTTCTCAGACAGAGGTCTTCTGCATCACCTGCTCTCTGACCCTTTTCACTGGAGATGCCAGGGACTGGCCTTGTGACCTTCTGGATGCAAAGCATATGCTCTTGAGCTATAGACCCTCCCCTAAATCCTTAGCTCTATGATTGGATATAAGAAGCGCTCTGCTGGATCAGCAGAGACCTATCTAGTTCTGCACCCTGCTTCCCAAAGCAGCCAACCACATGTCTCTGGGATGCGCACAAGTAGGACATGAAGGCAGTAACACCCTTTCGCTCATATCGACCAGCAACTGGCATTCAGAGGTATGCTACTTCTGATCCTGGAGGGAACATAAGAACACAAGAAGAGCCATGCTGGATCAGACCAAAGGTCCATCTAGTCCAGCATTCTGTTCACACAGTGGCCCAGGGAAAACCCACAAGCAGGACACGAGTGCAACAGCACCCTCCCACCCATGTTTCCCAGCAACTGGTATACAAAGGCATACTGCCTCTAATACTGGAGGTAGCACATAGCCATCAGGACTAGTAGCCTCTGATAGACCTATCCTCCATGAATTTGTCCAGTCGCCTTTTAAAGCCATCGCTACGTCTTGTGGAAGTGAATGCCATAGTGTAACTATACACTGTGAAGAAGTACTTCCTTTTATCTGTCCTGAATCTCCCACCAACAAGCTTCAATCACCAATACAAGGATAACAACAGTGCCCTAACTTAGAGGGTTACTGTAAGGATTACTGAGATAATGTACTTTCAGAACCAGGAAGTGGTATATAAATGGCAAATATTGGTTATTTATATCTAACACCTGGGAATAGGACAGTACGGTGTTGACACTTGTCTAATGGAAGTTGCAGAGAGAATCTGAAAACAAATTGGGATTTTTCTCTCTGCAAATATCTATCTGCTAAGAAGTGACTGAGAAGTGCTGGAGGCTAAGACTCCATCCAGAGTGCTTAGCAGAAGTGAGACAATAGCTAACAAATGCTTTGTCAGACTGCAGTGAAAATATTAAGTATCCTTTAAATAATGTGAAAAGTAACCTTTTTCTATTTCCATTTTGACAGGCAATAAAAGCCAGTTTAAGAGCCCCTTGTTGTAAATTGCTACAGTTGCTGCTGTTAACACATCACCCACTTTGTGACTGTCAAACAACTTTTAAGCTCCTTTTGGCAAGAATTCTCAATGCTATCCTTTTATTAAGTTCATATTCAGTGCAGTTGCCTAATCGTTCCTGTATCTTATCGTAGTAGTGATGGGTGGCAACATTTCTAGCGCTCCAGGGTTTAAAACTGGAGGAGGGAGAAGAGGGCACCATCATGACCCATGCTTCTTCCTCTCAAATCTGATGGAACAGCTGAGGAGGGAGATCTGGCACAGTGATGGACACTTCTGCCTTTTAGCCACTACTGCAAATGTTGACTCAGACTGCTAGTCCAGAGGGGTTCCTCAACATGATACAATCTGACCTGCTGAACAACACAGCCTGCTGAATTCACCCATCTGCCTGAATTTATGTAACAAAACTTGTGAACCCAAAATGCCAGCACTAGGTAACTGCTGCTCAAGATTCCAGAGCTAAACCGCTTTTGCATTTTTCTCCTCTGCAAACCCCTTAAATGTGTGGATAACTTGCTGTTATTTAAAACTACACTTTGCCTCTTATGCATACAAGGGCTCTTTTCATTTTTAACAAACTTATGAAAAGGAGTACAGCGCATTATGCAGATAAAGGAGTTTTTAAAATAAACACATATACACAAACACGAAACAGAATTCCTGAACTTTTTGGTTGAAAGAGTAGAACAAGCAATCTGGTCTTGAAAATATGGGTTCTTCACTTCTAAAGTTATTTGGCTTGGTTGTGTAATATAAGAAATCTAGGCATGACAGGGAAAGTGGCAAATGTCATTTAGTAAAAGATTTCAAAATGAATTAATTAGATGTGTTTATAGGCATGAAATCATCATCAAAGACATTTAACCCAGCCTTCTCCAACCTGGTGCCCTTCAGATAGACTACAACTCCCATGATCCCCAGCCAGCATGGCCTAAGTTACAAAGGCAAAACACTAATGTAGTTGCCTGTCACTTGTCTCTCTTTAGCTTTCCCTCCACTACATATGCCTGAGATGAAGGACAAGATGGCACCCTCTGCCCAGTCCACATGAAATATTCTGACTGGACTGGCAGGTGAAATTTACTTCAATAGTGGCAAAGGGCTAGAATCCTCCACCACTTTGAAGCATCAGGATAGTTTAGAGAGCCCAGGACATGTTGTGTGACACACAGAGCTCTGTCCTTCAACAGAGGGGAACAGCCAGGGTTCATGAGGAACAGCTGGGAAGCTGCTCTTACTTCCCCCAGCATCTGCCGCCTGAAGCAGTCTCCTCACTCTGCTTAATGGTAGGGCTAGCTCTGCTTATGGGTTAGGATTACTGCATTAAGTTGCAAAGAGCTTTAAAATCTCCCTTGCAGGGCCCAAAAATGAACTACAGGTGGAATATGTAGTTCTATCTCTGAATCTAAGCAGGTCTGGGCATGGTTAGTACCTGGATAGCAGTCTGCCTGAGAACCCTAATATATAGTACTCCGAGCACAATGAAAGAGAAGGCAGGATATATACCATCTAGTCAACAACCTAATCTGTGAGGAAGGCTGCTTTTAATTAAGTTTTATCCTCAATAAATGCTGGTTAAACGGCAGCAGCATTGCTCAGACATGCAATATACTAGTGTAAAGTACAGACTCTCCTGAAGCACTTGCAATTGTAAATACCATGCTAAATCTCCCGTAAAATGCTAGTATAAAGCCAAAGGGAATAGCATTCACTCTAAAAATGAGTGACTCATACACAAGTTCTTTCCCCCCTCTTTATTAACCCAGTAACATGTGTGATTTATTCTTTTGAGGGAAAATTATGTACTGTAATTGCAAAGGTGCTCTAAATCTGTAGCAAGTACTGCAGAAAATTATCTTTACTTCATAATGTCCCTCCCACATGCACTTATCAAAGGAGAAGAGGATGAATGTATAAATAAGTTATGATCAGCCACATGCAACATGACGTAAAGTGTTCATCTTTCTCTTTTAGCAACTGGGGAGGGTGGGGGAGGAAAATGTAGACAAAGGAGATCTTGTGAACCTAGCATAAAAAGTATAGAAGTGTGCAATCATGAATATGTGGTAGTGTATCCAACCATCCACCTTTTGCCCTTTGAATTCCCCCAAGTCTGTATACCTTTGTTTTGTTAATCAACTATAAACCACAAATAGAAACCATGGTTTGTTATTGGCTTACAATATCTTGCTTGTTTAAACCATGGCCTATTGTGAAGTCTGAACCCAGAACCATGGCTTATCCCTAGGATGTTTGTGCTGCTGTCTGCCCCGAAACAGAACATCCAGGAGCAGCCTGAAAATGAAACCACGCTGAAGGTTAGCAAAATGGGTAGGAGAGAAACAAACTAGAAATAGGGGAAATAAGCTACAGTTTGTTTACTCATCAGCCTGACAATTCATGGCTTAAGCAACAAACCATGGTTAACATAAACCATGGCTTAGCATTATGTGTGAAAGCAGCCATTAAGTATACAAATCTTTTATTTCCTTATCAGAAGACAACCAATTCTTGTCACCTTGCTTTCAGTAGCTGTGTTACAAAAACAAAGAACAAAAACAAAAGCCCACCCCACCATACTCTCAACATTTTGTACATTGTCTTATAAAAGCCTAATAATTTACAGGGGTCACATTTCAGGGCATAAAACAGATGTAGAATAAATAAGATTTCAAATTTGACTCTGAATGTTTTCTTCTTTTTAAAATTAAAACTGAATTCCATGTAAATGACTTTGGGCCAGTCACAGACTCTCAGCCCAACCCACCTCACAGGGTTGTTGTTGTGAGGATACAACGGTGAGGAGGAGGATAATGTAAGCCGCCTTGAGTTCCTTGCGAGAGGGAGAAAGGCGGGGTATAAATGCAATAAATAAATAAATAAATAAATAAATAAATATGAAATTTGAAAACTGTCATGATCCATTTTCTATATCCATTATTATACAAAAATAAAAAATACAATGTATCTTATATTTTAAAATGATTTAATAAATACATAAATTTAAATACAGCCAAGGAACGAATAGTTATATATTCTAATATAGTAATCAGCAACCGTACAATTTTAAATCAATTTAATTCATTGACATAATAACCCTTGTTGCTAACACACCAACTCTGCAATATTTCTAAATCCTTGATTTTCTACTTTCCAGCTATAATACACTTCAAATAATTTAGGAAGGTTGCACTCTTATCTGGAGCTATTATTTCAAAAGATGCCTTCTATAACTGACATAAATGGCAGCATTACAGGAAGCAAGTGAAGGAAGGAGTCCTCCTCCTAAAAATTAAGTTCTCCTTTACCTTCCTCAAACTGTAGAGCATAATTTCACTAAGAACTTGCATGCACAGCACAAATGCTTGCCCTCCTTGAAAAAAAACAAAAGTCCGCCTCCCCCTCATGCCTCAAAATATTATTTTTTCTAGTTCACCACTGACGAAAGAAATGCCATACTTAGCCCCACATGAGCCAGTGAACTCCCAGAGGCGTGGAGGAGGTGAAAAGGAATTCCCCTGACTTGCCAGCCACGATTGTGGGGTTTGGGGGCAGGGAAAAGAATTTATTTATTTATTTCATTTCTATACCGCCCAATAGCTGAAGCTCTCTGGGCGGTTCACAAAAATTAAAACCAAACAGCACACAATAAAACAATTTAAAATATATAGAACATTAAAACCACAAGATAACAATATAACCACAATAAAACCTAGCAGCAGTGCAGGAGTTTAAAATACAGATTTAAAACAGCAAAGCTAAAAGTTTAGAAAGCTAAAATGCTAAAATGCCTGGGAAAATAAAAAGGTCTTCACCTGGCACCGAAAGGAATACAATGTAGGTGCCAGGCGAACCTCACCAGGGAGCTCATTCCAGAGCCGGGGTGCCACAGCAGAAAAAGCCCTCATCCTAGTAGCCACCCGCCTCACTTCCTTTGGCAGGGGCTCACAGAGAAGGGCCGCTGACGATGATCTTAAGGTCCAGGCAGGCACATATGGGAGGAGGCAATCCTTCAGATAACCTGGCCCCAAGCTGTTAAGGGCTTTAAATGTTAATACCAGCACTTTGAATCGGGCCCGGAAATGGACTGGCAGCCAGTGCTGCTGGAAAAGTACTGGCGTAATATGAGCTTGCAGGCCAGTCCCTCTTAACAATCTTGCTGCCCTATTTTGGACCAGCTGAAGTTTCCGGACCGTTTTCAAAGGCAGCCCCACGTATAACGCATTGCAGTAATCCAGACGAGAAGTTATCAGAGCATGGATAACTGTAGCTAGGCTATCTCTGTCCAGATAAGGGTGTAGTTGGCATACCAGCCTAAGCTGATAAAAAGTGCTCCGTGCCACTGAGTTCACCTGTGCCTCAAGTGACAGTTCTGGATCCAAGAGCACCCCCAAACTATGAACCTGATCCTTTAGGGGGAGTGCAACCCCCTCCAAAACAGGTTGAATATCACCTAGCCAGGCAGACGAACCACCCACTAACAGTACCTCCGTCTTGTCTGGATTGAGTTTCAGTTTATTGGCCCTCATCCAGTCCATTACCATGCCCAGGCCCTGATTCAGAACAGCCACTGCCTCACGTGGGTTTGATGAGAAAGAGAGGTAGAGCTGGGTGTCATCCGCATATTGGTGGCACCTCAGCCCACACCTCCGGATAATCTCCCCCAGCGGTTTTATGTAGATGTTAAACAGCATAGGGGATAAAATAGAGCCCTGTGGAACCCCATGGCACAATTGCCATGGCACAGAGCAATAATCCCCCAGCACTGCCTTCTGGAATCGGCCATCCAAGTAGGAGCAGAACCACTGTAGTGCAGTGCCTCCAACTCCCAACCCAGGCAACCTATCCAGAAGGATACCATGGTCGATGGTATCGAAAGACGCTGAGAAGTCCAGAAGAATCAACAGGGTCACACTCCCCTGTCCCTCTCCCTTTGGGGCCCAAGTGAGAATCCCTTTGGGGCCCAAGTGGGTCACAGACTTAAGAGTCATGTGATTCAAGGTGATGTGGCTCAGGAGGGCATGCCTCAATACCTAAAAGATGCAGCCCAGAGGTCAAGGACAGCTGTGGAATTGACCCCAGACTCAAGGCCAGGTTGGGCTCGCACTACTAGTCAGAATTAGAAATACCTGCACAGCTATTGCCACTGCAGATATCTTTGGTTGTACATTAATAAAGCTGTGGCCCTAATCCACCCAACTCCACATGCCTCACTTCTTTATTTCTGGGTGTGGTTGCAACATAAATACAACTATGTCCTGATGGTCATGCATCCATTTGTGTGTCTGGTGTGGGACAGACGTACTGGGCTCAAGAAGACCTTTGTCCCACCCTGATCTCCTCTAAACACACTTCCTCTAATAGATAACTCAGTTAGTGGTGCCAGGAAAAAATCAGTCAAAATGGAGCCAAGATGGAGGTATGAGCATGCTCAGGAGAACCACACTTTGCAGAAGTACAAAAGCTCTTTAAACATACAACAAGCCTAAAGCCCCCCCCACACACACACACACACAAACCCAGTCCAATGAAGACTGAACATACTCAGTAAATATAGAATATTTAGTGTCTGTTGGAAAATAAAGACAGAAAACTGGGAGTGAGGGGAGGGGGCATGGTGGAATGCCCTTGGAGGGATTGGGTGGTTGGAACCCTGATCAGGAACATTCCTGTTAGGAGGGAAGATATATAACAACATGTTGTTGCCGGTCGTACTTGTTGAAAGAACACTGCAATACTTACCTTGTCTGTACTTGAGCTTTCCTGAACCTATAATCTATTGCTGGACTGGTACTGCACCAGGTTAGGTATTGTTTTCTAGGGGGATGGGGCAGGCGAGGCAGCAAGAGCATCACAAGCTCAAGACCTGCTTTCCTCTCCTTCTGGCTAAAGAAACTAACCTCAGACCAGAACTTCAGCTGCAATTCAGTGATTCAGGTGGGGGCCTCAGATGTGCACATTTCCCACTATAGGCAGAATTCTACAACATAGAAGAGGGCAAGCCAAAAACAGCAATATGTAACCATATGCATAATCATCAAATGGTACTTAGTTCTCCACAGGCTAGAATTTATGTTAAAGACTGTTATGTTAAAGACTATGGTCCATGTATCCCTCATACCCCTTTGCTCGAAGTTATTGTCATTCAGTATCATAAAGGCTAACAAGCTCTGGGAGAAATTTTCAAATAGGCAGCTATACTAATTCAGCGGGTGCCAATTAGGTAGAGTATTATTGTATTTTGCACCAATATACCAGTCTTTCCCCATGGGCACTCTCAAAGTGTTGCATGAAACACCGAGCACAAAAAAACAGCAGGCTCTTGAGTCTTAGGGTGCAGTAAATGTAGCTCAAGAGCTGGATGAGAGTCATTTTATAGAGCAATCAATACTGTATTTTATTTCATTACTGCAACAGAGACTCCTTAATACTATGTAAAACTCCAGCCTCCAGGAGAGCTTGCATTGGCTGGTGAGGGGAGAGGAAGAAAGAGAGAGGAGCACCCCTTACCAATGTCTGATGATGTCCACATTTGAGCCTGGAATTTAAGGCCCAAGAACTAACTCGTTGAGGTACCTCCCCGGAAAAAACTTTGTATGTACCTTCGTCTCCAATTTTCTTTCTAAATCAAAATTCCATTTTTTTTAAAAAAAAATCTGCTGATCACTTTCCCTTTCACAAATCCACTGGCACAAGAGAGAACAGTTTCAAATGCTGAAATGAAGAGTGGGTCCTTCAATGCAAATTGCTTAAAAGTGAGCTAAGGAGAAGGTACTGAAAGCTCTTTCCCCACACTTTATCGGATGACAGCCGTGCAAAGTGGATATGTAACTGTGACACGCTAAGAATCAGCCTGAGGAGTTCAGCCCCAGATCACAGCTAAAATGTATGCTTTGTTATTTAATCCAATGATATTGTTACATCAAAAACAAGGATTTTCATTGTTTCCGAGTAAATTTATATTACTGTCTTTATTTATCATTGGCCTTTCTTCATGTTAGGATACAGAATTTTTCATCACCCCTATTTTATCTTCACAACAACCACGAGGTAGATTAAACTGAGAGATAACAACTTGTACAAGATTACTCAACTGAGTGGTGATTTGAACCTGGGTCTCCCCAATCCTAGTCTGAGGCTCCAACCTAGCCTTCCCCAGCCTGGTGCTCTCCAGATGTTCTAGACTTCAACTCCCATCAGTCCTAGCCAGCATGACCAAGGGTCAGGAATGCTAGGAGCTGTAATCCACAACATCTTCCAGGTTGAGGAATATCACATAGGCTCTCTATTGCACTTTGCTTTTATAAAGCTATTATATTGCACTTTGCAATTATAAAGCTATTGATATCAAAGTTGGCATGACCATATATAGATCATTGGCTATCTAGCATCTTCAAAACGTGCTGCAAAGCTGACTTGACCTGCCAAACAAAGGCAATCTACAAAGCTATATATTGAAAAAAGAAAAAGAGCCTCTGAAGAAAGCCACTTCATTATAATTTCCTCAATTCACTGTGACTCATCCTTATATAAGGAAGGACTGAAATCAGATGCCGCACAAACACTAAGAGACAACACTAAGAGACCGTGGCACTGATGGCATAGACATTTTAATTCTGATCCAGCTAACATTTCAGGCCCTATTCACACTTGTCCATAAAGGCACAGGAGGCCATGTGGTGTGATTTCACACCACTCCAGGAACATGTACAGGAAGGAGCCATGTGGGCAAAGCCAATGGCATGGTTGTTTTCCACACAAATGCCAACTAATGGGGGGCAATGTTTATGCAGACTTAACATAGGAGGTCATCTTATTCCAGGACAGATTATCTGTCCACCTAGCCCAGTACTGCTGACCTTGACTGGAACTGGCTCTCCAGGCAGGTCTTTCCAGCGCCTGTTACCCAAGACCTCTTTTTAAACTGTGAGATGCCAGAGATTGAATCTGGGGCCTTCTGCATGCAAAGCTTATGCTCTACCACTGGGCTACG
Organism: Heloderma suspectum; assembly: GCF_057233095.1. Taxonomy (NCBI): domain Eukaryota; kingdom Metazoa; phylum Chordata; class Lepidosauria; order Squamata; family Helodermatidae; genus Heloderma; species Heloderma suspectum. Next base: position 32,102,070 of record NC_139462.1, on the reverse strand, counting down.
TTCCCACCCCTATCACTGGCCTGCTTCACATGATTCTTTTATACCCCCACTTTCAACTTGTTGCAACAATGAAAATTACTTTTAACATTGCATGTTGGTTTTCGATACTATGGAAGGAAAGAGTGCAGCTATGGATGGAAAGACAGATTTTAGTGCACATTATTCACCCATGTAAATTCATTTAAATTATCTGGTTAGGAAGCTACAAGCAAAGACTTAAAATAATGATTAGCCATGAAAACAGCAAATAGTTCTGTTCATCAGATCAGTTGAACATTTTGTTGCAAATGGTACACTCTGCCCAACAAAAAAGCTGATTTAAGAGTATACTTTCATCACATATTTCTGATAAAATCCAATTTCAAGTAGCCATTTTAAAAGTCAGCTATAAGTCAAATGCAGACACTACTTTCCCTTTTGCTATTATTATGCTTTTGCTATTCTAAACGCTGAAACAATTGAATTATGTGGTCATTCTAGGCACATTACATAGACTTATCTACTAGGAGTTCAAATCGGACTCTTGTATGTTATCAAAATATATATGCATGAAAATTAAACATGGATACTGTGTGTGTATACTGTGTGTGTATCAGTCAATCCTAAAGGATATCAACCCTGAGTGCTCACTGGAAGGACAGATAATGAAGCTGAAGCTGAAATATTTTGGCCACCTAATGCGAAGAGAAAACTCTCTGGAAAAGACCCTGATGCTGGGAAAGACTGAAGGCAAAAGGAGAAGGGGACGGCAGAGGATGAGATGGCTAGATAGCATCACCGATGCAATAAATATGAACTTGAGCACGCTCTGGGAGACAGCGCAGGACAGGAAGGCCTGGCGTGCTATGGTCCATGGGGTCACGAAGAGTCGGACACGACTGAATGACTGAACAACAACAACAACTGTGTGTGTACGAGCACAAAACCTAGAAGCAAAACAAAATTAGGACAACAGGTGCAATTAAACAACCAACGAGTGCTAAAGAGAGTACAATTCTTATAATTAAACCAATGAACAATATACATACAAAAGACATATACACATTTTATTACAAAGTGTATAAATAAATATTGTATGTGGAATAAGAGCCAGTTTGGAGGGAGAGACGGAAACATGAGCATATGACCAAGAGGAAGGATCATGTAATTACTGCATTCTGGTCTGTTCCTCTTCCCCTAATAGATCTCAGTCCCACTGGTGGAGGCAGCGGCCAGCCCTCCTCCTCAGCTTGAGAGTGCTGAAAGCTAAGCTGCCCTGAAAGCATGATGGGGCTAAGCATGCTAACTGAGGCGGGAAAGGAACAAAGGTAATAACAGAAGGCAGCATCCAGCTCCTACAAACAGAGAAAAGCAGAAAACACTCTCCCTGCCCTCTTCAGCAACCTGAACATCAGTCCCCAGGCCCAACATTTAGATGCTAATGGCTACTGGGCGCAGTGAGGTGGGGAGCAAAATTTGCTGTGTTTTCCATGAAAAAAGCTTTATTTTTCCATGGAAATTTTTCCATTTCCTAAGTTCACTAGTTAGAATGAATGGATGTCAATTGCACCTACAATATTAGGCAAGTTTGGCAGTTTCAAGATTGTAATTAATGGTTTTCAGGTGATTATCGCTTGCACGTTTGTGAGAGAATAAATATACGTCATTGAAATACATATATGTCTCAGTGTGAAACTGAACTAATAAGTAGTGACAGCGAAACTGTAGGTGACCCAACAACCTTTCTTTTTTAGCAACTTAATTTGCGGGGGGGGGGGGGATTTTAATGGTTGCTATTATCAGATAACTGGGAGTCAGAAACCCTTGCCGATCTACTGGATATCATCCAGAGATCGACCAATAGATCCTGATCTACGTCCTGCCCACCCCTAGTTTAGATCACATATATTTAGGAGTTTGCTGCTTCACATTGGCCAGGTTTGCACAACCTGGGCAAGAAAAGAAGCCATTGTAGCGTATGACATGAGAGCCAGTGTGGTGTAGTGGTGAGAGTGTTGGACTGGGAGCCAGGAGATTCGGGTTCTAGTCCCTACTCGGCCATGGAAGCTCACTGGGTGACTTTGGGCCAGCCACAGACTCTCAGCCCAACCCACCATGGGGTCACGAAGAGTCGGACACGACTGAACAACAACAATTGAGTAACCACCTAAAACTCATGCAATTAATTGATTAACATTTCTTTGATCTGGTCACAGCCAGAGTCTTCAGGGAAATTCTAATTCTAGGATATAATGACATTGACAGATAAGCTAACTTCCATAGGTCTTTACTTGTCCTTAAGAGCCAGCTGTGCTATTACAGACTGTACCAAGGACAACTGAAATAGATTCCAATGGGTTACAAACCAGAAGAAATAGATAAGGAAACAAATAACTATTTTAACGTAATGTAACCCATATTGCACAAATGGGCATGCTGCTAAAATACGTCACAGACACTTGTACACATATGCAATGCCACTATAATATATTTATTCTGGGAGTTCTAAATTTTATATTTCTTTAGCTTAAACTTTAAAATGTAAGCATAGATAAACACAGTGATTTGACATTTGGAAAACAAAGTTATACCCCATTTATATCTTAACCCTGTCATCTAGGTTGATGTAAACAATGAATTGTCACAGAAAGAGAGACAACTTATTATGAATATGTCATTTGTTGTTGTTGTTCAGTCGTTCAGTCGTGTCCGACTCTTCGTGACCCCATGGACCATAGCACGCCAGGCCTTCCTGTCCTGCGCTCTCTCCCGGAGCGTGCTCAAGTTCATATTCATTGCATCGGTGATGCTATCTAGCCATCTCATCCTCTGCCGTCCCCTTCTCCTTTTGCCTTCAGTCTTTCCCAGCATCAGGGTCTTTTCCAGGGAGTTTTCTCTTCGCATTAGGTGGCCAAAATATTGGAGCTTCACCTTCATTATCTGTCCTTCCAATGAGCACTCAGGGTTGATTTCCTTTAGGATGGACTGATTTGACCTCCTTGCAGTCCAGGGGACTCGTAGGAGTCTTCTCCAGCACCACAGTTCGAAAGCATCAATTCTTCGGCGTTCAGCCTTCCTTATAGTCCAGCTCTCACATCCATACATTACTACTGGGAAAACCATAGCTTTGATTAGACGGACCTTTGTCGGCAAGGTGATGTCTCTGCTTCTTACGATGCTGTCTAGGTTGGCCATAGCTTTCCTCCCAAGGAGCAAGCGTCTTTTAATTTCATGGCTACAGTCACCGTCTGCGGTGATCTTGGAGCCCAAGAAAGTAAAATTTGTCACTGCTTCCATTTCTTCCCCTTCTATATGCCAGGAAGTGATGGGGCCAGATGCCATGATCTTAGTTTTTGTAATGTTGAGTTTCAAACCGGCTTTTGCACTCTCCTCTTTCACCCTCAACAAGAGGCTCTTTAGATCCTCTTCGCTTTCTGCCATTAGGGTGGTATCGTCTGCATATCGGAGGTTGTTGAGAATTCTCCCAGCAATCTTAATTCCGACCTCTGATTCATCCAACCCGGCATTTCTCATGATGTACTCTGCATATAAGTTAAATAAGCAGGGTGACAATATGCAGCCTTGTTGTACTCCTTTCCCAATTTTGAACCACTCGGTTGTTCCATGTCTGGTTCTGACTGTTGCTTCTTGACCCTCGTACAGGTTTCTCAGGAGACAGGTAAGGTGGTCTGGTACTCCCATCACTTTAAGAATTTGCCACAGTTTGTTGTGATCCACACAATCAAAGGCTTTAGCGTAGTCAATGAAGCAGAAATAGACGCTTTTCTGGAATTCTCTTGCTTTCTCCATGATGCAGCGAATGTTGGCGATTTGATCTCTAGTTCCTCTGCCTCTTCGAAACCCAGCTTGTACTTCCGGTAGTTCTCGGTTCGCATACTGCTGAAGCCTAGCTTGTAGGATTTTGAGCATCACCTTGCTGGCATGTGAAATGAGCGCAATGGTGCGGTAGTTTGAACACTCTTTGGCGTTGCCCTTCTTTGGAATTGGAATGTAAACTGACCTTTTCCAGTCTTGTGGCCACTGTTGAGTGTTCCAGATTTGTTGGCATATTGAATGCAGCACTTTAACAGCATCATCTTTTAGGATTTTAAATAGCTCGGCTGGAATACTGTCATCTCCGCTAGCTTTATTGTTACTAATGCTTCCTAAGACCCACTTGACTTCACTCTCGAGGATGTCCGGCTCAAGTTCAGTGACCGCACTATCATGGCTATCAGGGACATTCAGATCTTTCCTGTATAGTTCTTCTGTGTATTCTTGCCACCTCTTCTTAATCTCATCTGCTTCTGTTAGGTCCCTGCCTTCTTTGTCCTTTATCATGCCCATCTTTGCACAAAACGTTCCCTTGAGATCTCCGATTTTCTTGAAGAGATCTCTAGTCTTTCCCATTCTGTTGTTTTCCTCGATTTCTTTGCATTGTTCACTTAAGAAGGCCTTCTTGTCTCTCCTTGCTATTCTCTGGAACTCTGCATTCAGTTGGGTATATCTTCCCCTTTCTCCCTTGCTTTTCGCTTCCCTTCTTTCGTGAGCTACTTGTAAAGCCTCATCAGACAGCCACTTTGCTTTCTTGCATTTCTTTTTCTTTGGGATGGATTTCGTTGCTGCCTCCTGAACAATGTTACGGACCTCCATCCATAGTTCCTCAGGCACTCTGTCTATCAGGTCTAATCCCTGAAATCTATTCCTCACCTCCACCGTATATTCATCAGGGATATGATTTAGGTCATACCTGAACGGTTTAGTGGTTTTCCCGACGTTCTTCAATTTAAGCCGAAATTTTGCAAGAAGCAGCTCATGATCTGAGCCACAGTCAGCTCCAGGTCTTGTTTTTACTGACTGTATGGAGCTTCTCCATCTTTGGCTGCAAAGGACATAATCAATCTGATTTCGATATTGACCATCTGGTGATGTCCATGTGTAGAGTCGCCTCTTGTGCTGTTGGAAAAGAGTGTTTGCTATGATCAGCATGTTCTCTTGGCAAAACTCTATTAGCTTTTGTCCTGCTTCATTTTGTACACCAAGGCCATGCCTGCCTGTTATCCCGGTGATTTCTTGACTTCCTACTTTAGCATTCCAATCCCCTATGATGAAGAGGACGTCTTTTTTTGGTGTTAGTTCTAGAAGGTGTTGTAGGTCTTCATAGAACTGATCAACCTCAGCTTCTTCGGCCTCAGTGGTTGGGGCATAGACTTGAATTACTGTGATGTTGAATGGTTTGCCTTGGATTCGTACTGAGATCATTCTATCATTTTTAAGATTGTACCCCAGTACTGCTTTTCCCACCCTTTTGTTGACTATGAGTGCTACTCCATTTCTTCTAAGGGATTCTTGCCCACAATAGTAGATATGATGGTCACCTGAATTAAATTCACCCATGCCTGTCCATTTTAGTTCGCTGATTCCCAAGATGTCGATGTTCAATCTTGCCATCTCATGTTTGACCACCTCCAGCTTACCTTGATTCATTGATCTGACATTCCAGGTTCCTAAACAATATTGTTCTTTACAGCATCGGATTTTCTTTTCACCACCAGACACATCCACAGCTGAGTGTCCTTTCGGCTTTGGCCCAGCCGCTTCACTCTTTCTGGCGCTACTTGGAAATACCCTCTGCTCTTCCCCAGTAGCATATTGGACACCTTCCGACCTGAGGGGCTCATCTTCCGGCGTCATCTCTTTTAGCCTTGTGATACGTTCCATGGGGTTTTCTTGGCAAGAATACTGGAGTGGGTTGCCATTTCCTTCTCCAGTGGACCACATTTTGTCAGAACTCTCCGCCATGACCTGTCCGTCTTGGGTGGCCCTGCACGGCATAGCTTATGGCTTCACTGAGTTACGCAAGCCCCTTCGCCACAACAAGGCAGTGATCCATGAAGGGGATATGTCATACTAAGAGTATAAATCAGGGATTTCTACTGGGAATAATGTAGCTAATTTTTTTTCCCCACCACCCCACAAACCTCTTTGTTTTGTCTAGACTTAAACAAATATGTACTGCGTTAGAACAAACACCAACTCTTTACAGTTCTGTTTTGCCTCTCATATCAAAGACTTTCCAATTGGGGGTTGTTGTTTGTTTATATCCCTCAGCTACGTGTGTTTACTGGCCAGGTATATAAACTATTAAAGGTACTCAACATCCTTGTTTTAATACAGTCCACATGGCCAACCTATTCTAGACTGCTTTCTTTTAATTATTTTACTTTCACAGCCCTTGTCAGAATTAATTAGGATTCCAGAGAAGAGGTTCTCAATGGATCTCAGTTTCAGTACTTCTAATGGGAACGATCTTTCTTCCTACATACTTGCTTGTGGACTCATGTCAACAGCTGAAGCCCTGCTCCATGTTTTCCCATCTTCAGAAGTGAAGAGAAACACCACTGCCGACCTGCCTGGCTAAATCATCACTTACCTTCCAGCAAGTGGCGAAGACTTAGGGTGTAATCCTATTGAGACAGTTGACAGCCTCCAAGGTAGGAGGCTGCCAAGTATCCAATGTAGGGCGCTGGAGCACAGAGGCAATCCTCACCTCCATGCTCCGTCTGTCCTGAATTTTTGGCTAGATGGGCAATTTTGCCTGTCTAGCTGAGGCTTTGGGAAGGAGGAGGGAAGGAGGCCAGGATGCACATAGGAAGCTGTGTAACGCGGCTTCCATGGTCTCTTCCCCGCCCCCTTTTCCCCACCTCCAAACTCCATTTCTGAGCATGGAGACATAGCCGGCGCAGAGAGAACCACGCCACCTACAGGGGGGAGGGGAGCACGGATTTTGGGCTCCAAGGTCGGTGCCCTGGTTCCAACCTCGGATTCCAGAAACCAAAACATCGTATGGTCCTCTAGAAAGTGTCTATTGGCCATAGAATTGCTTCCTCCATCGTTTACAAATGCTTTTGGAGTGCTAATGCTTCTATACAGTTGCTGTTTTGTGTTTTGTGCCATTTTAATTTTTATAAAGCTTTACTGAGTGTTGGTTTATCATTTTATACTTTTGCTATTTAAACATATTTTGTAGACCACTGTGGGGGTCCTTCAGTATGAAATATAGATAAATATAATAAATATAGTATTAAACATAGTAAGAGAACAATCTTGTGGCCCCTGGGAGGGCATCCCAGGGATCATAGGATATGATGGATTTCCCACCTGTGGTCATAGACATAGTTACAACCTTGTGGGAAGGGAAAAATCAAGCAGTGATTTCACCCCACTACCACCCCTTCCAGCCACTGTAGAAATCTCTGTGGCACCTCCTGATCTGAGGTCAGTGTTGCAAGGAGGAAGGAAAGGATTGGGAGGGAGAAAAGGAGGAAAAGGACAGAAAGGGAGGGAAAGGTCAGGGAGGGAGGGACAGGGGCATGACAGTGGGTGGGGAGGGGAGGGACATAGATCCGCAGCATCCACAAGCCTCTCTGTCACCATCCCCACCCACAGCAGGTTAGCAAATTAGCAAAAAGGGAAGAATGGGAGACAAAAATGCCCTCGTTGTTCCTCCTGCCCTGCCTAGCTCTTGCTGGTAGGGCTATGGATGTGTGGAGGGCTCCAGTGTTGGAGTCTACCATCTAAAGAGCATCAATTCCATAGGATTGCACTCTAAATAAAGAAAGCAGAGTGTAGCATTTTCAAATACTTTTAGGACTTAGGGCCCATTTCACCAAGTTGCCTTTAATTCCCCTCTCCTGTCATATTTTATAGGCTATGTTTGTGTGCTCTGTGTGTGTGTGTGTGTGTGTGTTATAGACACACATACATCCCAGTTAATTTGTGTGTTTGAATGTGAGAGACAGAACCCTGCCCACAGCTGTCACAAGCAGCCCTAAAGCAGGAAGCCCATAGTAATACAGCAACACTCCTGTCACTTCTGCCATTAGAAAGAGAACACCCATCTGCTGTTCCCTAGAAAATTCCTGGAGGCTAGATAAGTGTGAAACTCCCTCATTATGAGCCTTTTGTTTGGTACAGATAGCACTACAAAAAGCTAGAAGGTAACAAGCCATGAGGGAGACCAAATTGGACAAGGGCAGATGAAAGTGCATCAAACCAGATTCGGTTCAGCTGTCATGCAAGTGAATTTTAGGTACCCAGTAAGACCATTACATTGCTGGCAATGCCAAGAGCTATTCCTTTTTGACTAGACAAAAGTCTTAGAGAGAGAGAGAGAAAGATAATATTCAAATATATATTCAAAGGGTGTTCATCTTTCATAGATGTATAACTATAAACTGAGTAAGCAACACACCATAATTGGACATCCTTGGTTTTGTTTTAAAAACCCATAATTCCTACATTAAAGGAACTCTTGACTCTTCTGGAGTACTGTTGAGTTATGAAAGTCACTAAACCCCCTGAAGTTTGGCATAACTTTCCTAATCCATAATCTCTATTATTATTAGGATGGGCAACCTATTATCCCAGATCTCTAAACCAACATCTTGAATGTTGTCCAGAAACTATCCAATCCAGTTCCAGATGACAATGTCATGAAGCACTGGCAAGAATAAGGAGCACAGTTTTTACAATGGTGTCTCCAGTTCAGTGTAACTCCTTCTCTAGAGAAGCTCACCGTTATTTGCTCTTGCTTGCCATTTTGGAAATGGGATGTTTAAGAAAAAGATGTTTGTTTAAGCAAGTTTTTAATCTTCGGTATAAGTCAGAGGCAATCCAGCCAGGATTTGTTAAAAAAAAGAACAATGCCTTATTCTGCACCGTCTTTATCTTTTTATGTATTGCCAACCATCTCTTTAAAAGCCTACAAGGCAGCTAATTAAAATGTACAACAATTAATAAAATAAGAAAAAAATGAATAAAAGCAGAAACAGTATCCATAAAACAAAAGAAAAAAACAGTAAACCATAGATACAGCAACAGAATCAATTAATTAAACATTTGGAAAAACACTGGTGTTCTTATCTAGCATCCCCAAAGCTAAAAAGAATAGGTGCCAGCTGAGTGTTTCTAGCAGAGTGTTCAACAAGCAGGCACCACCACCAAGAAGTCCCAACGTCTGGTCACTACCCCATCCCCACCTCACCTCAACTCACCACGCAGACACCCCTGGAGAAGGGTCTCCAATAAAAATCTCACAGAAGAAGTAGGTTCATTTAATTACTGGAAATTACCATAGTTTCTAGAAGGGCAGGCTAGAAATATTTTAAATAAAATAATATTCTTCAAAGCAATGTTTTGTTAACAGAGAAGTGTTTATTTTGTGTTTCTCTTTAATGTGCTAGGATTGCAGATTTAACTCTTCATTCAGGGCCCATTTGATGTCTTTTCTTTAAAAGAAATAGAAGAACCTTCATGGTTATAACACTAAACCTTGTGAGATAACTGGGAAATTGGAGGAAGTGGATGGCTTAGCCAATTATAAGTTTTCAGGTCAATGGTTCAGCTGACGGCTGACCATCTGGGACCATTAGCTTGCTGCTTAAGAGTTTGGTCCCAGTAGGAAATGTTTCCATAACTTGGATTAATATGCTGGCAGCCTCATTAGGAGGGCAAGCTGAAAACACTAAGAGCAAAATGATCCAACAGATACTTAAGTATTTTCTAAGATAGATATGGCCAATGACTAAATTCTCAACAGGAAACTTGATCTCCAGGCAGTGGAGTGGAAGTGTAATTTGTCAAACAATCTGACTCCCTCATGGGTGAGCGAGTTATATAATAATTTTAGCACCACCTAACAGAAGGGTGTCGCTATTATGAAGCCTGTGCACTCAGGCACAGCTGGAGCACTACATACAACATCAAAGAGAGGAGGGACTGTGGCTCAGTCGTGGAGCAAATACTTTGCATGCAAAAGATCCCAAGTTTAATCCCTGGCATATCCTGGTAGGCTGGGAAACACTCCTATCTGAAACCCTGGAAAGCTACTACCAGTCACTGTAGACAATACTGAGCAAGATTCTGACTCAGTATAAGGCCATTTTTTAATGTTCCTATGAGAGAGCGAATACCTTCATTTCACACAATATATTTCTTTTCCTTACAAGTTAAACTGTGCCCCATTTTTGCCATTATTTATTGTAAGTTATTTATTTAATATCCTGATTTTCTGCCAAAAATGTTGCTCAAGGGAGGTAACAATAAAATACAGATTAAAAACAAAATCATAATTAAAACATAACATAAAAACAAAAAATTAAAAATACAATTAAAAACACAATAAAATAAATGAATAGTACCCAACCAATTTAAATCCATCCATTGATTAAAATTTAGTAAGGCCACTAGAGGCTACGTTTTTAAGACCAGTACCCGGACTTCTATATCTGCTGTAAGACCTAGACCTGCTTCGCACATAACAGAAATTCCTGGGTTAAACAACTCAGGAATTGTCGATATCTAGCAGGAGCAAGCAAGCGGGTGCATTGCCTCCCAAGCGCTCATCATTTCTGCTTCCAATTAGCAATCCAGGAATGCCCCGTGACATCCAAACCCAGAAAGTCTGGGTTGTTTAGGGGTTAAACAACCAAGAGTTAACCCAACAACAACCCATGGGTTCCTGGGTTAATTGAAAGTGGAAGCAACGAGCAAGCAGGACGCAGCATACTCACTTGCCGCTGTTCAGGTCTGACAATCCATGGTTTAAGTAATTCATGGGTTGTCATTAGATGCAAACCAGGCAATAGAATACATACACATGGGAGCAGTAGTGAGTATATGCTAAGGAACAGTTCCATTGTGGGTGAGATATGAGCAGGTGGATGTAAAAGTATAAAGAAGAAATTCTGAAGGAATATAAGCATTTAACAGAGCAATCCGATGCATTCAAAAGTAAGTCCCACTGAATTCAATTGGACTTATTCTCAGGTAACTAGGTATAGGATTGCAGCGTAAGAGAATGAAAATAGGAAGAAAGAAGAGGCAGTGGGAAAGACCACTACACAGTCCTTCTGGATCAGACCAAAGGCTTATCTAGTCCAGCATTCTGTTTGCACAGTGGCCAATCAGCTGCCTATGAGAAGCCTACAAACAGGACATGAACACCACAGCACTCACCTGATTGTGTTTTTGAGCAACTGGCATACAGAGGCATACTGCCTCTGATACAGGAGATAATATATAGTTATCCTGACTGGTAGCCATTGATTGCCTTATCTTCCATGAATTTGTCTAATCTCTTTTTAATGCTGTCCAAGTTGGTGCCCATCACTACATCCTTATGGTACTGAATTCCATAGTTTAACAATGTGCTGTGTGAAGGAGTACCTCCTTCAATCTGCCACCATTCAGCTTCATTGGATGACCCCAGGTTCTAGTATTGTGAGAGAAGGAAAAACAAATTCTCCCTATCTACCTTCTCCACACCATTCATAATTTTATACACTGCTATCATGTCCCCCACTGCATTTGCCTTTTAAGCCAAAAAGCTCCAAACATTGTAACGTTTCCTCCTATGGGAGTTCCTCTACTCTCTTGATCATTTTGGTTGCTGTTTTCTACACCAAGCATTCAGACAGAGTGATGGAAGTTGAGGAATGGGCTGTTTAATTTTTCACTGTGATTTGATGCTGAAAGTATACAAACATGTCCCCAAGATTTTAAGTGAACAAACAAAATACAGCTGAAAAACATTTGAGCAGTTTCTACTAAACGCCCAGAAAGTTGAAGGCAAGATCTTCATATACCACACCACTCCACGTTCTGCTCTTCCTGCCCCTTTATAACATATATATTAGTAAGTTTCTAATTTCCAGTAAACCCCATTATTTGATTTCCTCACATCCCGTACAGTCCTCTCTCTCTCCCTAGATATATAGATGGATAGCTGTTCTGCTATTAGAATACAGCATAAAGTTGCATCCTATGGAACATGTGCTAAATCTATTCCGACCCCACAGTTTGCATTCTCCCATCACAGAATTCCAGGGCTTTGTGTCACAAAATTATTCTGGCCACTGAACAGAGCTATGCATTTCAACTTAATAATGAAGTGCTGATCTGAAAGAGATTTAAAAAAAATGCACTTTGTTTTCACAATGGAGACTTGGGGGAAAAAACCCCTGCAGCATCATCTGTGGGCCTGCGGGCTGCTCTTAATAGCTGGGTTTTAGGTTTATTTCCCCCTGTTTTTAAAGTCTGCCTCACACTTCATTATTTCTGTTCAACGCAAACAGCTATTCCACCAGTTCCACTTACGGTTTTATTCCATTTGATACACTTATTACTTCCATAATCATTTATTGATTGAATCATATGGTCTGAAATTGGAGGGGAACAATAAAACTTACTGTTTTGAGCCAGGGCTTGAAGCAGACAGTCCAAGCACCCCTCCAAGCTATCAGCTGTGCTGTCAACAGCTGTTATCTTCAGCTTCTTCAAGGCGTCGCTTAGATTATCTGCTTGGATAACATGAAGGAGAAAGCAAAATCAGTGTCGTAGTCTGTCAGTCATACCTTATGGGCTTAAAGGGTAAATCAACATAGGTAGGGTGATGCCAAGAACTTTCCCTACAAAAGGCCTTGACTATTTTGTCTCTCTCATTCTCTGATGCCAGGAGGGCAAGAACTCTCTTTGGCTGTGAAAAATGAGGCAGGCCCTTTGGCTGCAGGGGGCACAGACAAAGAGATTCCACTTTTCATTCAAAGGCTTCAAATTGTCATATGTGGCTCATCCCCACTGACCCTTTTATCTTGGTTAGTAAACAGCTAACTCATCCCCACTGACCCTTTTAACTTGGTTAGTAAACTACTAACCAGTGTTTCCCAGTTCAGATGTAACAGGAAAGTGTGGTTTAACAAACCATAGAAGCTGTGTGTACAAGACGAGGTAGAGCTCTTCTGTGCAGAAAGAAGAGTGCATGACTTGCCAAATCTAACAGTATAGCTGCTGTTTTTTGAATGCAGAAGCAAGCAAGCAAGCTACATAAGGAGTGGGCAGACTCCTTATTTACTTTGTTTTTCACTAGAATCCTGAGGTCCACCAACCAAAGCAGATACAAAGAGCCACCCAGGTGGAAATAGAATTATGGATCAAGGAGCCTCTGAGCACATGCTCAGCCCAGGAATTTGTTTTCTGTACCAGAACTGGACCTTGTATACAGGTCCTTTCATGCAAAAAACTACTCCTGTTTTCCCCCAAGCACTCTTGATTTCAGCACCCTAATTTTATGGGCGGGGGAGCTTTTTGGAATCGCTATTGTTAAACCATTGGGAATTGGTAATCTTCAATGACCTTCTGCAAAATCACCAGGAGATCTTCCAGTAGATCCCAGTCTAACTTCTGCCTGTCCCTGAACTACACCATACATTAGTATTTGCATTTTGTTGATTCATGCAGGAATGAAAAAACTTTCAGGAATGATAAATTAAAAGGCCTAAGAAGTTCCAGTGATGAAACCAACATCCTGCCCCCTGCTCATCTTTAAGATGTGTTTTCTATGGCTGCAAATTTATGTTCTCCATACAGCATGACAGGAACTAGCACTGGTATCTCAGATATTCTGTTTATTCAAGAGGGATAGTAAGTGCTAACAGCTGCAGCTTCATTCTTTTTTCCCTTTGCCAGCTGATGACTAACTTCACATGTGAATGGTCTAGCCTTTTAAAAAGACACAAGGAATAATTCAAATTCCACGCCCACTAAGGCTGTAATCCTAACTGTCCTTATTTGGAAGACAGTCCTATTAAAATTGAAGGGAAATGAAATATACACCCTAGTGTTAAGTCAGCAAAGCAGAAATATTTCCCCCCTTCAAACAAGAAATACTTTCTAATGAACTCTGGTAAGTAATTCAGCTATCCTAAACCAGATCCTGCCACGTAACAACTTTGTAACATGTCTACCCAGTGAGGTGGAATAAGAAATGTTCAAAAATGGGAAATTTTCCAGTGCTTAATTTTTCTGTGGAATATTTTCCATTTCATTAATGAAAATGAATGTATGCCAACTGCAAATACAATATTAGACAAGTACGTCAGTTTCAATGTTGTAATTAATGTTTTTCAGGAGATTATCCTTGGCAAGTATGTGAGAGAATATATATGTATGTCATTGAAATAGGTTTATGTCTCAGAGTGAAATGTAACTAATAGTGACAGTGAAATGAAGTTGCCCAACAATCTTAGTGGAAGAGAGTTGCACTCTGTTGAAATAGATGAGTGGGAGTCAGCATATCATACACATTTCTTTTGGTTGCTAAAATTAGTGTGCCAACCATTTTCAGTACCTTTGGTGGTAGTGGTGGGGTTCTTCTTAAATTCAAACAATGTAAGGGAAGTACATGCTATTGTCTTTACATTTTTACGAGTATTCCAATAAAAATGTCTACATACTATAACATTTAAATCACATTAAGTATGCTTTATTTTTCCCCTCAAATATTTCAGATCAAATACTTATGGTGCAGACAAAAAATTAAAATGGGATACTTTTTTTTTTTTTTAAAGCTTGGTTTACTAAATACAAGTAAAATAAACATGCTAAATTAGATCTCTAGAGGTGGGCAACTTGTGGTCCTCCAGATGTTTTGGCCTACAACTTCCATCAGCTCTAACATGCATAGCCAATTGTGAGGCATGATGGATGTTGCAGACCAAAACGTCTGGAGGGCCACAAGTTGCTCACCACTACTCTAGGGCATCAGAACATTTTCCCACACAAACTGAAAATTTCCATATGCAAATGGCCCTAATTTGCATTGGAAAATGTTCGAAGAAATTTCCCAATTCAAAATTTTCCAGAAAACCCACATTACTGTGTCTATCGCTTGCAAATTCCAAGGCACATGAACAGCCAATGTAAAGTAGGTTTGCTAAGCACTGGGACATCCATAGGAGGTGTTCTAAATAACAGCTTCTATCCCACTTCTTCCTTACAGTTGATATTTGCACATCCTCGTCTTCTCTGGTGTATAACAAATCCAAATCTTAACATTTTGAGAGGTTGATAGTGGGACACTTATCAAAAGGAGATACAACAGTTCAAAACAAAAAGCCAGAAGCTCATGGTTTCTTGACCTGCACTGCACACTCCCACCACAACTTTCTTCCAGATGTCTTTCTTTGTGGCTATTGGGCAGCCAACCTTTCTATCCTAACTACTTGCTGATAGTCAAGGAGGATTTGCTAGTATTTATTTTCTCAAGGGTGTAAATGATTGGAGGTGTTTTCCTGAAAGAGCAATTTACCTGCAGGGTAGGGTCTGAGATGAGTGCTTTGTATGTGTATCAATCTGCCTGCCTTGAAAAAAGAAAAAGTCTGAATTTGAGAGGAGAAGAGCCAGGCTGAGGAATCCAAAAGTTTATTGTTGGAGTTAGTTAAAAACTGGGGTGCAGTCTTTGGGTGCTTCAACAGTAGCTCTTTTGGAATAGCAGTAACGCTACCAGCAGGAATAGCAGTAATGTTATCTGCTTTAGAAATCTTGCTGCGTCAAACATGTTCTGTGTATATATTTGAAATTTAACATTTTTTAAAATAAATATACCATAACTTTTCAATTTTTAGTCATTCAAAAGAAATGACTCATAAGACCTTCTTACCACTTGGGGAAGTAAGGAGGACGCAATGTTATAAAACAACAGCAAGAATGTAAACACCCCAATAAAAATGTAACAAAACTGCAGGTATTTTGCTGGCTAAAACATCTCAATGATACATATCAAAGTCCACTGTTATTAAGAAGAACTCTTTTGTTTCATCATGAGAATAGTATTTTCATCACTGGTATAGATTCACAAATAACACAGTCTGCAACCTAGTCTCAGGTCAATCAACTAACAAAATAAAAGCTTCTCCTTGACAGTCTATTTGAGTTCCCCATATAATACTTTAAAATGCAATGTCAGTATTGCAGAAAAATAGAATTTCTTACTTAATAAAGACAAACAGATATATTTCTACATAACAGTAAGTTACTGTAAAATTGCCAAAAAACAATAACATGAAAATAAAAGATACATATTATACAAAGTCCCTTAAGCAAGAAAGCTGCCAGTCCAGGTTGCATTTATATGTCACAGATAAAACATATGCAATGAAAAGCATCCCTGTAATTATTCAAATATTAGCCCTGTTCTCTAAGAAGTATTGAAAGAAGATTCCAAGTACATCTTAATGTAGCAACATATCTCCCCCAGTGCCACAACGCGTTAGTTATGGCAATCATTTTTATTCCAGTTTTAAGCACCACGATGCAGTGACATTCCTCTTGGCATGTACTCATAGCTCCATTAGAATGGACTACAGAGCCACCATTTCTTTTACAGAAACATTTGCATTAAATCATATCACATTCTTCTTGTATTGTTGATTTCTACTCCAAACCATAATTTTGTTCAATCAAATTCAGCTAGTTCTAGGGAAAGACTGAGTGACTGGTGGTTCTAGATCTCTGTAAATAGCACTGATTTTCAAAATTGTTGCAACATTTGCTATACTATTGTCTAGCAGTTGATTTTACAAGATTGCACAATTGGGTTAGTTCCTAAATTGTTTCTCAAATGCTTGGATTTAGACCATCTGGTCTTAATGGACTTGTTGCTTATTTTCAGCTTCAGCACCTGTTTTGAAGACTTTCGTCTCTTTCTGATCTTATTTTTGGTACCTGAAAGAAAGCTGAAACACTACGGAGTCAGTTATAAACTAAAGCTAAGTCCCAAACTCAGGACTTAGTCCTTAGGGAGGACTTTCTCCTCCCACATGTTCTTTATTTCTTTTGCAGCCATGGAGGTAGCAATCTGGAGCAGAAGACCAGCACAGCAAAGGGAGGGGGTTCTTCTTAAGCTTCTCACCTCTGGCAAGATTTTTTTTTTTTTTTGCTAAATATACTCTATTCCCTATTGCTTTTGCCTGAGGGGCGGGGGGGGGGGAGAAATATAGATAGCTCCACAACCCTTAACAAAAAGATAAATCTTGAAACATACAATACTACTGGATATAAATCTAGCAATTCAAAACACATGTAACCAGATGCTTATTTTTTCCAGAACGCCTATATCTTGGTCTTCATATCCACCCTCTATTCCAGACAGGTTTTTTATGTTCCTAGAGGTGTCAAGATAATGTTCCAATCTACTTTCTGAATTCAGAAGCAATCTAGCTGTATCTGACTTGGCTTATCTGCCAAGTTGGAGGCAATGAATTCTTGCTTAAGAAAACTGCAAGACTTGAAAAATTTGGAGCACTGTCAAAAATGTACTGGCACTGACAACTACAAACTAATTCCCTTTTCCAGCAACAACTGAGAAAAGTGTGAGTCCATATGTATTCTAGAATATGTTAATTAATTGTCTGAAAGGAGCAGAATAATATGGGAGATAGAGATTTCAATTGTACATATATTTCTCTAACACACCATCGCCACAAAGGTTCATGTTGAGTTACAGTATTTCCTTGACTCATATATCTTCATGCAACTCTGTGAAGTAGGTGAGGCTCAGATTTCCACAATCATTTTGTCCCATGGTGGTTTAAATAAGCTTTATGGCAAATGCCAGGTGCCCATTCCATAACACAACCCCTGCTCGTAGGTTGTCGTGTCGTCTGAACCTGGTGGGGGTGGGTTGTTGGCATGGTTAACAAAACAGCCAATGGGTTCTGGTTCGTTTGTTAACCACGCCAACAACCCACCCTCACCAGGTTCGGACACGACAACCTACAAGGGGTTGGGTTACGGAACAGGTGCCCACGGGCACCTGGCATGTGCCACAAACCATGGTGGCCTGTTTACGCCACTGTGGGTCAAAATCATTGTGCAAACCAGGTTGGTGACTTCCACAAAATCATCCAGAGCATTTCATGGCTGAGTCAGGATTTGAACAAGACAGCTGAGGTGGCAGCGCATTATAGACACACATCTGTACTAACAGAGCATCAGGGTTCATAAAGCTGCTGCTAATAATTTCATTATTTTTAAAATGTGATAAAAAGTGGTTTATAGGGTGTACCCTTCTAAAAAACCTTTAAATAGCCAGAGCATGGCATAGTTGATAGGTAATGGCAGCGGGGACAAATTCTTTTCCAGGGAAATGAAATGCCTTCCATTTCAAGTTTTTAATTTAAAAAAATATAATTATAAACAAGAACAAAGATAGAATGGGTTGGATACAGAGATGCACAAGCATAAGGGAAAACTAAATGTTCTTCAAATCATGCAAAGCAGAACTATGCATGACTGGCTTATTTACTGCAGAGTAAGCATGCATGGCCATGACTCAGACTGGGACCATGGCATTCTGAGAGGGGGGAATGTAAGCTCTTTCCCCTCTGTTTTTCATCCCAAATGCCCACCCCCTCATAGAGTGGGGGTTAAAAAAAGGGGGAAAATATCCATTGTAATCAGCTCTGCTATCATGATTTGAAGAACATTTAGTTTTGCCCTAAATCTACTTGTACAGCAGGGCTTTCTTACTTTCCCATTCTTGCTGCAGCTTCTTGTACACATTTCACCCCAAAAAGCCACTCATGAGGATCAGGAAAGTTAAGGGAATAGAATGGGAAGAATGTGGGGGGCTCCATTTCAAAGAGGGAAACTGCAGAAATCAGGGACGGGACCTTGTGACAGAGGATATGCAGTCAAGTTATGTGACCTTACAAAGACATTATTTGATACTATAAACATGCAGCAATGATCACGCTTTAATGGTCTAATTCGAACATATTGCTAAACTGGAACTAGCTTGGGCCTGTGAATATCCTCCTCGTCCTCTGGCATAGCTACAAAATAGTAGAAGCATTGGCTTCCATTTTCAATTAACTACATGTCAGTATTACATCCAAACCATAAACTGCAGTTAATCTTAGCTATGGTTTATTGAAACAAGTCAGCTTTATAAACCACAGTTTGAAGTTAACTATAGTTTACTGCTGGGGTGATGAACCTTTTTCAGCCTGGGAAGCAAGTTCCGATATGGGAAGGGTCTCAGGGGGCACATTCTAGCAGTGAGCAGGGCTACTGAAACAAACTAAGACTAAACACAGTTCATCGGGGTTCAGACACAACACCAAATTGTGGTTAGCTAAAAATGGTAACAAAACCTTTTAATCCCCTCATCATGGCTGTGCCTCATAGTGCAGCCTATCATAGTGGATAGGGGGCTCACGAGCCTAAAGCTCATTCACGTAACAATAAACAGTTCAGCATTACATTTGAATGAGCCCACTGTATCAACATATAACATCCTCGACATATTCAATCGAAGTGACTGTAGGATGTTTGTGCCACATAGAAAATTTTGTTCCTTCTGTACAAGTCATTAAAGGCCTAATGCATAAATAGACTGATAAATGCTAAAAGATTTGTGCAGCTTTTAAAAAAAGGCAACGAAAAAATGTACTTTTTCTAGTGCTTTACAGGATGATTACAAGAGAACAGCAAACATCAGCAGCCTTGCAAACAAGTCCAGAAAAGTTATAACAAAATTAGTTGCTAGCTCTCTACCATTACATGTCTAAAGCAAAATTTCTTGGGCCAATCCAGATTTTATGAGATACAATGCCGAATAGCAGTTAGCATTAAAAAAAAATAACACTTTTCTGTATTTTAGCTACTGGATTTTAACTAGATACTTTATATTGGTTTTAATCTAATGTTATAATATAGTCAACTTTTCATTACTTTGAACCTTTGGAATGGGGTGGTTTACACATTTAAATAAATAAATCTGGCATAGTCTTGATTGTTTCCTTCGTAAGATGTATGCAAATCTTACACAGAGCAACACTAACAAAGCCCTGGAGAGGCAGAGGGCATGAGCAGATTACTAATTGGGCTTTGGGGACTTTTTTTTTTTAAACTGGAGTTGCAGACAAACAATTCCTCAATGGATAAAGACAATTTAAAGTTCTTTGTAATCAAAGCTAGATCTACATCAGAATAAACTACTGATTACAAAGATCCTACAGCAGGTATAATTAAGCAGTCTTGGTAAGCCAGGGTTTGGGTAAGCATGCAGTCTCCATATCTTAGGTATAGCATTAGTTTCATTCAATAGTGTAAGCATAAGGAATGCACTGATTGTCAGGAAAACAAAAATCTGCTCTTATGTATCCCGATGTCTTCCATTATTCGAATGATCCATATTACCATACAACTATACCAAGCAATTTGTATCTCTATGGCAGCCTCTTTATTGAAGGAATTATGCAAATACAGACAGCAAAAAGAGATCAATTTTCAGATATCCACAAACATTTGACATGATAGTGGATACAATGCCCAAATAATGAAACTAATAACATGTTATCCACAGTAAATTTCCTTTGGCTCCCACCTTCCCTCAGAAGACACCCTTACTATGCTTTTCCTCTACAGAAGATATGTGTTCTTTATGTTTTAAGGCAGCTCTCCTTTTTATTAAATAAAAAATGGTGAAGTTGCCAGCACTGAGGAAACATCTTGGCATTCACCACAGGCAGGAATTCTCATAAGCTACCAAAGAAGAATCTAAAGGTTATTTCCCTCCCTCTTCTTCCCCATCATGAGAAAATGCAAATGAAGGGTGCAACTCATACAATATCTTGTTCTTAACAAAAACATTCCTTCACATTTGAGCTAGCCAGGAACCAGTGTAGACTGTTTAACTTCTGAACAGATGAAAGATCAGTTTCTTGATTTTGGTATATAGTTTCTCCTTGCTGAGACTATGAAGGATCATAAACAAATATAGGTAGAATTATCATATTCAACTCAACTCCTATGTGTAACATTGTTTCCTGCCCTGCCACATTGCTCACCAGAGCCCCACAAACTCATTGGTCCTTGCTGGGGGCAGCAGCAAGGCCTCCAATATCACATCTGCCCCAGGCCCCATAAACACACTACTGGCTTTTACACCCCCTCCCCTTTCTGGAATATGTCCTTGATTCTAGAGCCTTAGGTGAATTTACAGGCCGCTCCCTATCTCAGAGAAAGGCAGATTAGTACCTACTGGTAGATTTCTGGATGATTTGCAGTAGATTGACAAGGACTGCCAACTCTCAACTGTTTATCAAGAACCACAAGAAAATGATTCCCCCCTCTCCTCCCAAATTATACTGCCGAAATGCAGGAAGCTTATGGTAACTTATGGCAGTTTACGGAATGGATTTATGTGTGGAAGGACTGTGAGCTCTGTTGTGTTCTGGTCCTCAGGAGCTTGGGCTGAGAATTCTTCAATTCTAAGTGTATGTCTTCTGCACTTGGCTGCGGCTGGTGGATCTTGGGGTTCTGGTAAAATAAAAAATCCCACAAGCCTGAAGTCTGCTCAACCCTGATTTACACAGATAGGGGAGTATTCTCTATCCAAGGCAGAAACCACTGAATTTCACTAAATCCAGGTCTCCTTCTAGTTCATACGGTTGCACTGCAGGCAGAATACAAATCTCACACCAAGTTCGGTCCTCTGAGCAGAATTCACCGGGATTCCTAATTCTTAACCTACCAAAGATATAGAGCAGTTGCCAACTGGACACATTGGTCCCATTCTTTGACACTGAACAGAAAAGTTTCAGCAAGAACCAAGTCAGACCAATGGTCAATCTCACCGATACTACTTGCTCCTCTTGTATATATACACTAGATACATCGATGCAAATTCAGTTTCTCCAGTTTAAAAGGTAAACAGAATAAATAGTAGCATTAGTCATTCTTGTCTACTGAAAACTGTGATACGTTTCCATATAATAAAGCAAAAACCTATAGTAAACAAGGACAGTATAATTGGAATTCACTGAACAGTCAAACCCAACTGGTAGCAATCCGGGTCTCCAGGGGCTCTGACAGAGTTCCTTACCAGCTTGAGATTCCTTAATGAGAGATCTCAAGACTAAAACAATCAAATAAGCATGATTCCAGATAATCTGGCTCCCTTAGGAACATCAGAAATCAAAGTTGACCTCCTCTGGTGAGCCCCAGTCTTTCTCCCAACCTGCAAACCTGGGCAAGGATCATTCCCAGAGTGGCACTGCCAAGACAGCCAGATCACCTCAGCTGTGCAGGGCCAAATCAACAAAGTCCACCCACTTTCAAGGTCCAAACCTGGAGCTGGGAGGGACAGCAGGGAATTGTTCCTCACCTAGGAGTATAAAGTCAGTGATAAGAAGAGGGTCGGGTTCCTTAGCAACTACACAATTTGACTTGGCTGCCAATATCACTCAAAAATTGGGGACAAATGTCTTGATCAGAAAACCTAAATGTGAGTTCTTCCCCAGACATGTAGACAAGCCTCAAGCATTGTTATGAGGATAAAACGAGGATAAAATGGAATAATCCCATGTATAGTATATATGCAGGAAGGGAGGAATACAAATGTAATAAATAATAACTTAATTATTAACATGTGTTATATTTATGGCCTATATTGAGTGGAGTAACATCATCATCAATTGAGGAAGCAATTGGATCTTTATTATACCAAGATATAAATCCATTACATCCCACATCCCTAAATGAAATCTTCAATCTTTCAAATCAACAGAAAATACTAAATTACAGAAGGTTTGTATAAGCAAGACAGATTTTGAGCCATATCTCGAACAATTCATCAGCATCCAAGTATTGTAAGTAAACTCCACTATCTAAATGAGCCTGTTCTTGTGAACAAAGGTACTTTTCTGCATAAGCATAAAGAAAAGACAGAGTCATCATTGTATATACACAAAACTAGCCATACCTTCCAGAAACTGCAACCTACCTCCCTTGGCCAGTTTCTCAAGGACACAACAAAAATTTCAGACTGGGAGACCTCCCCACAACCTCTCACAGTCCTTCAACTAAACTGTGGCTGCAAGTCAAGCAATGGGCTGGCTAGGGCATGCTGGGAGTTGTAGGACTTTTTTCTGTCTAAACATGCATAAGACTGCACCCTTAGTGGCTTATACAATAAAAATGTGTATTTTCCTGTTTTGAGATTCCCCATGTAAAATGTCATAATGCAAGAAATTTAAGACTTCTTGAGAATGTAATATCTCAATGGCTATTAGGATTACTGGCTACCCCTGGTTAGATAGTACCCAGTATTGGAGGCAGTGTCCCTCTGCATACCAGTTGCTGGGCAACAGCAGCTGAGAGTGTCCAACTTGTGTGCTTCCCACAGGCAGCTGTTTGTCCGTTGTATTACCTGAATGCTGGACTAGTTTTGATAAAACATGGCTCTTCTTATGTTCCATCCTGGCACTATGATTTTGCTTCTAATGAAAGATATAACCAAGGATATTCATAAATTAGCTAGAATAATAGCTGCTTTCATAGCTTGGATGATACACTGATACTGTCAAATCATCTGTGTATCGCTTATGTATAAAATTACTTTGAATCAGCTTCTTGCATGGAAGGATAGGTGAGGAAGATGAACTATGTCTGCTGAAACACTTTTAAAATATCCATTCAAGCAGGTGCTTTTAAATCTAGAAAAACCTGACACCCAAATAATATGCTCCTTATTTCTTGCCAAAAAAACTAATCAAATATTCTCAGAAATGGAACAGAGTTCCATTTTAAGACAAAATCGTATCACAGATTTTATTCACCCTGACGTATGGAAGATTATGGCCCATTTTTAGAAAATATTACTCAATAAGTCTTTACTGCTGTACAACACCAAAGTTTGTCGTCTGTTGAGAACGCAAGAGGCATACTGCATCTGTATGAAAATACCCAATTGACAAGATCAACCCAAGGCTTTCCTGAGGATAAAGGTTTTATTAAACTTTCAAACAAGACTGGCTCAAAGCTTTGCTCCATCAAATAATTAAATTAAAATGGTTTTCAAATCCCCAGTATTAACCCTACTTTATTTCCCCCCCTTTAACTTCACTAATACCCAAATAAATCTTTGTCTTTCTAAGAGAACATTAACCTTTAGGATACATCTACGCAGTTCTATTTGAATTGTATGATGCCACAAGCAAGTGTGTGATATCGATATTTTCAGACAACATATTGCAGCCCACATGCACAGCTGGGTGAATCACCACATCAAGAATTTCTTAAAAACCATACTGGCTGATGAATGTTTGAGATGATGAGCTATTGTTACAATTTCAAAACATACTTAGAAGAAAACAAAGCAAGCAGTGCAGATCAACTAGAAAAATGAAAGTATGCCCGTCTAAGTGGGCTGGGGAAAAATCAATGGGCATTTTTCCTTTGAAAGGTTTGGGTTTTCATCCTAACGGGTCAGATTTTATATATCACAACTATTAGATTAGGATTAGGAGCGTTACTCCGTGCGCTGTGGATACAGTTAGTGAGCAAGAGGAGGCCTGTGGGATTTGTGGGATCGGTTCCAGCTTCTTCCTTCTGATGAAGTAGACAAGGTGCTTTCATCTGTAAGGCCGACCAGCTGCTTACTTGATCCTTGCCCATCTTGGCTCATTAGGGGCTGCAAAGAGAGACTGGGTGAGGGGATCAGGGCGGTGGTGAACGCCTCCCTTGAGGAGGGAGTGATGCCATCGGCCCTCAAGGAGGCAGTGATAAGACTGCTCTTAAAGAAGCCCTCCTTGGATCCCCAAGTTCTGAACAACTTTCGCCCAGTCTCGAATCTGCCATTTTGGGGCAAGGTGATTGAGCGGGTGGTAGCGATGCAGCTGAAGGCACACTTGGAAGAAACCGATTATCTAGACCCATTTCAGTCAGGCTTCAGGCTTGGGCATGGGACAGAAACGGCCTTGGTCGCCTTGGTAGATGATATGAGGAGGGCTCTGGATAGGGGTGAATGCTCCTTCCTTGTTCTCCTCAACCTCTCAGTGGCTTTTGATACCATTGACCACGGTATCCTCCTGGACCGCCTGGAGGGGTTGGGTATTGGAGACACCGTATTGCAGTGGTTCCGGTCCTTCCTCTCTGGCAGGTACCAGAGGGAAGCACTGGGAGAGGAGGTCTCGGACCCGTGGCCACTCACTTGTGGGGTGCCACAGGGTTCCATCCTCTCCCTGATGCTATTTAACATCTACGTGAAGCTGCTGGGGGCTATCATCAGGAGGTTTTTGGGGTGCGGTGTCATCAATATGCGGATGACACACAGCTCTACCTCTCGTTCAAATCTTCACCAAGGTTGGCCTTAGAATCCCTGTCCAAATGTCTGGAGACGATGAGTGGCTGGATGGGGAGGAATAAGCTGAAGCTGAACCCTGACAAGACCGAGGTGCTTTTGGTGGGACACAAGAGGCGGCTGGGGGATGATGACCTGGTGTTGAATGGGGTACGGCTACCCTTGACAGACCAGGTCCGCAGCCTGGGGGTCATTTTGGACTCCCAGCTGTCCATAGAGGCTCAGGTGTCAGCTGTGAGCCAGACAGCGCTGTATCAACTCCATCTGATACGGCGGCTGTGCCCCTTCCTTCCCGACCATCTGCTCCCATTGGTAATACATGCCCTGGTCTCCTCTCGTTTAGACTACTGTAATGCACTCTACGTGGAGTTATCCTTGAAGACAGTTCGGAAGCTGCAGCTGGTACAGAACGTGGTGGCTTGCCTGATTAAAGGCAGCCGCTGGCGAGATCACATCACTCCAGTGCTGAAGGAGTTGCACTGGTTACCAGTTGTTTTCCGGGCCAAATTCAAGGTGTTGGTTTTGACCTTTAAAACCCTATTTGGTTCCGGCCCAGCCTATCTTAAGGAGCGCCTCCAGCAACACCAGACAGGCCACTTAACTAGATCAACCTCGGATGGCCTTCTCTCTGTCCCATCAGCCAGGACAGCTAGACTGGTGGGGACGAGGGAGAGGGCCTTCTCTGTGGTGACCCCCACTCTGTGGAACTCCCTCCCTAGGGAACTCCACCATACCCCCTCTTTAATGAGCTTCCATCATGCATTAAAAACGTGGTTGTTCAGGCAGGCATTTGGGGTCGGTTAGGGTATTTTAGAAAATATTTTTATTGTAGAATTTTATTGTTTTAAACTGTTTTATTATATGCTTGTACATCGCCCAGAGTGGCTGGGTGACCAGCCAGATGGGCGATTAATAAATTTAATTAATAATAATAATAATAAGACTAGTCCTTCATCTAAGGGAGGTCCCCCATCCAGGCCTCCTAAAGTCCTGGTGTCAGTAATAGACCCAAAACACACACCAAGTATCAAGTGCAAGTCTCAACAAGCCAGGATTTTCTTCAGAGATGACATTACCACAAAAATGTATGGTAGACCACACAATTCTCTTACACCCGCCTTGCCTAACATAGAACCCTCCTGATGTGTTGGACTGCAACTCCCATCATTCCTATCCAGCAAGGTTGGGCAAGGCTGTCTGACACCGTTAAAACTGCAGCTTTCCAAAGTTATACATTAAGCCCTTACATGAGTAGGGTTTCTTTTAGGATGGCAGAAACAAACTAAGCCAGCCAGTTAGGAGAACAAGGGCTTCAAAACAGAATTAAACTGGATAACATTTTAAGGAGCATACTCTTTGGACATTAGCAAAAGCATGTTTCAAGTTAACTTAGGGCGCGATCCTATGGGGATAGTCAGCTGCCTCCGAACTCGGAGGTGGCCAATTATCCAATGCAGGACAGGCAGAGTATGAAGGGGACCTTCTCCTCTGTGCTCTGGCCGCCCTGAACTTGCAGCTAGAAGGCCGATTTCAAATGTCTAATTGGGGCTTCTCAGAGGAGGCTGGACGGCACGTAGGAAACGTCGTAACAGTGCTTCCACGGTCCCCTCCACTTGCCACCCCCAGGAATGCCCCTTTTTCGACCATTCCGCACTACTCTTCCAAGTGTGAAGCTGGGGACAACCCATGCTTCCTACGTGATGGCAGGGGAAGGAGCGGGGAGGCGGATTTGTGGGAACTGGGCTTGGCTCCGAGCTCAGTTCCCAGAAACTGAAAAATCCTATGGCCATCTAGATGCAGCCTAGTGGCCATAGGATTGTGCCCTTAGAGAATGGTATTTTCACATCTAGAAATTTGTCAACAAGAGCATCTGTGTACAGAACTTTAGCTCCACGCTGCCTCTTAAGTTAGAGCACAGTTAGGGAATATTTCAGGACAGCGTCAACTTGCTTACCACGCACAAACTTTTGAGCAGCTTCTAATTTACTCACAACAAGCTTTTGCAGAAACAGCTTCAGTCATCTCTAGTAGTTCGCAAACATCAAAGCAGGGGCAGTGAAACAATACCTTTATTGTATTTATTAGGATCAAGTGAAAAGCACAAAGCAGAGAGCTAGCTTTTGAGTTTCACAGAAAAACTAAACTCCAGTTTTGCTAATATGGAGGCTAACACACTGCTTCGTTATATGTGTGCTCTCTGTCCTATAGAAGACCTGCGAGCTCTGATTGGTGCCATGGACAGATTAGAATAATTATTGACTTTTAAATATTTCCTGAAGCCCGATCTTGTCTGATCTTGGAAGCCAAGCAGGGTCAGCCCTGGTTAGTACTTGGATGGGAGGCCGCCTGAGAATCAGGCTTCCTGCACTGAGCAGGGGGTTAGACTCAATCACCTTGTAGGCCCCTCCCAACCCTATGATTCGATGATTCTGAGGTGACCATAGCTTATTTCTCCCAGCATGTTTCAGAGCGACCAGTGATCTAATCTCAAGAAAAAGCTTCCTGAATTACCATTTTAAGACTGTAACATAGCCTTCCCCAATCTGTGGATTTGGTCATGTTGGCTGGGAATTGCAGTCCAACACATCTGGAGGGCACCAGGTTGGGGAAGGCTGCTCCTTCTCCAGAAGACCCCCACTGAAAGAAGTAAAGTGGGTGACTACTAAGAAGAGGGCCATTTCTGTTGTGGCACCTGGTTGCGGAAAGAGCTTTCCAGAGAGGCTCACCTGGCACCTATGTTGTACTCTTTTCAGTGCCAGGTAAAGACCTTCTTATTTTCCCAGACTTTCAGTTTCTGTTGTTTTTAATCTGTTACTGTAAATCTTTAAGTTTTGTTGCTAGGTTTTGTTTTGGTTTTTATGTTTATTTTATACTGTAGTTTTAAACTTTTCTATTGCATTTTATCATGTTGTATTTTATGGTTTTAATTGTTGTAACCCACCCAGAGAGTTTCAGCTATTGGGTGGTATAGACATGTAATAAATAATTAAATAAATAAATAAATAAAAATATTGCACACTGGGCTTCCGCCATACACTCTACTAAGAACATATTTTTTTCTCCCTTTTAAATGCCAAGCCTGAGAAAGAGCGCTATGAAACTTCAAAAGCTGGCTTACTGTTCATGATTTGGGGTTGGATCTAATAAGAGATATCATTTCATTGTTTGTTTGGATGCTTTGTTTTTAATCAACAAACATGGATAATCTGTTTGTTTGTTTCTGTCTAGTTAGCAGACAGAATCTCCAGCTAAAAGTGGTCTTTGGTTAGACCACCAATAGGACCTTATATATATTAAGCAAACTCCCAAGTTTTAAAAGCATACAGATATTTCCCAAGCAAAGACCCTTCTGGCCAGCTCATATTAGCTTAGTCAGATTGCAGTAATTAAAATCAGCATTCCATAAAAATGTAACAAGTGGATATTAATCTAGATTCTACATACCACAATAGGAACTAGCCAAGTTTCAATTTAGGATATCATAGAATGGTAGGTGGCAGTGTGGAGAAGCACAAAACTAACCCTACCTACATATGATAATAACTGGATATTTTGGTCCTTTTGATAACATATCTTGGATTTCTAACCGCGAATTTGCATAGATCAACAGTAAATTACAGAATGTTCCTAGTCTCCTGAAAGGCACTAACTGGTTTGAAGGCATATGAAGTAGAACTACCACTGAAGCTAAGCAGGTCTAGTCCTGTCTGCCACCCGGATATGGAATGGCCTAAGGAATCATACTCAAGCTGCTCTGATTTCCTTGGTGGAAGAGCAAAGTCTAAGACAGCAATCCTAGGCTCACTTTCTTGAGAGTAACCCCTGTTGAACACAATATTTATAATGATAATAACTATTATTATTACGTTTATATCCTGCCTTGTTTCCCCTTGCAAGGAATCCATGGGCGCTTACATGGTCCTCCTCCTCTCCATTTTTATCCTCACAACAACCCTGTGAGGTAGGTTAGGCTGAGAGTCAGTGTCTGGCCCAAGGTCACCCAATGAATGTCATAGCTGAATGGAGACTAGAACCCAAATCTCCTGAGTCCCAGTTCAACACTCTAGCCACTACGCTACACTGGCTTTCCAAGTAAGTCTAATGGGACTTCCTTCTGAATAGACATGCATAGGATTGCACCGTAAATGTAACAAACACACAAATAATGGCAGCTATAGACACTTCCCCTTCTGAGGCATTCTTTCATGGTGAATTTACATACTGCTTTCCAAACATCAGATGTGGATTTCCATAACCACCCCATGTGAGATAAATGTCAGAACTGTGTGTTAGTAAACAGTCCTTGACAATCATATGGGACCTCGGGGTAGACAATAAGAACAGATCCCTCTCCACAACCCTGATCACTCTGCCCTTACTTTTCTATAGCCTCCAAGGCACAGTCTGGCACATAAGCTTTTCCTCCACTCTTTCCTCCCTGCTGAAAATGTCAGCAACTGAGTAAAGTATGAAAGGCTTCCAACGTGCAGCTGGAAACAGGGCCCCTCACAGCCTGTCTTCCACCCTGACCCAAAAAACTTTGCTTGTTATCTCATAGACTCTGGTCCATCATGACATAAATCAGATTTTATCCCCCAAAATGAAATGGGCCACAGGGAAAGAATTCTTTCAGCCAGTATGTCTGAAGGGTTTCATTGTTTGTGTATAGCGTACAATCCTTTTCTAACCCTCATCCTTATTTATAAGAATTTGTGTGCATATCATCATTTATGCTTGGAATGCTGAAAATAGAAGCCTACAGAAAGCTGTAACATCTGCTTTTTTTCTTTTCTTTTTTGCCCTATATGCCAGAGGTGTACAAGAAGTAGATTTGGATCTACTGGTAGATCTCTGGGTGATTTGCAGTAGATCGGCAAGGATTTCTGACTCCCAATGTTAAACAATAGTAGCAACAAAATGACTCTCCCGCACCTTAAATTATACTGCTAAAATGAAGAACGCTTAGGATAATAAACAGTGGATTTTTATGGGGAAAGGCTGTGAGCTCCATTCAGTTCTGAACTCTTTAATTCTAAGTGTATCCCTTTTGCACAACAGTCCGACTGGTGGATCTCAGAGTTTTAGTAAAAAAAGCCCTAAAGTAGATCCCGAAAGCCTGAAGTCTGCCCACTCCTGATAGAAGTCATCCAAGGAGCTCAAAACAGTGCAACGAAGGCTGCCAGGCAGCCTCCCAGCCAGGTACTAGTCAGGCTTGCTTAGCTTCGAAGACGGAACAATATCAAAAAAACAAAGGCAGCCATGTTGGCCATTAGAAAAATTCCAAAATTCACATAGTGTAATCCCTTCATTAGGCCAACTCAAAGAACACAAAAAATGTGCAAGCTTTCGAGATCTTGAGATCTTTTCTTCAGATGAAGAGATTAGGAGATCTCGAAAGCTTGGAACATTTTTTGTGATCTCTGAGTTGGCCTAATAAAGGAATTACACTATATGGTTTTTATTACTGTATCAGGCACCCTCTGACTTTATTTATTTATTATCTTTGTATGTTATCTTATCTTTGTACATTCTTTGTTTCACTAGACAAATCTTTGTAGATATAAGGCTAAGGGCGCAATCCTATCTAGATAGGCGGCCGCCTTCGAACTCGGAGGTGACCGCCTAACCAAAGTAGGGCAGGAGACGCACGGAGGGGATTGTTCTCTCCACGCTTCTCCTGCCCTGCTTTTCTGCTCGACAGCCGATTGCGGCTGTAGAGCTGCAGGAGCATGGAGCGGGGAAGGAGGCTGCTGTACGACTCATTGGATGTGTCATACAGGCAGATACCATCTCCCCACCCCGGCCATGCCCCTTTTCCACCCCTCCGCACTCCTCTTGAAAGCATGGAGGATGGGGCTGTTCCGCGCTGCTTCCGAAGCAGCAGAGAAGTGGGAGGAGGGCGGTTTTTTGGGCACCGGCCTTGGAGTGTGGGCTCCGAGGTCGTTTCCCGGAAAACAGTGCATCCTGCTGCTATCTAGCGGCCACAGGATTGCTCCCTAAAGTCATTGATTAATTGTGCCAGTAGCTTACACTATTGATGTACCGCTAGTGTAAGCGACCTCTAGCATTACGCCAATAGCATAAGCTAGTGAAACGAGCTTTTGTTACAGGTTTAAAATGTGGATTTTAAATGGAAGACATACCTTGTGATAGGAGCTCAGCTATCCCCAAAGGCACTATCTAGAATAGTGTTTGTTTGTGTATATGTATGTGCAGATACACACACACCTCGTAGATTTCATGTGTCAAGATTAAAATGATTTCCACAAACAAATTCTCCCTGTGTGGTTCTCATTCAAGACAGTTATCTTCACATTTTCAAAATACCATCTGTGCCAAGATGCTGTAAAATTAATTAACCAATTTAACTGTTACATTTTAACCAATTTAAAATGTATCAGTTAAGAACAAGGCCATTAATTAAATGACAGTCTTTAAAATTGGACAACAGCCCCACATAAGATCATATCATATGGGCTACACTGTCATTTCTAATTATCCTCTTTAAATGTGAGAAATCTTTGGGATCTAGCAAAAATAAAAAGGGCTTACACCATGGCCACATCACAGCACACAATATGCCATTTGATCTATTCCAGAAAAATATGCAAAAACTTGTAAGAAGCCATGCAATGGTTTTATGTAATATTCTTCTCCAGATTATTAATTCATTAAAAGGCTCCTGCTGAAGGCTGTTAAAGAAATCTTAATTAATGTAGTTGGAACGGGTCATGTGAAATAAAATGCACCAGGAAAATCTCCAACTCTGACTGTTATTATGAGTTCTCAAGTAGTCTAAGTGCCTTGAAATTATCATCTACTAACTCCTTATTTATAGGGATCCATGGCTCAGTGATAGAACACATGCTTTGCATGTAGAAGGACCCAGGTTCAATCCCCAACATCTTCAGGTAGGGCTGGAAAAGCCCTACTGCTGCCAGTCAATGTCGACGATACTGGACTAGATGGGCCAATGCTCTGACTTCGTATAAGGCTTCCTATGTACCATAAAAATAGATCAGATTAATAAATTAGTAGCAGTGAAACTATCACAGTACTAACATCATTAATTCAAATGCTTGACACTATCACACACACACAAATCTGTGCATGATAAAAATGGGTAATGCAAACATTTCCATTTTTGGAAATATTAAAGTGAGATGCCCAGTGCAGATGCAATACTGACTCCCTCTTCTACATTGTTATAAGAATGGGGTGCAGGCTCCCTCCTTGAAGACCCTCTTGAGCAAATTTCTCCCTCTCCTAATAATATCAAGCATTATGTTAAGCATTACAATGGCACAAATCTGAACAACAGTTAAGGCTAGTCAGGGTTACCATTCAAGCCATGGTTTACAATTCTGGTTAATGAGAACACTGGTTGGACTTTAATGAAGTTAAGCTGGTGCCAGCAATTCAGATGTCGTTGAATCGCTGTGATTAAGATGACAGGGGAGAAATACACTCCAGGAATGGGAGTAGGCACAGAAAAGGGAGCATGCAATCCCATGGTTGTTTCCCAGTTCCTTAGCTACAGCTGGTGACAGACTTAGGGGATAGATCCCTAAGGTCTACCCCCACAATCCCCTTAGCATGCAAGAGATACTGCTTTGAATCAATCCTTGCTGACTTCCACCTAAGACAGTAATGCAAATACCAACACCACACTTAGAACTGACTTTTTTTGAACTGTACTTCCAAAACCAGAGGCATTACAACAACAAAACTAATCTGTGTAGATCTCTCAGTTCACGGCAGTCGTATTCAGAAGTTGGCATGCACTGCTTCTGAATGGCTGTCAACATGTACTAAGGGGGTTATGAGAATATGCTTAGTTTACAACAAGAAAAGTTTAAACACAGTGAAGTGGTTCTCATGTAACAACAACCCAGAGTACAGGTTGAGCATGGGTTGTCGTTGTTGAATCGTGGGTTGTTGTTACATGAGAATCCTGCACTATGATGTTAACCATGAACAATTCAGGAAGAGAACCCAAGCTTTGTTGTTGGGTTGTAACTGCTGGGTTGTTCATGGTTAACAACCCATAGTTAAACCATAGAGCAGGGTTCACACATAATGACAAACTACGATTCAACAAAAATCCACAATTCAATGACAACCTGTACTCAGCACATATGGCCAATTTGCATGATTGCAGGGGCTTATTTCCCCTGCTGTGCGCTGGCCAGATTTCCCTAATTACCCTTGTTGTTGCAGCTTGCCGTGTTGTTTGAACCTGAGCGGCATGGCTTGTTGGCGGGGGGAGGGGGCAACCCTCAAAGAATCCAACAACAGCTCATGGTTTATTTGAGGTTTTCTGCCCCCTCAAACAAGCTATGTCGCCTGGGTTTGGACAACACAGCAAGCTACATCAGTGAGGGTAATTAGGGAAATCTGGTTAAGACATTGTGATTGTGTGAACAGGGTCATACTCAACCCATATTTTGAGTTGTCATTATGTGTGAACCAGACCTAGACACAAAATGAGAGAGAAAACACGGATATAACTAACTTCCACCAATTCTAGCAATATGCATTTGGTCATATACCCAATAGATTTTCTCTCCTTCACTATGAGCCAAATTCCGTTGTGCTATTTCCGCTGTGAATGTTGCAGTTATCACCCACCAGACAGGTGCTAAATACGGTACTCTACATGAAGTTATCATCTTCGCTGTTCATTTCCAAATATGTCGAACAGATGCATAGAAACAGAAGCATAAAAAATTTAAACCACAGTTTACAGATTTAAAGCAGAAATTAGGCTCAGGTTTTAAAGTGGGAAAACAACAGGAATGATTAGCCATGAGAATATGTTGCCAAGAGAGGACGCAATCCCCCCCCCCCCCGTCACTTACAGTATCCAGATCCAAAGCTAGATCTTTTTCAACAAAGGTATGTATCACCAAAACTCAGTCTAATAAGATAGTGCAAACCTAGAGAACATGCTCATGCTTTCCAAGG
This sequence comes from Heloderma suspectum, assembly GCF_057233095.1. Lineage (NCBI taxonomy): Eukaryota > Metazoa > Chordata > Lepidosauria > Squamata > Helodermatidae > Heloderma > Heloderma suspectum. Next base: position 32,068,136 of record NC_139462.1, on the reverse strand, counting down.
GGTCAGAAGTCAACTTCAATAGCTTGCTGTTAGGAGGTATGAACTCATGTATCACTCTGCAATTTTATTCCTATGCTTGCCCTGAGGAAGCACTTCTAGTAGGAAGCTACCACTATATATCACAAGAACTGCTCTCATGAATTACGCAGGCAGGCAGCCTAAAACCAAGAGTTTTGACTACTGGGCGATATACAAATATTATAAGCCAACCAACCAACCAGCATGGAGACGCAATCTGCTGGACTGGCTGAAGGGTACATAGGCAGCTGCCACTACCCAAGAAAGCTCTGGTGACTTGTGAAACTGTGCAGTGGGTTGTTTACCCAAGACTAGGGGAAGGCGTGTAACTCAATGGCTGAACGCATAGGTTTTCACGCAAGAGGTCCCAGGTGCAATGCCGGGCATCTCCAGATAGGACTGGAACAGATGCTGGGGACCCGTTTCCAGATACGTTGAATTAAAGGAGACTGTTCTAAGGAAATGAAGAACCAATCTGAGCATTTCTCAAATATGAATATTCACACTCTGCCTACCAAGCACAGGCATTTCATTTTCACCTCATGGCAATAAACTGTTCTAACTTGCCCAGTAAACTAGTTTTTGTTTGCTACTCTGTGTGAGGGTGGCGCTGGGGCAAGAAAGAGAGAAGGAGGAATGGGAAATGCTGGAGAGAAGACAACACTGTCCAGTGTGCTGGTTTCTATATTCTCAGACTTAATCTCACAAGCTGTCATGGCTGCTGATCATCAGAAAGACCCTATATGACAGGTGTGCAGAGCCTCAGGCCTGGGGATCAAATCCAGCCCTCCGGGGTTCCTAATCCAGAAGGCCATACTCCCTTCCCCAGAAGCCTGATGGTTTGGTGCTTTCCCGGCTTTTGTGCAGTTTTTCTACATTCTGAAAGGTTGGAATGCCCCTCCTAAGGCTTAGTGACTGGCAGGAAGAGCTTTACGCCCCTTTTGCCCTTAGCCAAACCCACCACTGGCATGCAGAGCCAAAGAGCTTCTCCAAAATGGAAGTCACCCTTGGGCGGAAAGAGGCTCAACACCCCTGATTTTAATCTATCTATTCCCTTTGAGCAAAACAGAAACGCAGATTTAGCATTTTAGCAGCTCTTTGCAACGGGCGGAATTCCAAGGGGGAAATCCAAGGACCATTAAAAAATACATGCCCCTCATCGACTGCAACCAAATATTCCATGCTTGTGGCAAGCCCCCACCACTTTATCCTCACCTTACCTATGGCTAGGTTAAATGTTACACTAGCACAATTTTTTTTACTGCGGATAAGATTACCCAGACTTCATTTTGATGTAGTACTAAGGGAATGTGCCTGCTCAAGCTTTGGGTTGGTGCACCTCTCCCCTCTCCTCCTATGGCACAGCTGTAAGGAGACTGGAAGCACTGCAGCTGAGGTTGAAATCAACCAGTTTGTCTCAGTTTAGACATAACGACAAACATCATTCTTATAGCACTAAACTACCATTATTTAAGCACTATACCAATCTTCCTGGGAGTCAGCTCCATTGATTTACTTCCAAGTGAACATGCGTAGGGTTGCACTTTAAGGCTGCAATCCTATCGCCATTCACGTGGGAGTAAGTCCCACAGAGTTCAATGGAGCTAACTTCTGAGTAAACATGTACAAGACTGCAATGTAAGTGTTATGTATACAGCCATTCTGTTTAACCACGATTTGGAACCATATTTTAATGTTGGTTTCAAATCCTGGCCAAAGCCCCGGCCATGGTTACCTGTGGTTGAAGAAGGAAGTCCCCAAAAGGAAAGTATTCTTTAAAGTGTACCTCTTTTTCTTTTCTTTTTTAGAACATAGGCCCCCATGACATACTGCAAGGTGCTTTTGAAACTCACTTCCACTTAAAAAGTGGTTTGCCATGGAAGCTGCTGTTTCTTAAACACAAACCCAGCATGCAAAGGTAAGATCACATTTAATACTATTCAAAACACAACATTACTTATAGGTGTTGGCTCAGGATTCTAGTTTACTAAACAGACTAACAAAATCATTGTGTCCATGCAAGATCCTCACTGATGTGAATGGATGCTTCAACCCCCTTAACCACCCGAGTGAGAAAGTTGGGAAACGCTGCATAGAGGATTGTTGTTGCTTTCCTGGAGAGAACTCCATTCCCTTTGTTTCCCATATTGTCTTACATTTCTTAATTTGTTTTTGAAGGTCCTTTTTTAACTGTAGGGTTTCAGGATTCCATTACTTTTGACTAGAAATGTAAACAGTTATCTCCATATGTAATCTAAACTTTTCTTAACAACTTGGTAGAAAGTAGCTTCCTTATTAAATGTTCAAACCTTATTTATAAATATGAGAGATAATATGATCAAACATGTTTCTTCCCTTTTCTATTTTTTGTTTAACATTGTTCCCTGTCTGAACAATTAAATATGGCTGAAAAAAAATCTAAATAAGTTACTGCAATATTTGCTCTATTTGCAAACAATATTAGAATTAATGCTGGCAATTCTGATAAAGTATAGTAATCTCATTTTTATTAAGAGCCCATTTTAGGTTTTATATGATATAATATCAATCTACTTTCAGTCCAGTGCCTTTTATTAGATATTGATGGCTTTAATTATGAAAGTCTCAAATATTAAAAGCTTTTGAGTTCTTTATTGCAGATCCTCAATCTCCTAAGTATACACAATTATGCAGTCAGCTGAATTTGTCAAAGTTCCTAAGAATGTAAACATCTGAATATTCATCAGCGGGGGCAAATATTCAAACAGGATGATTCATTTCACTATATACCTTCCCCAGGTTCAATTCAAATTTTACTAGCTTGAATCCTGTACTCTCTTCCACCTCTCTTCTTTATTTGCGGCTTTAAACAACTACATTCCTCAGAAAGGTTTCATTCAAAATACTTTTCTCAGTGAACCTGGTGGGCTCCTGCAGTCCTCTGGGAATACACAACTTCATCTGAAGGCAAGAAAAGCTATTATCTTTTTGTGCTGCTGTGTATTTCCCCAATCGATGAGGTTTCTCCTTTTTCACATCACTGTAGACAATGCAGAATATAACTGTATTCTGCACTGTCTTCCTAAAATCCTCTGGTGCAACATAATTAGCTGGTTTTGACCTATGAAGTTTTGAACACCTTTTGAAGCTTTTGAACATCTTTTGAAGCTTTGTACCTTCAAGACCTATTGTATATTCAGATATTTACATTCTTAGGAACTTTGACAAATTCAGCTGACTGCATAATTGTGTATACTTAGGAGATTGAGAATCTGCAATAAAGAACTCAAAACTTTTAATATTTGAGACTTTCATAATTAAAACCATCAATATCCAATAAAAGGCACTGGACTGAAAGTGGATTGAGATTATACCATATAAAACCGCACTTTTATCCGCACTTTGCGGATAAAATTGATCGGATTAGGAGTGTTATTCCATGTGCTGTGGATACAGTTAGTGAGCAAGAGGCGGACTGTGGCAAACCAGTTTTGTGGGATCGGTTCCAGCTTCGTCCTTCCAATGAAGTGGACAAGGTGCTTTCATCTGTAAGGCCGACCAGCTGCTTACTTGATCCTTGCCCATCTTGGCTCATTAGGGGCTGAAGAGAGACTGGGTGAGGGGATCAGGGTGGTAGTGAACGCCTCCCTTGAGGAGGGAGTGATGCCATCAGCCCTCAAGGAGGCAGTGATAAGACCAGTCTTAAAGAAGCCCTCCTTGGATCCCCAAGTTCTGAACAACTTTCGCCCAGTCTCGAATCTGCCATTTTGGGGCAAGGTGATTGAGCGGGTAGTAGCGATGCAGCTGAAGGCACACTTGGAAGAAACCGATTATCTAGACCCATTTCAGTCAGGCTTCAGGCTTGGGCATGGGACAGAAACAGCCCTGGTGGATGATATGAGGAGGGCTCTGGATAGGGGTGAATGCTCCTTCCTTGTTCTCCTCGACCTCTCAGTGGCTTTTGATACCATTGACCACGGTATCCTCCTGGACCGCCTGAAGGGGTTGGGCATTGGAGACACCGTATTGCAGTGGTTCCGGTCCTTCCTCTCTGGCAGGTACCAGAGGGTAGCACTGGGAAAGGAGGTTTCGGACTCATGCCCACTCACTTGTGAGGTGCCACAGGGTTCCATCCTCTCCCCGATGCCATTTAACATCTATGTGAAGCCGCTGGGGGCTATCATCAGGAGGTTTGGGGTGCGGTGTCATCAATATGCAGATGACACGCAGCTCTACCTCTCGTTCAAATCTTCACCAAGGTTGGCCGTAGAATCCCTGTCCAAATGACTGGAGATGGTGAGTGGCTGGATGGGGAGGGATAAACTGAAGCTGAACCCTGACAAGACCGAGGTGCTTTTGGTGGGACACAAGAGGCGGCTGGGGGATGTTGACCTGGTGTTGAATGGGGTACGGCTACCCTTGACAGACCAGGTCCGCAGCCTGGGGGTCATTTTGGACTCCGAGCTGTCCATGAAGGCTCAGGTGTCAGCTGTGAGCCAGACAGTGCTGTACCAATTCCATCTGATACGGCGGGTGCACCTCTACCTTCCCGACCATCTGCTCCCATCGGTAGTACATGCCCTGGTCTCCTCTCATTTAGACTACTGTAATGCGCTCTACGTGGGGTTACCCTTGAAGACGGTTCTTAAGGAGCGCCTCCAGCAACACCAGACAGGCCACTTAACAAGATCAGCCTCAGATGGCCTTCTCTCTGTCCCATCAGCCAGGACAGGTAGACTGGTGGGGACGAGGGAGAGGGCCTTCTCTGTGGTGGCCCCCACTCTGTAGAACTCCCTCCCTAGGGAACTCCGCCATGCCCCCTCTTTAATGAGCTTCCGCCGTGCATTAAAAACGTGGTTTTTCAAGCAGGCGTTTGGGGTGGGTTAGGATATTTTTTTATGATGTTTTTAATGTAGAATTTTATTGTTTTAACTGTTTTGTTGTTGTACATCGCCCAGAGTGGCTGGGTGACCAGCCAGATGGAGGATTAATAAATTTAATAAATAAATAAATATCTTGCAAGCAAGGCAAAGCAGCTACTCGGGGCGGCACAGTTCAAGGACTACCCACTATGCTAGAAACAGGGTGGAACGCCAAGTTCTCATGCTGACTTCCACTATGAACTGAAAGTGAACCTCAAATAGCACTCTGACACACATTGTCCTAACCTAAAATTAATCCTAATCTGGTATTGGGCGTAACATACTTATTTCACTAGGTCCCCTTAGGGTGCTTCCAGACAAGGATTTTATAGTGCAATCACACTGTCTCATTTACAGAATTTTACAGGGGATGCACAAGCCATCTTCCATTTGTAGCTCTCCCACGTTTTCCTACTGCTTCATCTATCTTTTTTTCTTACCAGAAAAAAAGCTATTAAGGAAAATATAGAACAGCTGCACAATGCGTCTTGACTCTGTCTGGAAGAAACATTAACGTCCAGAAGAACCACTAAGGATGCAATGGTATATACAGATGGCTGGTTGCGGCATGCTGGGAATTGTAGGACTTTTTTCTGTCTAAACATGCATAGGATTGCACCCTAAAATGGCTGTGTGTGTGTGTGTGTGTGCGCGCGTGTGCGTGCGTGCGTGCGTGCGCACACATTTGTTTTACCTTCTGCTGTAAGCCACCCAGATAACACCTTTTAACAATTATGTGGACACATACAAAGCCATTCTTGTTAATAGCTCCACATTTGGTGAGTTTATCTTTCTCTTGAAATTCACCAAAACCTAAGCCTTCTCTGAATGTAATACAGTATCTTTTACATTGGGCATATGGTTTCCAAAATTAAAGAGGTAGGAGGATTCCAAAAATAGTTTTTATGTATTTCATACTTCTGTTTTTTTGTTCTCCGAACAAAAATGTTATTGTCTATGCTTTTAGGTAAGCGAAGACACATACTAAAAGAAATGCATACACATATTTTAATTTTTGCTACCCCACTTTATATTCCTTTCATTATGATTTGTAGAAATATTTCTAAGGTTTCTTTGGTGCTACATTTGTGAGTTTCTTCTTAGAAAAATTACTATGGGCCAGAGAACACTGCTGGCTTTTAAGTAAGGTTCCTGTTAAAATCAATAAAGAATTCTCATTAAAATTGGGTCACATGGCTAGGTCCCATGTTATTAATCTGTCAATATACTACTTCGAGGTGCTCCAATTTTGAAGAGCTTTTACCTGTGCATAAAGAAAACTAATTACAATTATATAAGGCTTCTGTACATCACAATGTAAGCCCCAGGGTGTCTTTGCTTCTTAAACACACCCAAAGATGTACTGGAAATGTCTGGCTTTTAACATGAGCCCATTGAAACAAAATAATAATTGCCTTCAGCAATGGGCAATAGTTGGGAGAGAGGACCCACATAGGGAACACATGGGATGTGTTAAATTGGCCAGTCCAGAGCCTTGGTGGGAAATATGGCCTGTTCCTAAACTGCTCCCACCAACTAGATATGTAAACAGGTTTAGCTACCAACTGGGCATCTCTTGTGATACTTTCTGTTTTGAATATTGGTAATAAATTACCTTCCACTATACAGCTCCTAGCAAGCTTTTCCTCAATCAGGTAGCAAGGAATCTCCCTGAGTTTTCTTTTCATTCCACAGAGACAAATTATTGTTCCCTTTTTCCTGACCTATCCCAAATTCAGCCTCAGAGCCATCAAGTCTTTTGTGCTCTTTGTTCTAAAACCTATAAGTACCCTTGAGTTCATGTACCAGCTGCTGTTGTTTTGCTTAGGCATCCCTTATAGTCATGGGTTTAGTTCAACACTAAGATTAAGAGAGAGCCAGTGAGGTATAGCGGTTAGAGGGTTGGAGTAGGAGATCTGGGTTCTAGTCTCCACTAAGCCATGAAGCTCACTGGGTGACTTTGGGCCAGTCACTGACTGTCAGCCTAATCTACCTCACAAGGTTGTTGTGAGGATAAAATGGAGAGGAGGAGGATCATGTAAGCTGCCTTGGGCCTTGCAAGAAGAAAAAGGGCAGTATATAAATGTAGTAATACATACATCAAATACATAACCTGGGGTCTGTCTGGTTTCCAAGATGGTTCCTTGTGATCCTTTCCTAGCACCATCACCTAGTCCATGGTGGTGCTGATCCCACGCTTCCTGGGCCAGAGTTCTTCATTCTTTCCTAAAACCATTTTGTTGACTCATTGCCTAGAGATCCATTTGCCTTGTATATCCAGAGAAAAAGCATTACCTCTGGTGAAGCGCCCATTGAGTCCAAAGCCTGGTTCCATATGTAATGCAGCACAGCCTGTGAGCGCCTTACTTCCATTTTTGGTCCTTTGCAGGGGACTCTAAGGAGAAACCCCGTTTTCAAGGCTCTCCATTCTGAATTCTATTTTAAAACCAAACTATGATGGCTCTGGGGGCCCTAATAACAGCTAAGCCTCTATTCTGTCTCCCTGTCATCGCTGCAAGTACAACAGAACTGTTGATATATTATCCAGCAGCTCTCCCTGGACAACTTGGTATTCAATAGTGCCTAAGTGGTCTGAGGCTTTTGCTCCACTTTTCATTTATAACTTAGACCCTAGAAAATGTGAGGGTAGCCTGTGCCCACAGCATTTTTCCAACTATTTATGACCAACCAGGAAGTGAAGTCTTTTGGGATCCCACTAGTCTGAAGCCAGGTAACTATAACCACTTATGCTCTATTTCCTTTCCTTCTCTAAATCTTTCCATTCCCGTTCCCCAATGGTCCACCATTGTCACCAGCACTCAAGCTTTCTCCGGATACACAGCCTCCGAATCCTGTTTTTGTCATTTCCATAGCATTTCCTTCCACTGCAATCTTTCTCTATGTTAGAACTATTAGAAGTAATATACTGGTTCACGTGCTAGGGGTTGGTATACTAATCAGGCTGCTTTTATCTTTTATAATGTGTGGGCATGTGTGTGTAAAGACAAAATCTATAGAAATAAGGCCTGTAATTTTGGACATGAATGGTTGTTTGAGCTAATTTCCCCAATGTAGAAGTAGCTATTCCCGACTTTGTTGAAACACAGCAGACAAATCTACTGTGCACCTCACCTCTGGTAAAGATCCACTTAACTGTATGTTTGCCATGACACATGTTCGCACACGACTTCATATATGCATGGGAATGAGAACCCATGACAAACCTCTTGACCAAGCAGCTCAGTGAAGTGGCAAACATGCTAATTTATCTCTAAAGTGCAATGTACTGGAATTCTGTGCACATAGATACTTAGCTTAGGCATTTTATAAGTTCTTTTCATGAATTTGCCAAACTCTTAATCTAACTGAGCTACAGATATTTGCCTAGGACATACAAAACAAGCAGTAGGTCTGCAGTTTCAAAGTCATCCTTTTTTTCCAATCCTGCAAATGCAGGGATCACACATTTTACAACCTTAGCCAAGTTGCCTGTAGGCCTTTCATCCTCTTACAAGTATTAATGTAAATATGTGAAATTTACACTCTGATACAAATTAACTTCTTTCCAATGAAGTCACATTCCATAACAATATTCTATAATGATCTGATAGTTCTAAAGAACAGCAATCCAGTTGCTAAAATTCTTCCCTGGAGATCCTAATTCAATTTATGGGACTTAGTACTGACACAGAATAACAATCATCCATTGTCACTCCTGTGTTGGTCTGCACCCTGGCATGGCATCTGTATTTTGCAGTAGTAACCAGTTGTGGGATTGCTTTGACAAGGTGAACATGCATTCTCATACTTTGTAAGAAATAAATTTTCAGGAACTGTTCACTTTGATATACCTATTCTATCAAGCACACAAAGTCTTTCCTTCCTTGAACATCTCTCTAATGACAGCTTACTTCATTGAATGTCCCTCTGACAACATCTTCCTTCACATATTCCTTGAGAAAGAGATGTTCTGCTCTTCTGTAATTGACTTAGCATTCCATTCAGTATTACCCATATGCTTTTCAAAGGGATATGGCATTCATGGCAGAGCTAAAAATTGAAAGCAACCACTTGAAAAATGAATTGATTTATAAGAATATTGTTCCATAGCTTTCCCTGCAAGTACTCCAAAGTTCTCTTTCTACCAAGATGTTCTAACATTACTCAAGAGACAGAAAAGGAAAAGATTTCTAGCTAGCGCAACAAAGTTCTTTCTGGTCTCAAATTTAAAGACAAATCGGGGGGAAGATATCTTTCGTTCTTACATTTTGTTTCCCCCATGAATTAATTCTAAGAAATTTCCTTCATTTCCTGTTCACTCTTTCCGCCATAACTCTATTTTTCACCCATTTATTTAACCCTGCTGAATTCCTTTATTGCTTCACCAACCCATCTCCTCAGTAAATTTGTTTCTTACATGGTTTCTCTTTTTCTTTCTATTACCATCATCCTCAAAGCTTTGCTTTCACATTCCATTTGTTCTCTTGCTTCTTCCCCAGTATAGACAAACACACTGCATTATATTATTTATATAAATATATTTACCTGAGGAACACTTGCAGTAGAGCATTTCACGTTGCAGCGCCCACCCTCTGGAACACACTACCAGCTGTCATTACACAGCCCCTGCCCCCAGTTCTGATGTTGAGATGTCTTCTCAAGACCCATCTCTTCACACAAGCTTTCCCTGAAGTGTGACCCAGCCAGCTATGGTCTGTAGCACACAGTAGGGTGTGCAGTAGTTCTGATGATTACCATTTATATTATGGTGTAGTTTTATTTTTATTGTTGTTTTTGATGGTATGACATTGTATGTTCACTGCTTTAATAATTCTGTAGAAAGCGGTATATAAATTTGAGTAATAAATAATCAAATAAATATAGTACCATCCACACACATGGTACTTTACAAATTATGAGAGGGCAAGTTCTTGCCCCCAAAGGCTTAAAATCTACAAGTCTATCAAGACAGATGATAGAGGAAAGGGAGGGAACCAGAGGAAGAATATGCAGTTATTGCATTTACACATAGTCAGGCTGAGCTACCATAAGGCAGAGGTGGGCAACTTGATGAGGTCCCAGGGACACATACCAGCATCTCCGATACCTTCTGCACCAGCGGCTGTGCGAGGAGAACAAGAGAGAAACTAAGAGGCAGGCAGGTGTACATGTGAGTTCAGAGGCCTGACCACAGTGTGTGGCAGCTAGAGCAACTTTCCATAGGACCCTACATTGCCACACTTTGTGGTCAAGCTTCCAAGCTCACACACATACCTGCCTGCCTCCTGTTTCTCTCATCTTCCTGGCAGCTGGATCACTATGAGATGGAGGCACTTGATGAGGCAGTAAACCTTCAGTGGGGGGGGGGGGAAGCAAAAGTGGGGTTGCAGAGAGAGGGGGAAAGGGGGAGACAGGGAGAAAGGGAAAAAGAAAACGGTGGAAGAAAGGGAATGGGTGGTGTGCATGACAGAGAGAGCGGTGGTAATTATTGTAATTTAAGATCATCACCACCCTACACTGTTTCTCTTTCTCTCCCTCTCTCTCTATCTTGAGAGTCTTAAGAGATAAAAAGAGAGATAAATATTGTGGGAAGGTGATGATCTTAACAAAGAGAGAGTGAGAGGAGTGGCTTTGGCCCTGCCCACAACCGGCATGTGGCCCCCAAAAGATTACATCTGAGGGAATGAGGTCCTCAACAGAGAAAAGACTGCCCACTATTGCAATCACTATTTTTGCTGAAGAGGAACAAAAATTGAAATCCATGTTTTTAAGCTGCAGAGAGATTTGCGGGCGGGGAGGGAGAGATATTCAGAGGGAGGCCAAGCAGGCTACCACAGTCCCAGCTAAAATGGACAGATTCCTGTGGCAGCTATCCTAAGGCTGACAATGCTGTATGACAAGCAACATGTCAGGCAGCTTGCAAGATTCCCAAGTGAACAGCCCTTCCACGCCCTTTGAAGTCCATCCAAACTAGTATCCATTGCTGCCGTATCCAGATTCTGGTTATGACTCTGTCCTGCCTGTATCCCCTCTTGTAGTCTCTTTCAATCACCTTGTTACAAGGAAAGGTAACAGACTATGCAGAGTGCTTCATCCCAATGTTATTTTAAGGATTTTCCACCAGGGCTTTTCTTCTCACTGGATCTTGGCTGACAGCCAGAACATATTCACTTGTTTATTTATTTCAAGTTATTTATATCCCACTTTTTAAAAATGATCAGAGGGACATTAAAATATGAAAAAAAATTGTTCTTTGCTATGGTTCCAGTTTTTATTGCCGGGTTTTCATTGTAATATTTTTGAGATTTTAACATATTTACAGTGTTTCTTGGATTGTGTGTGTGTGTGTGTTTTTAACACTAAGCTATCTTGAGAATAGTTTTTTTTTTTTTTAAACCAACATGTTGGGATATTTATCAAATATCTTTGGCTGTGATCCTAAGCACACCTGCTTGCAAGTAATGTACTTACTTCAAACCAAATGCATTTAGAATTGGGATGCTGAGTATTATTGGAAATGGTCCTGAGCATCTCTTGGAATGCTTCCACTTTAGGAAGCCAGTAGACAAGCTCTGCAGTAGCAACCAATTACTTCTGTCCACCTGGAAAGAAACTCATTGTTTAAGCATCCCTTTGTCATGGCTAGTAACTCATTTTATCTTTTAGATCACAACCTGGGAGCAAATAATCTGTAACAGGGTATGAGACAAGCTTTCCAGCCTTTAGTTCGGGAGAAAAAGCAGAACAAACTCTTCTTTAAGAAGTCATAGTGAGCAAAATGCACTGAAACAAACAAGTCAGTGTCAATATGGATGAGAATGTAGCCTCCTGGCTACCAGCTTTATAAAACTACACATTGAGTATTTGAATAAGTGCTAAAACTCCACATTTGAGATATATATCTTAAAGCTGTGGACAGAATACATTTGGAGAGGTGTGAGACACAAATTTCTATTTTTTCCACCACTGTTAGAAAAGCACAAGAGGTAGGGCCTTCTCTGTGGTAGCACCTAGATTGTGGAATGCTTTTCTTGGGGAGATCTGCCAGCCTTCTCCTCCGCTTATACTCAGGTGGGCAGTTAAAATACTTTATTGTCACTGTTCCAGAAGGTTTATAATCCTTGACAGTTGTTGCATTATACTGCTGCTGCTATTTGTGTTTTGTTAGCTGTGACATTTTATTATAATTTTTATTTCTTGTATTTTTTACTCTCTTAGTTGTTAGTGGCTATAGAAAAGTGGGACATAAATGTAGTGAAATAAAAGTTACAGTGCTACATGAATGTTAAAGAATGAAAAGAAGCGATATAAAAAGGTGAGTTAGAGGTTGCAGTCCTCTGTCTAGGGAAGCAACCCACAGTCAAGACTAATTATCTTGCATTAGCAGGTGACAAGAGCAGAGCCAACAAGTTGCCAATTGTTGAATACATTTGTTCAAGAAACCTGGTGCAAGTTTACTGTTGAACATAGACAGTCGAGTATTAGGTGCTGCAACAAAAGCATAATAAGATTCAGATGAAAAGTTATGCTTGTAACTTCACAATCTTCCATGCTGTAAAGTCTATTGTACCAAAATAAATATATTACACAAATACACAGCACTTTGAATAGAAAGTAAAATATGAAAAGGATTTCCCTCCAATGCCGGTTGCCGATAACATACCCCACTGAAATAAAATAATACAGAATGAAGTAAGGTGAAAGTAATGAATCATCAAAACACACAAAACATCCAGGACATCTAAAATACTTAAATCCAAGTGTTTCATGGAACTAGTGACTGGGTTCACACAACACAACAACCCACAGTCAAGGCTGAGCATCGGTTGAGTGTGGGTTGTCATTGAACTATGGATTGTTGCATTGTATGAACCCAGCTGCGCTAACAAAACAGGAAGTTCCCTGAGCAAGTCTAGCTGAAATGTACTGAAGATCCATTTCAATGGGGCTTGAACAGGACAACAGTCCAGTGGAATTCAGACTAATTGTGAGCTGTAAAGTCATCATTTCAACCATAAACTCAAAAATTCACCTCAACCACAAACTCACATCATAGCCTTAGGCAAGCCACTATTTTCTCGGCCTCATCTTACCCACCACCCCACTGGCAATATATGGATGACTATAATATTTGCAAAGTAACCCTGTTGTTGGTCTTGCTGTAAGATATGACCTTTGTCATATTATTTCATAATAGCAAATGAATACAATGATTCATACAACTCGACATTTTCAAATATGAATCTGAACAAACCAAATTATATTTTTTTAGGCCAAAGATTTCAGGAGGAAATATATCTCAGTTCCCCCAGGAAGATATTCACTTCTACAAAAATTACTTCAGGGAAGTGACAGTGGAACTATCACAACTGCAGAGCACCCACACACTGCTCTGTAAATATATTAACAACATTCTCCTTTTTATTAGAAGAATATGAATTTTTACAAGGTCTATATGAAACACTACTACATACTTGACATTTAATCGTAACACTGACTTAGCAATGCATTGCTCATAGGAGAAAATGTTTGATTCTTTGACATGATTTACCAAGTGGGCAGGAGCTCACAAAAAACATTGGGGGGGGGGGAATCACCATTAATGACATTTCTTAGGTTTTCCAACTGTTATAAAAAGTGCAAAAATTAAACCGTGCAAAGAACAGACAGGAAGATGAACATGAAAGCTGCTACTCAGACCTCACAAGCTTCATGCTACACTACTTGAGCACAGAAAAGTTATTACAATTTGCTAGTTTTAAAAAAAGTTTGTTATAAAAGCCTTTTTTTCAAACAGGGAAGATTGGTCTCATCAGCAAAGTTTGGTGTGTGCCCTGCTGATAGAAAATGAGGACAACTACACAGGCACGCAAGCTTTGATTCTTGGTGACTTCCTCGAGAACAGCAGGAGTGCTTGCAGAACCACATATGGCCAGCTAAGCAGAAGCTTTTTCAATCCTTTTGAGTTCCCATTCCACTCATCCCCCTCTTTACCTCTCCTCCACATACAACAGTGTCATATCAAGCTAATGCACCAGAAAATAACCATTTTGGAAGCATTGCAATGACTGTGGAACTGATGAAATGTCATCATTTGTGGGGTTATGCGACTAAACCAAGAGGTTGTGCCAACACAGGAAGAGGATCCAGCATGCCGTCACTTTCACTTACCTTTGCCAAATATAGCATAGCGTCACTCAAAGCTATTACACAGCACATAATTCTTACTGCCAGTCCACACAGGTCATCCTGACTCTGGGACCCTGTGCGAGGTTTTCCTCAACTCCCCTTGTCCTGTCCATTTTACTCCTCTTTCCCTCAGTTCCCTATCTCCTCTATCTAAGTTTCCCTCCAGTTCCTGCTTCTTGGCTGTTTATTCTGTCACCACGTATTTAACTCCATTCCTTGGCACCTCTACATCCTGTATGCAGAACTTTAGCTCACCAGCAATGCTTCTGTGCTCCTACCCAAATCTGCCAGTCTGTGTGGGCATGATCTCATCTGATCTTGGAAGCCAAGCAGGGTCAGCCCTGGTTAGTACTTGGATGGGAGTCCACCTGGGAATCAGGCTTCCTGCACTGAGCAGGGGGTTGGACTCGATGGCCTTGTAGCCCCCTTCCAACCCTATGGTTCTATGACCCTCTTTTCTGCACATAGCCCTTTCTGTTCACAGCACCTGTATGATATTCTGAGTTTTTCCTTACAGTTCCTGACACCTTTTCTTGAGCAGATGATACAGTCTGGAATGTTCTGTGACATCACAGCAGCACAGCTAAGAGCTAGGGACAGCTCGCAAGCAAGGGAAAGCCAATTTTTAGGCGACTATATGTACAATTAGGTTCTCCACAGCATATGCAAACTTACTCTCACCTAAAACAGCACCATCTCTTGATGATAGATCAATATGGATTAGCAGGAAAGGAGAAGATTGGAGTGGGAAGGAAGAGCTTCTTTTTAACTTTATGGAATGAGAATGGGGTGACCCTTTAAAATGCACTGAAGAGACTACTATTACACTGCCAACACTGTACACAGCACTTCACAGGTTAAAGAAAGTGGCAGCCCAGTTTCTCAGAAAGCAGACAATTCAACCCTGCACTCAGTGAGGTAAAAGGGCAGAAGTGCATATAACTGAGTTCACGCAACCCAAGTCTTCCATTATAAATGCACTTTCCTTGGAAGTATGTCCTGTTGCAACAAATGGCACCAACTTAAAAAAAAACCCTACCTAAGATGGCAATGCTAAATTACAACAGGGGAGCATATAACCAGAAGGGAAAGACAAGGGCTCACAATTTGACACATGAAGTTTACTAAGAAACACCTCGATTACAGGCTTGTTTTAAATGAACAGAAGTGTGTGCACGCATTCACGTAGGGATGAGGTTTACAGAAAGATCTTACTGCAACAAGTATGATGTAATCTCAAAAGTATGGACATAAAAGATTCAACAGCCAGCCATCAGGACTTTAGTCCTGTGCTCACTCAGAAAGGGAGATTCAGGAACCCTGTACCTGCGACCCATGATGTTAGGGCAACATCCAGGCTCTCTCCCAAACCGTGCCTAAGGATGAGCAGAACCAAGTGTCTGTATTCTGCACAATTTTGGCAGAGAGCAAAGAATGGATCCATTCTGCTTCAGCTGAAAACCCTAGGGTGGATCTCAGAATACAGAATAGTGTTTGCAATTTATTCCAGACACGCACAAAGAGCAAGTCCAGATCAAGGCCCTTGATGGGCCCCAGGGCTAGCTGTCTGTAGTGGGCCCCCCTTTTCTGCCCCACACACAACATTTGTGCATGCATGCACACACAACACGGTCAATAATGTATAACAATAATGCAATTTCAATACATATTTCAGTGGAAATCATCTGGAAGAAAAAGACTAGTATCTCTTCCATGGTAGAGAACTCAAGTGCAAAAGCAGTCTTCCCCTTTTACAGCATACAGCGCACACATGAGAAAACATAAATACAAATCGAATCTCTCTCTCACACACACACGCGCGCGCACACACACACTCAGAAAGTGTCACAGACTGCCTCACTTCGACACAACAGTCAAATGGGACTGTCACACATCATATTTTGGTGGCTGAGGACCAGCAAATGCCTCCCATTTCTCACTGGATGGCCTAGGGCCAGTCACTTGCTCTCAGCATTGTTGTGAGGATAAAAATGGGGAAATCTTAAGCTCCTGGAGGAAAGGTCGAACATAAATTTAATATAATAATGTAACTCATTTCAAATTCCCTGTGTGCACTCACACATAGCTTCACATGGAACCAACCCCTCCCTCCCAAAAGGGGGAGGTTATAATGGACTAGAAAGTCCTTTCTGCAGATAAGTGGTCACTCTACATTTGCTGATCGTACCTGCAGTTTCACTCATATGCTAAACGCACTGAAAGGTGGTAGCAGGCTCATTTCTCACAAAACAACTGGACAAAACAATCATCCAGTTCTCGCAAAATTATTGGAACGTGCCTGAACGTTTGGCCTTGTATCTTGGGTTCCACAAGGGCTAGAGATTTGCTGTTTATTTTATTTGAAAGCTGGGAATCTAGGCTAGCTAGTGGGACCCCTGAGATGTTGGGTCGGGGGCTACAGCCCCCTTAGCTGTGTAGTTAATTCGGCTATGACAAAAATGCCTAGCTAGCCTCTTTATTTATGCCCAGTTCAAAGCACACAGCCACTCTAGGATGCCACTGCACAGGTTCTAAGGCTCTCGCACAGTCAGCAGGTGACCTTTTCAACACCTTTGAAAAGGTCACCTGCTGCTGACCATGGTAGACAAAGTTGTAGCCTCCTACAGCATCCTGGGCATATCTCAGCTCCTCTAGGAGTTTGCATTGCATGTGCCAGGCCTCCAGTATGGCAAGTGGCTAGTATTTCACTGCAGGCTAGCCACATTAGATGCAATGAGGGCATGCATTGTGACTTTCTAGAACACCCCAAAATCTCCTGGGTTTTTGGTGCAGCTAGGAGGTAGTGAAAACACCTTACCTACTTGCAGCACCAGACACAATTATTTTGTAGAATTGTATCCTCAGCACCAGGTCAAGGCCTTTTAATTTAACCAGGTTTTTAATTCTCTGGTTTATATTCTGCTCTTAACTTACTAATGTTTCTGGTTATTTCAGGCTGTTCTGACTGTTTTAACTCTTGTATTGTAATTTGTTGTGTTTGTTTTGTTTTAGCCATCATTGTAAGCCTTCCTGGGGGGTTAATTGTAAACTGAAGGATGGGATATAAAAATGTTATATAAATAAATGCACAAAACACTAGCATTTTTGGAAGACACTAGAATCTGCTACAATGTGTGGGGGCCTGGTCTCACTCTGAAAATGTTTCTGCCCTAGGCAAAAACCAAGGTTCCTTCACAGATTGCAGCTAGGGTAAAATTCAAGAGCCTCCCTAACTCTATCTGTTGCACCAGCTGATAAGGGTTTGGTTTCCTTCCCTTTACTGGCCCCTGCCTTCCAGCAGTCCCTGAAAATGGAGAAGGAGAACCATACTTATTATTTATTTTATTTATTAAGATAATTATTAGCCATGTTTTGGCCCAAATAGGGCCCACAAGGCAGTATACAAAGAGGGTGAAAACAATAAAATAATATTACAGCAAATTAAAAAACAACAGCAGAGCTGTTGTGAAACTCTCAGAGAGCAGAATCAACCCAACCACATTCCTTAGGCTGCTCCATCAGCTGACTGGAACAAAAACATCTTTCCTGCCCACCTAAAACTGAGCAAAGGTGGGGCCAATCTCACCTCCCCATGGGGTGAATTCCAAAATAGGGTGCTGCCACAGAGAATGCCTTGTCCCATGTGGTGGGACACACAACAGGGCCTCCAAAGAAGATCGTAAACTACAGGTAGGTTCATATGAGAGAGGCAGTCTTTCAGATATTCTGGCCTCAACCCATTTAGGTCTCCTTAAGTAGAACCAGTGCCATGAATTCAGCCTGGAAACAAACTGGAAGCCGGTACAACTGATATAAGGCTGGTGTAATATGGTCTATAAAATGTACACCAGAAACCAGTCTGGCTGCAGCATTTTGTACCAGCTACAGTTTCCAAATACTCTTCAAGGGCAGCCCCACATGGAGTGTGTTGGAGTAATCTTAATGGAAAATGATTAAGAAAGCAATCCTATGGCCTCTGGACAGCATCAGGGCACCATAGGATGCTGCAGAACTCCTCCTCCATGCTCGTAGACAAAGATGTGATTTTGGATGTGCCCCCCCCCCCCAGCAGCCTAGGAAAGCTTCTCTTATGAGTTTGCAACTGCAACCTCATAAGAGAAGTCGGAGAAGGAGAAAAGGGGGCATGCTGGTGAGTGGGGGAGGGGACTGGAGATGCCAGCATACGCAGAATCCTCTCCAGTCCCCTCCCTGCTCAACGAAAGGTCAGTGTCAGACAGCCTCAGATGCCAATCTAGCTGCTTTTTGGGATTTAAACAGTGTTAACAGAGGCAAAAATCACCTCTCAGAAATTGCCTCTGTCCTCCCCAGACCCTGTCTGGCTCTTGCCAGCAGGGCATAGGATAGGCGAAGGGCTCTGAACTCGGAGCCCTCTGTCTACTGAGAGTGCAATCCACAGGATTGTGCTCTAAGGCACGGATCACCATGGTCAGATCCACCTTCTCCAGGAAGGGGCACAACTGGCACACAGTAGCCAGGTGGCTATACTGAAGTGGGCTGCAGTAGCTACCTGCGCATCCCAGAGTAATGCTAGAACCAGAAGCACCCCCCAAGTTGCAAACCTGCTCATTCAGAGGGAAAGCAACCCCATCCAGAACCTCCAATCCCAGATTGGCTTTTCTTCTAATCCCATACTAGCTTGTCTGCTGTGCTTTTACCCCGAACTCTGCCTGCCTAGTTTTTCCCCTTGGTTCCTATATGCCCTATACTCATGTGAACTGCTTGCTCAAACTTGTGCCTGATTTGAATTCTTCCCTAGACAGTCCCCTTTGCTGGCATCAGTATCCCATACCTGACCATATGAAGACTACCTCCACAGGATCAAGCACTGGAAGATTTGCCAACTATTCCCCTAACAAGGACATGTTTGGGTCCATCACTGAACTCTGATTAAGGCAGACCTGTAAATAACCAATCACCTGGTAGCTTGTAGTAATAATTTGTGAGTAGTAACTCTCTCCAGACATTACCAGGCAAGGAATACTTTGCTTTAAACAAATGAAAGTCCTAACCTTTCCTACTGCAATCCAACCTCTCCGTTAAAGCAGTCCCAGCGGTGACGAGCGTAGATATGCATGGGCTACTGGAGGAGTGGGCAACTTGGGATTTGTAGGCCAAAACAGCTGGAGGGCCACAAGTTGCCTGCCCCGGCCTACTTTAAAAAAAAATAAAAAAAAATCTTGGTCTGTTGTTCACTTCACATGACACTAGATTCTCTACACTGTAAATAACTAGCAATTACTGTTTCCTTTCCATATATTGACGTTAATAATACATAAATATTAGCTGTCCTTTCAAGAAACTCTTCGGGTTTGGGGGATGGGAGGAGCTTTTAGTCTGAAAAGAAACCAGTGTCATAGTTTATTTCTTATCTGGTATACTTAAATCCTGCCTTTCTTTCATCATGGAACTAAAAGCTGTGTACATGAAATTCCCAGATGGTCCCCCATCCAGGCACTGAGCAGATCTAAGCCTCCAAGGTAGCTGCATCATCTGCCCGCAGACCATCCCAGGGATAAATGTCTCAGCTGGCAAAGCAGTTCAAGGAACTTCAATGCAATCAGCATTTTGGAAAGCCAGGCCCTAGAAAAGCTGTGTTAGTGCATTAGCATCCAAGATGAATGCAGGTTTTTCGGAAGATTTCTAGTGAAGTTCTAATGATACAAATTCTACTTTGTAAATGACAGTACAATCCTACGCATGTTTACTCAGAAGTTAATCCATAAAGGATTAAGGACTGAAGAAAGGATTGCCTGCCTTGACAAGGAAGTCCAGTGATTTACAAGAGATAGAAGAGAGTATCAATGAAGCATATAAATGACTGTACATTTTAGAAGGCATACAATGGAGGCTGTCTTTGTCACACTGCCCCCCCCCCTCAAAAAATCGCACAGAGAATTGACCTCTTGTTAGGAAATATAAACCTGCTCATGACTGAGTATTCACATAAACTAAGCCAAATTATTTGAGGCTAATTTATTAAATTGATATTCACCTTGGCTAAGCAGAGTATGATGGATTCACTGGAAACATCACAAGAGCTGCAGCAAGTTGGCAACTCAATTTTGAGAAACCACTTTGTGTTTAAGTTGAGAATTTTTTGGAGGGGGGTCCTTAGCTATTGCTTCCTGTGTTCAAGCGCAGCTAACATACCTGACATGACCAAGAACTGAACTCAAGGAGCAACATCCATTTCAGCCACCCCAAGTCAGCATCTAACAATGCCGCGGATAGGGTTGTTTCTTCCTTTTCTTCGCTTTTTAATTTAAAGAATCCTGACCGCTACGATCCCGATTAAGTCATCATCTAGTTCCAATGGGTTGTATCCAACGTCAGCCTAACTTAAGCCCCATTCATTTCAATGGGTCTACTCTAAGTCGGGCTAACACGGGAAACGACCCTATCTATCCGCTACCACCGCTATCCTAAGAAAGCGCCACTACAGACAGCATCAGCTGGGGGCAGGGGCAGGAGAGAAGCACACTGCACCTAGTCCAAGCTTCATCCTGAATGAGGGAAGGGATGTGCGGATGAGGAAGTTGCATGAACTCTGCTTCCTTCTCCTGTTCGTCGGACATAGAGCCGGGAGGAGGCAAGCAAGGGGGCAGCCCGTTCATCAAAAGCGACAGCGGAAAACGGACCCAATACAAGAAGCCACATAACATGCATTCCGGGGAGACTGGGGTGGAGGGAGCGGGGGCGGTGAGCGGGTTGTTGGGAGAACGCCCCACTTGCTTGAGCATCACGGCCCAATTTCCCCTGCCACCCCTAACGCACATATTTTTTAAAGGACCATCTTCTCGCAGAGCAGTCCCCCCACCCCATTTAACTCTCCAACCTCCCATCAGTCCCGCGTGGACATGCCTGAGGGATGCTCCCGTGAGCTCTGAAGGGGGACAAGCGGGTGGCGCGACCAAAGAGGGAGGCTTGAGGTGACTTACCCATGTTTCTGCCAAGAGAAATGGGAGGAAAAGAGAGGAGGCGCTTTTCTTGTCCACCCCCCGCCCCGGCTGTCGCTGGGCTGCTCGGCTCGCTCTCTCCGCCTCCCCCGTGGCCAAGGAGGGAGGGAGGGACGGGCGGGCCCCAGAGGCCGGTGCAGCTGCTCGCGGCCAAGAGGCGCAGGGGCGGGCGGCGGGAGCTGGGGAGGGGGGGGGGCTGGCTGGGAGGAAGGCAGGGACAGCCCCGGCGCGCGGCGCTTTTCCTGCCGTGCCTGGCTCTGTGCGTGTGCGCGTGTGCACGCAGGTTCGCGCGCGCGCGCGCCGGCGGCGGCGGGCGGAGGGGAACGGAAGACTGCCCGCGCCCGCGCTCTGGCTCGCAGCAGCAAAAGGAGGCGGAGGGAGAGGCCAGTTTTCCGGGGGGCACGCGCCAGCCAGCCAGCCAGCCCCGGCCCGCCCTTCTCCTCCTCCTCCTCTTGCTTTTTCTAGGAGGGGAGCGAAACGGGAGCCCGGCTCGAGGCTTTCTCTCGGGTCGCTACTGTGTGCGTCGACTGCGTTATGAGTCAATGCCTTTGAGCACATCCGGGCAAAGCGCTCCTTTGGCAACGCAAAGCGCAGCAACACTCAGGGAGAGCGCGGCGGCGGCAGGAGGAGGAGGGAGGCGGTGAGGGTTGAGGCGGGTGCAGAGTCAGCAAAGAGCGCCGGGAGCAGCACGTAGCCAGAGATCGGCGAGCAAGAGTGCCTGCGCCCTCCCGGCGCGCGCCGCACCTGCGCGGGGCCCGGCGGCTGCGTCCCTTTGTGCCGCTCGCCCTGCCTGGGTGAAGGAGTCCGGAGGTTTCTGAGGGCGCGCAGCAAAGCCGGCGAAAAGGCTTGTGGCGCTTTAAAGACGAGCACAGCCGTGGGCGATAGGGCCCGCTTAAAGAAAAGAAAAGCTGCCCGAATGAACATGAGCCTCCGCCTGAGGCCTGCAAGGCTATGTTTTGCTTCTAAGAAAGCTCTGTTTGTAAGAAGTGCTCGGCGTGGGATCTTCGGTATTATGACGTGTCCCCCGAAAAGGGGAGGGAGAAGCTACCCTAACAGAGAACTTTACTGCGTCCTTGCAATATCAAACCAATAGACATACAGTGCCCGGAGGGCGGGCAGCCGTTGCAGCTAAACCCACAGAGTCTTGTGGCATTTTAAAGACAAACACAGTTCATAGCCCACTTCAAAATAAATATGTGTATCTTCAAACTGCCACAAGACTGGTTTTTGCTGCAACCGACCAACACAGCTGCCGTCTGGACATCGGATGTTTGATGTTTATTTATTTATTTATTTATTGCATTTATACCCCGCCTTTCTCCCTCTCGCAAGGAACTCAAGGCGGCTTACATTATCCTCCTCCTCACCGTTGTATCCTCACAACAACAACCCTGTGAGGTAGGTTGGGCTGAGAGTCTGTGACTGGCCCAAAGTCACCCAGTGAGCTTCCATGGCCAAGTGGGGACTAGAACCCGGATCTCCCGGCTCCCAGTCCGTCACTCTCACCACTACACTACACTGGCTCTCATGTTGCAACGATGCAATAAAGTACTTTAAAAGAAAAGTGGCTCCCCTCCCACCGTTTTTTTTTTTACACAGTCATTCATTATATTTCTATACCACCCCATAGCCAAAGCTCTCTGGACAGTTCACAAAAATTACCCTTAAAACACATTATACAAAGTACAATTTTTTTTAACATAACCATATAAACGACACACACAGAGACGACATATAACTAAAGACAGTTTGTTAAACAATCAGACAAAGTTGATACAGGATCTAATTAAAACCCTTATGCTACCAGGTCCCTGAGAGAAGAAAGCAGTTTTAACCTGGCGCCGAAAAGATAACAATGTCGGCGCCAGGCAGGCCTCATTGGGGAGATCATTCCAGAATTGAGGGGCCACCACTGAGAAGGCCCTCTCTCTTGTTGCCACCTTCTGAGCCTCCCTTGGAGGAGGCACCAGGAAGAGTGCCTTGGATGCTGAATGTAGAGTATGGGTCTGTTCATGCCATGAGAAGCACTCCATCAGGTATTATGTTGATGAGACAATGTAGTGTAGTGGTGAGGGTGTTGGACTGGGAGCTGGGAGGTCCGGGTTCTAGTCCCCACTTGGCCATGGAAGCTCACTGGGTGACTTCGGGCCTGTCACAGACTCTCAGCCCAACAGGGTTGTTCTGAGGATAAAATGAAGAGGAGGATTATGTACACCGCCTTGGGTTCCTTAAGGAGGAAAAAAGGCTGGATATAAATGTAACAAATAAAATAAATAATAATAAATGATAATCCGATGCTGAGCACTTAATACAAACAGAGCTTTCTTAGAAGCAAAACATAGTCTTGCAGGCCTCACACAGGGGCTCATGTTCCTTTTTTGAAGAACTATGTGCACACAATTTTAACACCAGCAGCACAACAATAATGCTATTAATTCCTGCCATTTGCACAAATTACCAAATGCTATAGTTAACAGGAATAGGCAATGTGATGTCTGTGAGCAAAAATGTGCGCCGAGATACCTTTTATTTTAAATGTATTCTTATATTTTCTTACTGGCGGCTGGGATTGCTTCAAAGCACAGAGTGAGGTGGTCATATCAGGCAGAGGAGCAGGATGAGTGGCAAATTCTGCCACTCCCTGGCCCTGCCAGGAGGGCCCACAGCTGCAGCCTCCAGCGGGTTCTCTAGAGAGCCCTGCCAGCCTGTCTCCCACCCTGGAATTTGCTACAGCGAGAGAGCAGCCAGCGGGGCTCTCTAGAGCAGCCGCCTGCCCTCTCCTCTCATCACACACAGCCAGAAGAAATGGCTGCAGAACTCTCGCTGTCCCAGGCCGGGTCTCACAGACCTGCATGACCTCCCACAAGACCCCTGTAGCTACTTATTCCAGTTGTTCAGCTTTCCATAGACCCTATGTGGTGGCGGTAAAGGTAAGGGGGCTGCAAGAAGGGGGTGGGGAGTTGTGGTGGTGTGTCTTCCCTTTCGTTTCAGATGGCAAGAGACCTCAGGCCTGCATCAAAGCAAAGTGGGAACCTCTAGCTGCTGCCATCTTAATTTCCCATAAATGCCTCTGGGCAGGTGATTTGGCCATTGTGACTAGCCATGCCCACCAATAGCAGCCATGTTATGGTTGTGCCCAAAAAAGTTTCTCAAATTTCTAGATATGCCCATGGGCTTAAAAGGTTGCAAACCCCTGCTATAGAATTAATTGTGAGCAATTTGAACACAGGTCTTTGCAAAAGAGGTGCGTGGCTATTTTTCATTGAAACATGTTGCCCCAACAGACACCCAGCATCTGCTGCCTTATGCAGCTTCCTTACTCTGCCTAATGATAGGTCAGCCCAGTTATTTAATAAATAGCATTGAATGACCCCCACTAATGTGGGGGATTTCAATCTGTGAGCCAGAAGACCTCAGGGTTCTTTGGAGCATATCAGGGTCTCTTCAGTGAGAAGAGCTATAATAGCATAGGAACTTCCCTGAAAGATCGCCTCATGCCCACTGCTACCACTCTTCCCCTAGAATGTGAACCAATGGGAGGATCCATAGTTTATGGCTGATCCCATGCTTTGCATGCAGAAGGTCTCAAGTTCAGTCTCTGGCATCTGCTGTTAAAAACCTCTCAAGCAACAGGGCCTGGAAAAATGTCTGTCTGAGGCCCTGGAGAGGTGCTGCCAGTTAGAGTAGACCAGCCTTCCCCAACCTGGTGCCTGGTGATGATGGGAGTTAAAGATATTGGTCCAACATATCTTTTCATCATGGGTTTAGGATATATTTAGGAAATGTGATATCTTTTGCAATTGAACTGGTAGCATTATATTATGCCAGGATGTCTATTGCATCCACTTTTTTGGCCTAAAATTTTAGGGCAACATACGTGGGGTTGTTCCACATTCACTTCACATTGACATTGATACAATTCAGACATCACACGAAACCATGCCTTAAGAAGCATAACAGTCTTGGGCTACACCTTCCATCACCCACAGGCATTGGCCATTTTGGCTGGGGATGATGGGAGTTGTAGTCCAACCCATCTATTGAGCATCAAGTTGGGGAAAGCTGATTCAGTGTGATGAATGAACAAACCATGGTTTGCGATCAGCCAGCTGACCAGAATCAGAAGCCATGGTTTGAAATGGTATTGTAAAGTATGGTTTTGCTAACTATAGTTTGTCATGATGTGGTCTGGTAGAGTCTACCAGGTAGACAATGTTTACTTAGACTTCCAAAAGGCATTAAAATGGCAAATGCAGTTCAATGTAAGCAAGTGTAAAATGATGTGGTTTAGGGCAAAAATCCCAACTTCATGTATGCGTGATGGGTGGATAGCTGGATGAAAATGACAACCGGTGTGCAGCACTCATGAAATAGGAGGCGAGGTCCTCTTACAGATCATTAACTGGTTAAAGAACAGAAAGCACAGAGTAGAAATAAATGGTCAATTCTCGCAATGGAGGGATGTAATCAGCAGGCCCCACAAGGTTCTGTCGGGACCGTGCTTCTAGAGATCTTGGGATTGTGGTGGATAGCTTGATGAAGATGTCATCCCAATGTGTGGCTGCTGTGAAAAAGGCAAATTCTGTGTTAGGCATAATTAGAAAAGGAATTGAAAATAAAATTGCCAATACATACTGCCCTTATACAAATCTTGGAAAACTGTGTACAGTTCTGGTCACTAGACCTAAAAAGGGATATTGTAGAATTGGAAAAAGTGCAGAAAAGGACAACCAAAATAATCAAGGAACTGGAGCAACTCCCCTCTGAAGAAAGTTTTTAACATCTGGGTCTGTTTAGCTTAGGAAAAGAGTTAGTATGGAGAGACATGACAGATGTACAAAATTATGCATGGTGTGGAGAAAGTGAACAGGAAGTTTTTCTTCCTCTCCCATAATGCTAGAACCCGGGGTCATCCCATGAAGCTGGATGGTGGGAGGTTCAGGATAGATAAAAGGAAGTATTTTTTCACACCCCCTTCATGGATCACTGCCTTGTTGTGGCGAAGGGGCTTGCGTAACTCAGTGAAGCCATAAGCTATGCCGTGCAGGGCCACCCAAGACGGACAGGTCATGGCAGAGGGTTCTGACAAAATGTGGTCCACTGGAGAAGGAAATGGCAACCCACTCCAGTATTCTTGCCAAGAAAACCCCATGGAACGTATCACAAGGCTAAAAGATATGACGCCGGAAGATGAGCCCCTCAGGTCGGAAGGTGTCCAATATGCTACTGGGGAAGAGCAGAGGGTATTTCCAAGTAGCGCCAGAAAGAGTGAAGCGGCTGGGCCAAAGCCAAAAGGACACTCAGCTGTGGATGTGTCTGGCGGTGAAAAGAAAATCCGATGCTGTAAAGAACAATATTGTTTAGGAACCTGGAATGTCAGATCAATGAATCAAGGTAAGCTGGAGGTGGTCAAACATGAGATGGCAAGATTGAACATCGACATCTTAGGAATCAGCGAACTGAAATGGACAGGCATGGGCGAATTTAATTCAGGTGACCATCATATCTACTATTGTGGGCAAGAATCCATTAGAAGAAATGGAGTAGCACTCATAGTCAACAAAAGGGTGGGAAAAGCAGTACTGGGGTACAATCTTAAAAATGATAGAATGATCTCAGTACGAATCCAAGGCAAACCATTCAACATCACAGTAATTCAAGTCTATGCCCCAACCACTGAGGCCGAAGAAGCTGAGGTTGATCGGTTCTATGAAGACCTACAACACCTTCTAGAAATAACACCAAAAAAAGATGTCCTCTTCATCATAGGGGATTGGAATGCTAAAGTAGGAAGTCAAGAAATCACCGGGATAACAGGCAGGCATGGCCTTGGTGTACAAAATGAAGCAGGACAAAAGCTAATAGAGTTTTGCCAAGAGAACATGCTGATCATAGCAAACACTCTTTTCCAACAGCACAAGAGGCGACTCTACACATGGACGTCACCAGATGGTCAATATCGAAATCAGATTGATTATGTTCTTTGCAGCCAAAGATGGAGAAGCTCCATACAGTCAGTAAAAACAAGACCTGGAGCTGACTGTGGCTCAGATCATGAGCTGCTTCTTGCAAAATTTCGGCTTAAATTGAAGAACGTCGGGAAAACCACTAAACCGTTCAGGTATGACCTCAGTCATATCCCTTCTGAATATACAGTGGAGGTGAGGAATAGATTTCAGGGATTAGACCTGATAGACAGAGTACCTGAGGAACTATGGACGGAGGTCCGTAACATTGTTCAGGAGGCAGCAACGAAATCCGTCCCAAAGAAAAAGAAATGCAAGAAAGCCAAGTGGCTGTCTGATGAGGCTTTACAAGTAGCTCACGAAAGAAGGGAAGTGAAAAGCAAGGGAGAAAGGGGAAGATATACCCAACTGAATGCAGAGTTCCAGAGAATAGCAAGGAGAGACAAGAAGGCCTTCTTAAATGAACAATGCAAAGAAATCGAGGAAAACAACAGAATGGGAAAGACTAGAGATCTCTTCAAGAAAATTGGAGATCTCAAAGGAACGTTTTGTGCAAAGACGGGCATGATAAAGGACAAAGAAGGCAGGGACCTAACAGAAGCAGATGAGATTAAGAAGAGGTGGCAAGAATACACAGAAGAACTATACAGGAAAGATCTGAATGTCCCTGATAGCCATGATAGTGCGGTCACTGAACTTGAGCCGGACATCCTCGAGAGTGAAGTCAAGTGGGCCTTAGGAAGCATTAGTAACAACAAAGCTAGCGGAGATGACAATATTCCAGCCGAGCTATTTAAAATCCTAAAAGATGATGCTGTTAAAGTGCTGCATTCAATATGCCAACAAATCTGGAACACTCAACAGTGGCCACAAGACTGGAAAAGGTCAGTTTACATTCCAATTCCAAAGAAGGGCAACGCCAAAGAGTGTTCAAACTACCTCACCATTGCGCTCATTTCACATGCCAGCAAGGTGATGCTCAAAATCCTACAAGCTAGGCTTCAGCAGTATGTGAACCGAGAACTACCGGAAGTACAAGCTGGGTTTCGAAGAGGCAGAGGAACTAGAGATCAAATCGCCAACATTCGCTGCATCATGGAGAAAGCAAGAGAATTCCAGAAAAACGTCTATTTCTGCTTCATTGACTACGCTAAAGCCTTTGATTGTGTGGATCACAACAAACTGTGGCAAATTCTGAAAGTGATGGGAGTACCAGACCACCTTACCCGTCTCCTGAGAAACCTGTACGAGGGTCAAGAAGCAACAGTAAGAACCAGACATGGAACAACCGATTGGTTCAAAATTGGGAAAGGAGTACGACAAGGCTGCATATTGTCACCCTGCTTATTTAACTTATATGCAGAGTACATCATGAGAAATGCTGGGTTGGATGAATCAGAGGTCGGAATTAAGATTGCCGGGAGAATTATCAACAACCTCCGATATGCAGATGATACCACCCTAATGGCAGAAAGCGAAGAGGATCTCAAGAGCCTCTTGTTGAGGGTGAAAGAGGAGAGTGCAAAAGCTGGTTTGAAACTCAACATTAAAAAAACTAAGATCATGTCATCTGGCCCTATCACTTCCTGGCATATAGAAGGGGAAGAAATGGAAGCAGTGACAGATTTTACTTTCTTGGGCTCCAAGATCACCGCAGACGGTGACTGTAGCCATGAAATTAAAAGACGCTTGCTCCTTGGGAGGAAAGCTATGGCAAACCTAGACAGCATAGTAAGAAGCAGAGACATCACCTTGCCGACAAAGGTCCGTCTAATCAAAGCTATGGTTTTCCCAGTAGTAATGTATGGCTGTGAGAGCTGGACTATAAGGAAGGCTGAGCGCCGAAGAATTGATGCTTTCGAACTGTGGTGCTGGAGAAGACTCTTACGAGTCCCCTGGACTGCAAGGAGGTCAAATCAGTCCATCCTAAAGGAAATCAACCCTGAGTGCTCATTGGAAGGACAGATAATGAAGCTGAAGCTCCAATATTTTGGCCACCTAATGCGAAGAGAAAACTCCCTGGAAAAGACCCTGATGCTGGGAAAGACTGAAGGCCAAAGGAGAAGGGGACGGCAGAGGATGAGATGGCTAGATAGCATCACGGATGCAATGAATATGAACTTGAGCACGCTCCGGGAGAGAGCGCAGGACAGGAAGGCCTGGCGTGCTATGGTCCATGGGGTCACGAAGAGTCAGACACGACTGAACGACTGAACAACAACAACAAAATTTTTTCACACAGTGTATAGTTAAATTATGGAATTCACCAACACAAGATGTAGTGGTGGCCACCAACCAGGGTGGCTTTAAAAGGGAGAGAAGACAGATTCATGGAGGATAAGGCTATCCGTGGCTACTAGTCAGGATGACGCTATATTACTTCTTGTATCGGAGGCAGTATGCCTCTCAATACCAATTGCTGGGGAACACAGGTGGGAGGGTGCTACTGCACTCATTTCCTAGTTGTGGGCTTGCAACAAGCACCTGGTTGGCCACTGTGTGAACAGAATGATGGACTAGATAGGCCTTTGGTCTCACTTAGCATGGCTCTTCTTATGTTCTTATTTATTTAATTGGGTTTTTTAAATAATAATAATAATAAATAACAATAAAATAACAAAAGAAAAAGTACAACTATAAAGATATCAAAGTAATACAATATTTTTAATTTTAACATTTAAACATTAAAACATTGAAAATATTAAAAACATTGAAGAGACAGTAGTAAAATTAATAATCAGAGCAACAGATTAAATATCAAATATCTGCTGGAAGAGGAAGGTCTCAACCTGGTATCTAAGAGACCAATTCTATGGCCGCTAGACACTGTCTAGTGAGCCATAGGATATGCTCATTTCCAGCAACCAACCTTGGAGCTCATGCTCTGAGGTTGGTTCCTGGAAAACCGACTGCCCCCTTGTCCGTGCTGCCTCGGAGGCAGTGTGGAGAAGCCCTGTCCTCCATGCTCGCAAGAGGAGTGCGGAGCGACTGAAAAGGGGCAGGACCGGGGGGCGTTCTGGGGCAGGGAGAGTGGAGCTGCGCGTACGACACACCCAATGTGTCTTATGGCAGCTTCCTCTCCCGGTTAGCCCCCCCACTGCTAGACAGCTGAAAACAGCTGTCTAGCAAAAAATAGCAAGGCAGGAGAGGCATGGGGGGAATGATCCCCCCCGTGCCTCTCCTGCCTTGCTTTGAATAGGCCGTCACCTCCGAGGTAGGAGGCGGCTGCCTATCTAGTTAGGATGGCGCCCTAAATGTTATATGGTGAGAAGAGCCTGATGGAGCTGGTTTCTCAGTACAGTAGATGGAGAAGCCCTGCTGTCCCATCTCTCTCTCTCTGGCAGCCTGTTGGAATGGCTAGCGGCAGACAGTTGAGAGAGGAGCTTGATGGAGTTAGTCTTTCAGCAGAACTGATGGAGACCCTGCGGCCCATATCTTCCTTTGCTGCAGCCTGATGGATTGGCCGCTGGGAGGTGATGGTGTATGGGCATTATTTAGTCAAGCTGTTGTACAGGGCTGGCCCAAGAAATTTTGCTTCCTGAGGCAAAGAACAAGATGACATGTCCTCCCATTCCAAGTACAAAAGCTGACTGGACTGATAGTTGACTCTTTCTTCAGTGCTGGTGATGGGAGAGCATCCTCACTGCACATGAAGGCAGCACACAAGAAAGGGAGCACAGGGCAAGCCGCAAGGCACATGGCTCTCTCATCCAACACTTTGCTGCCACATCCCAGCATTTGCTGCCTGAGAAAACTGCCTCACTCTCCCTAATGGCAGGGCCAATCCTGTTGTTACATATTGGGAAGGAGATAGTATATTCTCTTAATTGCCATTAATTATTTTAATAGAATTAGGAATATGTATGATACAAAGAGTTAAACATATATTTGGCATCTCAGGATTAGGGGCACCAAAGGTCCATAAACCCAATACTTTTCCCAGTAGGACCATCTGTGCAAAATTAAAGCAAGTGAAGACTTGAGCAAATGTTTGCCGTGTGTGTACGCTGATGCTGTTTTTACTTGTTGTTTAATACATATGTTGTTCTACATAATACATATGTTACATGAAGTTCTGATCCCAGGTAGAATATGAAATCATGTGTCATCTGGTCTCAGAAACAGTTCTTCTTTCCTCTTTAAATTAGTACAGAGCAATCTTCTGGCAACAACCAATATGGAGAATTTAAAGCATGATGTAATGTTTTGGCTTTCATTTTAACTGAAGAGGACAAACTGAAAGGAATCGGCAGACCAAAGCCAATTCCTAGGAAAATCCAGGTAAGCCACCATTCCCTTCTCCTTCCATGGTCGTGAAGACACTCCCCAGGTGACCTGTGTGTCTGCTGTCCAGGTGTTAACTGTTGATGGGTAACTTCAAACCCTTCCTTGCCTTTCTTACAGCTCTTCATGCTTAAGCCAGACTTAAACTGTAAAGTCCTTCATTTTAAGGACACCTTCAAAGATAGGACTGTCCTTTGTAAAGTAGAACACCTGGCCACCCTTCTGCAGGGAAGTTGTCAAAACAAAAACCAACATGCCTTCCCTGATGAGCTGTGCTTCTCTTTGTCCTAGGGCTGAGGAGAATTCTGTGTATGGTTATTCCTCTTACACAGCCCTCCTTAGCAAAGGATCTCTAGGCACATGTATCTGTGAAGACCAAACAGAAGTTCCAGTCAAATTATTTCTCAGTTAAGGGGCCGTTTGCATCTCCTTGCAGGTTTCTTGATATACCAGTCCCATGAACCGTTTCACATCTGCCACCCTTCTGTGAAGCCTAACAAATCTGGAGGGTGCTAGGTTGGGGAAGGCTGTCCTATATATAAAATGTGTAGTTTGGCCCTAATAAAACTAGTTTGGGTACTTTAGAAATTTTAGGAAAAATTGAAAGTCATCCTGAAAGTGTCCCACAGGAATAAGACTCATTGAGGGGAAAAATAATGCCTTGGTGTACTGCACATAGATCACAGTTCTTTGTTCTGGAGAATTCTGACAGTTTTCTGAAAGACTCGCCAAGGTGACCGCCATTGCTACATCCCAAACTAGAGCCCTCGCAGAAAGCAAAGATTTAAAGAGGCAGAGTGGTGATACTATGACAACAGCAGCTTTGAATAATTAGAGGTAGCATTACAAACTCTGTAATACTACCTCTAGCATTTCTATCACTGGGAAAAGTGGGGGAGGGCATAACATTACTTATGAAGAAAGTGAAAGTAACTATATAAATCCCTCTAATACACATTTGGAAGTAAAAAGGGACCACCCAAAACAAGGTAGTAACTTGCGTACTTGAATGATTTCCAAAAACCCAGAAATATATTTGTTTGTAAATCAAAAGAAAGAAAAAAAAAAGCTTGACAAGAACCTGTGAGCTTCGACAACCTACAGAATGTTGAGGGGTTCCATTCTAAAATCAGGAAGGAATTTCCCTGTCTGAGCCTCTGTCAACTTACGGTATCCTGGAGGGAAGGATATGTATATATACCTCATGAGTTTTAAATCTTCCCACCCACATACTATGTGGGACGTTTCAGGAAGAAGGAAAGGATACATTTCCCCTTTCCAGAAACCTCCTCACCCACACAGCAATAAAGTGCTCAGGTCTGAGGTTGGCAGTTAGCCCTAAACTGAGTTTCTTGGTGCTTTATAGAACAGCATGGGGAAGGTTTTAGGAGGGTGAGAAAGAAAAAAGGTGGTCTTTTCCTTCTCCCTTCCTAAAACCTTCCCCTGTGAGCCCAAAATAGCACTACAAGGCTCGCCTCCCAGGCTGGCTCCTTTTAGGGGCTGGGGATCCACTAGAATATTTATTGTGCATTTTATTTAAACTAAATAATGCAGGGCCGCTTTCAGGTTCTAGAATTATGCTGTCTTTTTCTTGCATAAGTTTTCCTTTCAATGACAATGAGTAACTTTTAAAACGTCAGCAAATGAGAAAGAACATACTTTAGCATTATAGTTACAATTTGGGGAGAAAAAAACAAACCCACTGCTTTATAACGCTCCTTATTCAGCCCACATAAAATTCCTTTGCAGGATGTGTGCATTTGAGGAGGCTTGTTAATGATGAGCTCTGCTGTTGTGAGGGAGCTGAAGTGAAGGCTAAAAATACGTTTCTTAGGACTGAGAGCAGAAAGGTGAAACAGGAACCTTTGGATGTGTTCTTTCCCTATTAACAGCTGCTACAAAAGCACCTGGTGCAAATGTCTCTCTGAGCAGCCATGTTCTTCATCAAACTGGATTTGGTCAAAAGTTGGCATACTTCTAAATCTAAAAGCTAAACAGAATCACTATTTAGCAAAATCCTTGAATTTCTCACTCCCTTCAGTATATAAACTAGATGTAAGTACAAATCCCATAAAAAGTACGAACAACATAATTTAGAACACTCATACACGCGCACACACACGCACAGACACACACACATCAATGCCACAATCCAATGCGGAATTAGGCACTCTTAACTCTCCTGAAATCAATGGGCATATGCATGCCTACTAACTGTGTGGGATCAAGGCCAAGAAGTACTTCAGCAATGGATTAGGCCTAGTAATATTTGAGGGGAAAATGTGAACTAGATAAAATATTACATGGTTGGATTTTCAGGGAAACATAACAGAAACAATCAGGGAAACTATCTCTTCCAATGCTGGGAAAACTCACACAAAGAAACATACTACGCTGAAGGCTAAATTAGACATGACACCATTTACAATTGCATGAATGGCTTTTAAAAGGTTCATGCCAGGAATGGGGGAGGGGCTGATCAGGACTTGGCAGGGTGAGTTTTGTTGTTGTTCAGTCGTTACGTCGCGTCCGACTCTTCATGACCCCATGGACCATAGCATGTCAGGCCTTCCTGTCCTCTGCTCTCTCCCGGAGTGTGCTCAAATTCATATTCATTGCATCGGTGATGCTATCTAGCCATCTCATCCTCTGCCATCCCCTTCTCCTTTTGCCTTCAATCTTTCCCAGCATCAGGGTCTTTTCCAGTGAGTTTTCTCTTCGCATTAGGTGGCCAAAGTATTTGAGCTTCAGCTTCAGTATCTGTCCTTCCAATGAGCAGTCAGGGTTGATTTCCTTTAGGATCAACTGATTTGACCTCCTTGCAGTCCAGGGGACTCGTAAGAGTCTTCTCCAGCACCACAGTTCGAAAGCATCAATTCTTCAGCGCTCAGCCTTCCTTATAGTCCAGCTCTCACAGCCATACGTTACTACTGGGAAAACCATAGCTTTGATTATACGAACTTTTGTCGGCAAGGTGATGTCTCTGCATCTTACTATGCTGTCTAGCTTTGCCATAGTTTTCCTCCCAAGGAGCAAGCGTCTTTTAATTTCATGACTACAGTCACCGTCTGCGGTGATCTTGGAGCCCAAGAAAATAAAATCTGTCACTGCTTCCATTTCTTCCCCTTCTATATGCCAGGAAGTGATGGGGCCAGATGCCATGATCTCAGTTTTTTTAATGTTGAGTTTCAAACCAGCTTTTGCGCTCTCCACTTTCACCCTCAACAAGAGGCTCTTTAGATCCTCTTCGCTTTCTGCCATTAGGGGGGTATCGTCTGTGGCTCTGAGGTTGTTGATAATTCTCCCGGCAATCTTAATTCCGACCTGTGATTCATCCAACCTGGCGTTTCTCATGATGTACTCTGCATATAAGTTAAATAAGCAGGGCGACAATATACAGCCTTGTCGTACTCCTTTCCCAATTTTGAACCAATCGGTTGTTCCATGTCTGGTTCTTACTGTTGCTTCTTGACCCTCTGTGGTCCCAACCCAGGTTGGGATCCTTGCACCTGCTATGTGTATTGGAAGAAAAACTTCTACTAGAGCAAAAGGGAGCTTTCATTCAAGGCAAATAGTGGTGATCTGGATCTGGAGTGGGCTGCAGAAGTTAAAGCCCTCTAACCTCCTTGCTAATGATCCTCACGCCTGCTATTTATTTTTCACAGGCCATTCACATAATTGCCAATTGCACAAACAACATCTTGTCTACTTTGGCCCTAAGAAATCTGTTAAATGTACCATAAATACTAGAGCTGAAAATTAAAATGTTGTTGATTAGAAGAAGGCACAAAGAATTCAAGCCTCCTCATAAGAGTGTTCAGTCATTCTTCTGCTTGAATGTAGGAAGAATTATATTCTGTGTAAAATGCAGTGGGGGTGCAGAGGGGATGAAGGTATTTCATTTTGTATCGTGTGTAATTTTTCAAGAAGCTTCACTCCTGTGAACAAGATACTGTGCACCTCATTATGGCTTGCTTCTTAAACTAGTTAGGATCTTTCTGCAGCTGCTTTGAAATCAGTATTTTCTTGAATACTGTCAGTATTATGGCTCAGGTCTGTAACATTAGTGGTAAACCTGCCTCATATGTTATCTTTCTGTGCTGTTCTTTCAAAGGTTTCTGTAACAGTTTCCATGTTTCCTTTGAGTTCACTTTTAGAAGAAATAAATCTTCAGTATTTCTTACTCCTGGCTTAGTTTTTTACTTTAAGGAACTTTTTGAAAGCCTTCTGTTTGTGTAGCAAAACTCAAAATTACCACAATTTCAATAAGGCTGTCAGAGGTAAGGGAGCAAATTATTAATGCTTTAAGAAGAACATACACTGCAAATTTATTTTCTTTCTTTCAACAAAGATTTCTTCAGAATTCATAAGATTTACAGATTTATCTTTAATAAGGATATAAAACAGAAGCAAGTGAGCATTGCCAGAACAGAGCTTTTCATCTGGAGTTCTATAGCTAGGCTGTAAAAACAAAGGGCACTGCATTAAGTAAGCAATATCTCTTAGGCCATTTTGCCCTGGGTTTTTCAGTGCAATTTTACAGGCCCTTCAGGAGTTACCATAGAATAGGGTTGGAAGGGGCCTATAAGACCATCGTGTCCAACCCACTAGTTGTGGGATTGGTGTGATATACATCTAGGATAAGAGGCTCAATTTTAGACAGAGATCATATGAGAGACAAGATGCCCATAGATAGAAAAGTCAAGAGGTAAGCCAAGACGCAGTTAGACAGTTTGTGGATAAATTGGAAGCAAGGTTATTAGCTGTTGAGAACAGGAAAAGACTCTGTAGTTTTAGAAAAAACTTGAATCGAAAGAATTGTTCCTGACTCTCTTGACGTGAGCTGTAGTTTGTAGGGATGTATGAGAATTTCGTTTCGGTTCACAAATCATTCGAACTTCACTCACTCGCAGTCCTGAACAGGAGCATATTTTTGTCTGAAAAAACATCGCAAATTCCTGAACTTGCGATGGTGTCTGAAAAATGCAGTTTAAAATGCGTGTTTTTAAAAGAATACACATTTTCACAGTTTGTCAATAGGGGAAAAGTGCACGCTTTTGAAAAATGTGCATAAAATGGCAGTCTTCACCTGTTCAAAATGCACAGTTCTCCCATTTGAACTAAAAGGAAAATAGGTCACAAACAAGAAGAGGAGCAAGCCAAACCAAGCTACCAAGACAAGTTTGGAGAATCTCAGTGAACTCGAGCATCCCTGGTTCTCCCATCCTCAGTAGTTTGGGCTTAAAACAGTAATACATATAATCACTTGCAGTTGGTTTTACCTGTGGCAATCATGTGCCCATCGATTGCCACAGCGGCACATGTGGCAACGAAAAATTTTGCAAAGCTTGAGAGGCAGTAGAGATCATAGAATCATAGAATAGTAGGGTTGGAAGGGGCCTACAAGGCCATCGAGTCCAACCCCCTGCTTAGTGCAGGAATCCAAGTAAGAGCATCCCTGACAGATGGCTGTCCAGCCTCGTCTTGAACGCCTCCAGTGTGGGAGAGCCCACCACCTCCCTAGGGAATTGGTTCCATTGTCGCATTGCTCTAACAGTCAGGAAGTTTTTCCTGATGTTCAGCCGGAATCTGGCTTCCTGTAACTTGAGCCCATTATTCCGTGTCCTGCACTCTGGGATGATCGAGAAGAGATCCCAGCTTTCCTCTCTGTGACAACCTTTCAAGTACTTGAAGAGCACTATCCTATCTCCCGTCAGTCTTCTCTTCTCAGGGCTAAACATGCCCAGTTCTTTCAGTCTTTCCTCATAGGGTTTTGTTTCCAGTCCCCTGATCATCTTTGTTGTCCTCTTCTGAACCCTCTCCAGCTTGTCTGCATCCTTCTTAAAGTGTGGTGCCCAGAACTGGACACAGTACTCCAGATGAGGCCTAACCAGTGCTGAGTAGAGGGGAACTAGTACTTCCCGGGATTTGGAAGCTATGCTTCTATGAATGCAGCCCAAAATAGCATTTGCCTTTTTTGCAGCCAGATCACATTGTTGGCTCATATTCAGGTTGTGATAGACAACAATTCCAAGATCCTTCTCGCTTGTAGTGTTGTTGAGCCACGTATCCCCCATCTTGTAACTATGCATTTGGTTTCTTTTTCCTAGGTGCAGAACTTGGCATTTATCCCTATTACATTTCATTCTGTTATTTTCTACACAGCGCTCCTGTCTATCAAGATCACTTTGAATTTTTTTTCTGTCTTCCAGGGTATTAGCTATCCCGCCCAATTTTGTGTCATCTGCAAATTTGATCAGCATTCCCTGCACCTCCTCATCCAGGTCATTAATAAAATGTTGAAGAGCACTGGGCCCAGGACTGAGCCCTGCGGTACCCCGCTCGTTACCTCTCCCCGGTTTGAGAAGATCCCATTGATAAGCACTCTTTTAGTCCGATTCTGTAGCCAACTGTGGATCCACTGGATCGTTGTTTCATCTAGCCCACTTTGAGCTAGTTTGCTCATCAGGATATCATGGGGCACTTTGCTGAAAGCTTTGCTGAAGTCGAGGTATATTATGTCCACAGCATTCCCACAGTCCACAAGGGAGGTTACTTGATCAAAAAATGAGATCAGATTCATCTGGCAGGATTTGTTCTTGATAAATCCATGTTGGCTTCCAGTAATAACTGCATTGTTTTCAAGGTGCTTACAGATGGATTGCTTTATAATCTGCTCCAGAATTTTCCCAGGGATTGATGTCAGACTGAGTGGTCTATAGTTCCCAGGTTCCTCCTTTTTACCCTTTTTGAAGATAGGGACAACATTAGCCCTCCTCCAGTCATCTGGCACTTCACCCATCCTCCATGATTTCTCAAAGATAATAGACAAATATACAAGAACATAGTCCTTGTAAAGTTAAGAGGAAAAATAATTCAGTGTTTTTGTGCCTCAACATCTAGTGGGAAGGAAAGAAGGAATGAGACATACTCAAGAGAGCTGATCATAGATCTTGATTTAGTGGCATTTGCCTTTGACTTGAGTCAAGCTGTTCTAACAGTATGGTGCAAGGCATTTAATGTGGAGGAAATACAGACAGGGCAAAGCAGCTTTGAAACAAATTATTCCAGGCTGGAGATGTTGATGAAACTGTCGATAATGCTAATGGGCTTGAGAAAAAGGCCTCTGGATCAGCAGAACTTGAACAAAGTTACCTCAGTAGCCTTTCTTTCATGCTTGCTTAAAATATTATTGAAAATAGTTTATCAGCTTTTAGCTTCCAAATAGTGTGGGATGAGAAGAGGGAAAACGCAGGCTCGCCAGTTATTTAGGATTTACACATAGCTGAGGAGAGTTTTGATAGCCAAATACAGTGTGACACAATTCCTTCCATTGTCATTAACTCTGCTTACCTCTCTGCAGTTTACTAACTTTCTCGTATTTGTCATGAAAGCCTAGTTGCCAGGAACAGCCTGGATGTGTGTGTGTGTCAGGCAAGTGAGGGACTCTGGGTGACTGAAATGGCTCCAAAGAGAAAGAGCTTCCTCTAGCCATGGCTGAGCAACTTGACTAAGAGGAGTGAAGGTCCAGCAGTCTGGTTTTCAAGGGGATGAGGACACATTCCTCACTCCTCCAAGCCTAGGAGGACTGGGAGCATGTGTGGCTTGTACAGCCACATGTCAGGCCTAAGCCATAGCCAGAAATCTGAAGCAACCCAGGAACCAAGAATCCCTACCAAAGACCAATCAGGCTCAGAGGGCGAACCAGGAGGCAGGACAAGAGAACAAACCAGGACTCAAGACTGAAGAGCTATCAGGATCAGAAACAAGTCAGGACCAGAAGAAACACCAAAACATAGAGGCATGCCAAAGGTTGGGTAGGCCTTGCTGCTCAAGCAAACTTCCACTGCAACAGAAAGCCCTCTTATACCCCCTCCTGCCCAGCAGGAGCTAACAGCCAGCCTGGGTGGAATCAGTCTGGGAGGTTCTTTGCTGAGAAGCTGTACCGATGCAGTTTGCCACATGGGGCAGTGGTCAGTAGTTCCTGACACAAAAGAAGCTAAAGGCTGGTTCGGTGGGGGGGGATTCCCTTGGAGAGTTGACTCAAGAAATGATGCATGTGCAGAAAAGAGAGGCAGAATGTGTAGTGCGAGGCAAGATCCATCTTTCGTCACTGAAATCTGAGGGCAATGCAGGGAGCCAGGGACTCCCTCCCCCCAAGTCATTTAGACTTTCCTATTTATTTATTTATTCACCACCTTTCAGGACACAAATTCTACCACAGTGGCTTACAAGTAACATAAAGATAATACAATCAAAATAAACAATATTAACTTTTTTTAAAAAAAATTGTCAGGATCCTTCCTT
The DNA here is from genome assembly GCF_057233095.1 of Heloderma suspectum. Lineage (NCBI taxonomy): Eukaryota > Metazoa > Chordata > Lepidosauria > Squamata > Helodermatidae > Heloderma > Heloderma suspectum. Next base: position 32,028,494 of record NC_139462.1, on the reverse strand, counting down.
GGGGTAGTTAGTGGAAGGTGGCCCTGAGGCAGGGAAAGTCCAGCTGGAACTGGAGGTAGATGAGGATGAACTGGTGTCATCCTCGTCTACCTCCCTCTCCTGGAATCCTTCCCACAGGGCAGTTGGTGGTAGATGGTCCAGTGGTGGTGGTGGTGGGAAGTCCACCTGGAGCAGGCCCTGAGGTCTTCTTGGCCTGCCTTTCTCCCTCTCCCTCCTGGACTCCTTCCCACAGGGCAGTTGGTGGTAGATGGCCCTGTGGTGGTGGTGGGAAGTCCAGCTGGAGCAGGCCTTGAGATCTTCTTTGCCTGTCTACGCTAGTTATGAAAGGCAGGGCAGTCTCCTGCAGCAATGGCCGAGGGGAAGGGATGGGCTGATTCATTGGTAGCACCAGTGTCTGCCAGGGATAGCACAGTTCCAGGGGCGTCCAAGAGATAGAAAACTCTTGAAGTGGAACACAATTTCTCCCCACCCCCCATGTAACTTTCTTTGTTTGCAGCCCCCGTTTCCCAGGCTCACAAGTGTATTGAGACTCTGTTCACTCCTTCTGGAGCATAGGCAAAGGTTTGCAACTGGGGAAACACATGAGGGCATCATAAAAGCTTCAGTTGCCTCTGGGCCTAGGGCAAGGTGCCTGCTTCTACTCAGAAATGCATTCCAGTTGGAAACGTGGATTTTATTGTAATGTTCCACACTTGGCTGACTTCAGAATATTGTCACTTTCATGCTGGTCTATGTATTCCTTTTAAACTAGACTCATGTAAGGGAAAGGAAGAACAAACAATTTCCCTATACCAGAGGTGTTGAATCTCCCTCAACCCAAAGGCCAAATTCAATCTCAGCTCTCAGGGGCTGCATTCCACTGAGGGGCAGAGCTGAAGGCAAAAGGGGGCAGAGCCAAAATACCCCAAATGCCAACATCTGGTAGCTTAAAGCTCTTACTGCCAGGAACTAAGCCTTAAGAGAGGCATTTCAAACTTTTAGAATGGGTGAGAAAACTGCACAAATTCCAGGAAATCACCAAACGATGCTCAGGGGAAGAGGGTAGAGCCATGGGAATGGCATGGGAACCATCTGGGGAGCGCTGGAGGACTGGGTTGGGACCCCATGTGGAAGAGATTTGGCCCACGGACCTGAGGTTCAACACCCCTGCCCTAAACCCTGCCCTGATCATGGTGCACAGCAGCATTGCTGAGGTCAGAGTTCTGAAAGATTGCGCCTTCTAGGCCGGTACCCACTTTCCTTTTATTCAGCACATCAGCCACACCGTGTATTTTGCATGTTCTTTCCACAGCAGAAGCGACATTTTTAGCAAGGGGTATAATTAGTGATGCACACTAAGGGAAGGAAAGGAATCCCTTCAGTTTTACAAAAGTTTCCTAAGCCTGAACACTGGAGAATCCAAAGTCCCACTGATGGTGAGAAATACAGTGTTGAGCACCTCTGTAGAGGTTAATCAGCAAAGTGTGCTTGAATCTTGTACTGATTTCACACTTTTCATGGAGAGATGTACATCCTTTCCCCCACCCCCAAAGGAGGACCCTGTTTGGCAAAACCCTGGGAACTCATGTGACTTCTTGTGCTGTCTGTTTTCTAAAAAGTCAAATATCTTTTCTTTCTCAACAGAGACATCATCAGAAGCGCAAGCTAATGTCAAGAATGGACCTTGAAAGAGGCCTGAATAATTGGAAAATGACCAAAGTCATGGAAGAGAAGCTAATAAACAGACATTGCCATGGCAAACATTGCTCATCTATTTTCTTCAACACTTGGGACCTTCCAGAGAGCAACATCCCTTCTGTTTCTGATCTGGAACTGGCTCCACCGTTAGCAGTGAAGACAGGAAACAGTAATGATAAAACTATTGGGCCTCTCCTCTCCTCCTTTCCCAAATGGGGCTTTTTCCCAAGTAACTGTGGATAAGAATCCAGCCATTTCTCCCATCTCCATCCTCTTTCTGGTCCTTCTCAGGACTGAGCCTTATTTATTTGGTGAATCCCAAATTTGTCAAATATGCTGGATTTATATGTGCAAATCAATCCTTTCGTGGACTATAATCTGTTAGGAAAAGTTGTTTTCCTACTTCAGCCTCATTTGCCCCTCCTGCTCTCCCTTCTTCTATGTTTGACATGTGGTGGTCCTCTATATTTATTTCTCGGTGGCTCTACAAAAGCCTTCCCTTACCTGGCACCCCTTGGCTGTGTTGGACTACAACTTCTGTCATCCATGACCAGCATAACACAGCTGGAGGGCACCAGGTTAGGCAAACCTGCTGTACATAACTGGAGAGGAACCACTGATCAGTAGCAGAGCATATGGTTTGCATGCAGAAGGTTCAATTTCTACCATCTCCAGTTAAAAGGGTTAGGTAGCAGGAGATCATGTCACCATGATCTGGATTACGTCCCCTGCTCCACAAATCTGCTGTTTGCATCGAGAGAAAAGTTTCCACTGGTGCAATTGGGAGTTTTTCTTCCAATGTAAACTGTGGGTCTGCCCCCCCCCCCGCAATGGATCAGGACCACAGGGAGGCAAGGGATTTAGTCCCACCTAACACTCCGGGAGAGAGTGGAGGACAGGAAGGCCTGGCATGCTATGGTCCATGGGGTCACGAAGAGTCGGACACGACTTAACAACTGAACAACAACAACAACCCCTTCACCAGGGCCCCTATCTGGATCCAGCAACTGCCCCCCACACACACACACATGAGTTATGTACTTTAAAAAAGCTATTTGTGCAATCACTGACTGCATGAATGGTGTCTTGACTCTTGTCTAGTTTAGTATGAATAGTGTCTTGTCTAGGCAGGGCTGGCCGAAGACATTTTGCTGCCTGAGGAGAAGAACAAGATGGCACCCTCTCCCATTTCATGTACAAAAGCTGACTAAACTGTTCCTTCAGCACTGGTGATGCAACAGCATCCTCCATTAAACTTGAAGGCTACAACACCTTGCTGCCACCTCCCGGCATCTGCCACCTGAGGCGACTGCTTCGCCCTGCCTAACAGTAGGGCCAGCCGGCCAGCCCTGGCAGAAGGTCTCTGGTTCGATCCCTGGCATCTCCAGGTAGGGCTCAGACAGGATCCTGCCTGAAACCCTGAAGAGCCACTGCCAGTTAGTGTAGACCGTACTAGGCTGGATGGACCAATGGTCTGTTTCACTATAAGGCAGCTTTCTAGTTTCCTAAAACCAGCACCATATTTTCCAGGGAATTACTAGATGCAGTTCTTCCATAATGTGTCTTCTTTGTTTCTTGTTTTGGCATGAATTAGTTCAACGAGAGGAAGGCTTGCTTGCCACCAGTGTGAAACTTTCTCCTTCCAGAGAAGGATGGTTCAGAAGTAAGCTTTGAATGTTATTAAAGATAATCTCTGTGTATCTCTGCTGTTTTGCCCAAGGGGCAGAGATGAATGGAGGACAGTTTACCAGGGAGGAGTATAACTTTGAAAATCCACACTTGTCTCTTGATAACTTCTGGTGTGGGTGGTGGGGAAGAGAACAACAGCTTGTATCAGCTGGTTTTCATATGCTTGTCTTCAGGCAATGGAAATTGCTGGTAGGAGCTATGTTTCCCCCTCCGTCTTCCCAGGGAAGAATCAAAAGAGTCAGGATCAAAGCCTGAATTGCTGATTCTGAGCTTGCTGAGTATTGGCATTGTCAGGAGTCCGCTGTAGCAGCATTGATGGAACAATAGTTGTGGACATTAATAGCACAAAAGGTCACAGGACACACAGGATGGAGGGTGGAAAGGACAAGAATGATCTTTCTTTAACATAACATTTTACTGGTGGTATATTTCAGTTAAGCACATTATATAAAATTGGCTCAGTCTGTGTGTATTCTCAGATTCCACACAAAAATATGGAATTTGGCATTAGATATAGAATTCATCACTTAGAAATTCGGCTTTGATTAAAAAAAAAAAAATTAAGGAGAGGACTGAATACATTTTCTAGGACTTTATTATGGTTCCTGTGTCAGCAAGGGAAATGCTGTAAACCAGGGGTCCCTGACCTTTTCGGTCCAGTTTGCACATTTGTAATTTTGAGAAAGTGCTGTGGATGTTATTACAAAATAGTTGCCATAGGGGCACGTGCCCATTCACAAAATGTGGTGGAAGGCAAACTGGTGAGGCTGAAAAGCAAGTAACTTACCCAAGAACCTGACTCCCAGGCAGAGGTGGGGTCTGAGCCCCCAAACACTACACCATTCCTTTGAACCTACAGAACACCTATTTCAGAGAAGGCAGGCCAATTTATTTCCTGAAGTCACCTCTAAATAAATTCCTCCAAAATTAGTTTATTCCCGCAGATTAATAGGAAGATCACCGCCCCCATCAACTTCTCCCAGATGTATTACCAAAACTAATTCCTATTCAATTCAATTAACCTCAGTCCACTCATTTCTCCTCTGCCAGCCATATCCCTGCCAATCACTTTATCTCCTTCCTGGATCATCTCCTAAACACACACACACACACACATATGCACACCTGTTCCCTCCCCAGATCTTCAGCCACCCTAAAACACACTCTCTCCGGATCACCTGATGCAAACACCCTCTCTTTCTCACAATATGCATCTCATCCATCCCATGCACGTCTGTTCATTGCTTATCCCAGTGAGCAAGCCTGAGCTGGAAGCTCTCATGATGATCAGGGAGCATCACCTGACCTGTTCTAGCCTATCAGTAAAAGGAGGCTTTCTTGGGTGTGAAGTTTGTTTCCTCCCACATTTCTCTAGAAAGGGCTATACTCAGTGGCAGAGTATATACTTTACTTGGAGAAGGTCCACTTGGTATCTTCAGGTAAGGCTGGGACAAACTGGCTAAAATCTTGGAGAATCAGTGCCAGTCAGAGTAGTAAACAACACTGTCCATAGGGCTGCTTCCTATGTCCCTCTCCTTTGGGTAGTCCTGTATGCTAGCGCATAGGTTAAATCCCTGACTGTATTGTACTGATATTGTTTCAAAAACTGCTGTGGATGTGAGGCCTGACAGTGCAGAATAAATTATGAAAAATATAAACAAATATATGTGGTCAAATCATTCTGAGGGCTGTGCAGAATTTGGTTAGCTTGGCACGTAATGCTGATTCCCCTTTAGCACAGAGTACAGACAGCTCTGAATAAGAGCAAATCTACACTACAAATGTATATACCCACTGAATTGTCATGGCTTCCCCCAAAGAATGCTGGAAAAAGTAGTTTGGTGAGGGTGTAGAACTACAGTTCCCAGGATTTTCTGGGGAAAAGGAATAGCTAAGGATCCAGTTTAAGTCTGTGGCATACATACAGTCAGGGCCAGAAATATTGGAACAAGGATAACTGTTTTGGCAGTTGGCCTCTGTACACCACCACATTGAAGTTGAAAGGAAACACACCCAGATGGGAGTGAAGTCAGCTGTAATTCAAGGGGTGTGACAAAAGTGGGGCACTACCCATTCAGGAAGTACAGCCAGTGGCATACACACACACCCATCGTTGATGGCTCATAAGTAATGGAACAAACCAACATCATTTCAAATTTAGGGATTGCCTGTAATACCTGGATGAAAATCCTTTGCAGTCAATGACTGCCTGAAGTCTGGAACCCATGGACATGACCAAATGCTGAGTGTCCTCCCTCAAGATGCTTTGCCAGACCTTTACTGCAGCTGCCTTCAGCTGCTGCTTGTTTGTGGGTCTTTCTGCCTTCAGTCTTGTCTTCAGGAAGTGAAAAGCATGCTCTATTGGGTGGAGATCAGGTGACTGACTTGGCCATTGAAGAACATCACACATCTTTGCCTGGAGAAACTCTTGGGTAGCTTTTGCTGTATGTTTTGGGTCATTATTCATCTGCAGTATGAAGCGGTATCCTATCAGTTTGGCAGCATTCGGCTGAATCTGAGCAGAAAGTATAGCCCCATACACTTCAGAATTCATCCTGCTGCTTTTATCAGCATTCAGGTCATCAATAAACACCAGTGACCCGGTTCCATTGGCAGCCATACATGCCCATGCCATAACACTGCCTCCACCACATTTGACAGATGATGTGGTATGCTTTCGATCATGAGCTGTTCCTTTCCTTCTCCATACTTTTGTCTTCCCATCATTCTGGTACAAGTTAATCTTGGTTTCATCAGTCCAAAGAATCTTATTCTAGAACTGGGCAGGCTTTTTTAGGTGTTTGCTGGCAAAGGCTAATCTAGCCTTTCGGTTCTTGAGCGTTACCAGTGGTTTGCACCTTGTTGTGAAGCCTCTGTATTTACCTTCATAAATCCGTCTCTTGACTGTAGATGCTGACAATGACATGCCCACCTCCGCAAGAGCGTTCTTGACCTGGCTAGATGTTGTGAAAGGGCTCCTCTTCACCATGAGCAGAATTCTGCGGTCATCCACTTTAGTTGTCTTCTGTGGTCTTCCAGGCCTTTTGCTGTTGCTGAGCTTGCCAGGTAATTTCGTCTTTTTCGGGATGTTTCAAACTGTTGTGTTGGCCACTCCCACTGTTTTTGCTATCTCTCTGATGGGTTTATGTTGTTTCCTCAGCCTAATGATGGCCTCCTTCACTCGCACGGACACTCTTTGGACCTCATGTTGGGAGTTCCAGTGAACAGCTACCAAATACAAATGTAACACTCAGAACCACCTCCAGGCTTTTTATCTGGTCATGGGGCACCCAGGAAACAGGCCACACCTGGGCATGCAGCTGCTTGTCAGCCATTCGTTCCATTACTTCTGAGCCACCAATGATGGGGGGCAGTGTATGCCATTGGCTGTCCTTCCTGAATGGTTAGTGCCCCACTTTTGTCAAGCCCCTTGAATTACAGCTGAAAGTCCTGACTTCGCTCCCATCTGGGTGTGTTTCCTTTCAACTTCATTGTGGTGATGTACAGAGGCCAACTGCCAAAACAGTTATCCTTGTTCCAATATTTCTGGCCCTGACTGTATGTCCTCTGCTGTAATCAGTGGGATTTCACATATCATACATAGAATCAGGATGCTTCAGTGAAACACATTGCTGTTCTCAAGCTAATGGCCATATCTACCACTGCCTGCTGTATGTAGCCATTGTGTAAATTCTTCCACTTGAAGAAGTATTTTCTTGATATATAAACAGTAAATTATGCTGATATGTATATATACACACATCGCTGGAATTTTAGGGGAAAATGAACAGATTGGAATAACATTTCAGAACAATTTTTTTTGCTGTCATAGCAAGTCTCTGCAAAACTTGATTCAATAATAATATGCCTCAAAATGGAAAAGTTGGTGGGCTGTGATTCAGTGAAGTCTAGTTAAAGAATGGGGGGTAGGGGTAATGTACTGCTGAGTTCTCATATCTTCAAAGCCACAAGCTTAATTTGCTGAGTTGGCCAGATCTCCCCCTCCTTTTTCCCCCTGCAATGTCTGTTTTTAACACATGGGCAACAATGCAACACAGGGTTATATGTACTTCATCCTTCCAAAGTAGATAAACTAATACTCACCAAACTCAGTGCTGGATTGTGGCCATGATGTTCTGCAAAGGGAAATGCATGGGAAAGAATGGCAATTTCAGTTGTAAGGAATACTAATTTTTGGATTAAATACATTGTATCATTCAGATGTGGGAAAATTCTGGGATTCTGGGGGCCAGTTTCCCTCCTTGGAACCCCACCAGGGGCCGCACCTTAGTCCCTGCAACCAGCATGCTGCCAGGGGGGGAAAAGCAGCACTTTGCTGCCAACGTTTGGTGGCATGGTGGCAGGAAAAAGCAGTAATCTGCCACCACATTTTGGTGGTGTGGTGGTAGCTGAAAAGGGCCAATTTAGCTTTAAAACAAGGAGCAGTATCCAACTGTCATTCTGCTAGTGCAAATGAAGTTGTGCTAGTGGAAACTAGGTCCTGAGCTATGCACAAGAAGAGGATCCAACTAAAACTGTGTTTGCAGCTGTGCAAGTAGTTGCACATGTGGTTTTGCAAGCTCAATGCGCAAGTGCATGCACAATGGAAAGATTCAGCAAAGCTCTGTTAGTGCTCTTTGTTTGCGGAATGACACCACTGGATACTGCCCAAGGCACACAAGGTGCACATCTGTTCATTTAAGCCTAAATTGGCCCATTTTGTCTGGTGGTACACTGCCAAAATTTGGTGTCAAACCACCGCTTTTTGCCACCGGAGCTGCACAAAAGGCCAGGGAGGTACGCATGTGTCCCACATATTGCCTACCCCTGGTTCAGGTAAAGACTTTAGTTGTGGGTAAAGGAATCCAAATAAAAGCTCTTTCATCAAAGAGTCCTGAGTGAAAAGGGGGGGAAAAAAGGTAGCCGTTAGCTATGTCTTTACCTTAATGTGTAGTTTCACCCTAAGAGACTGGAGGTGGGAGAGTGCATCTATCTGTTATAGTAGATCATGAGGGCACTAGGATGGCTTGTGGGTAATAGCTGTACTTTAAAGCAGGGGTGAGCCACTTGTGGCCCTCCAGATCTTTTGGCCTACAACTCCCATCATACCTCACCATTGGCTGTGCTGGGTAGGGCTGATGGGAGTCGTAGCCTATTTATTATTCATTTTTATTTATTAAATTTATTAATCGCCCATCTGGCTGGTCACCCAGCCACTCTGGGCGATGTACAGCATATAATAAAACAGTTTAAAACAATAAAATTCTACAATAAAAACGTTTTCTAAAAGACCCTAACCCACCCCAATTTCCTGTAGCCTATAACATCTGGAGGATCACAAATTGACCACTTCTGGTTTAAAGGCATAAGAAACTTGACAGCATTTGTCACCTCCATTCCCCAAGTTTTGAAGAAATACAACCTTGTCTCTTTGAACCTGACTGGCTACCAGGATATCCGTTGGGGGTCTGATTATTTTGTCCTTCACAAATCTGAATGTTGTATCATGCAAAGCTAAGCTCCCACATACACAGTTCTAAGAAAGAAAGAAAGAAAGAAAGAAAGAAAGAAAGAAAGAAAGAAAGGCCCCACTGAGAATGCTGCTTACTGAGTGCACATTTCCCATAGGAAATTTGATTTGATTTGCATTAGCGATAATGAGGTCTGTGTTTGGCTTTCAGTGTTTCCTGTCTTCATGGACACAGAACACTATTGTAGCTTTGTAGGAACACTGTTATACAGGAGAACCTTAGGTGAACATGTGAAACCAGATAAGGCAGCCAGGATCTCTCTGTGCCATGCAAATGGATAGGGGGGCAGAGGGGATTCAGCTCAGGCTACCTGTGGCTTGCAGAAATGTGTACTTTCTTTTCTTGCTTCTGTTCCATAGGGGAGATATTAAGCAGGGTAATAAACAACAGTCCATCCACACAGTGCTCCAAGGCCTTGTTCCCTGTTCCAGTCCCAACCACACTGGGAATGACCATGTTATGCACCTGGTGGCAATGGAAAGAAACTGTCATTTTATTGAGAGGGTTTGCATGTAACACTAAACCATAGTTTAGAGCAGGGGTGTTGAACCTCAGGCCAGTGGGCCAAATCCGACTCATGTGGGGTCCCAATCCAGCCCTTCAGGGCTCACCAGATGGCCACACTCCTTTCCCCTGACCACTGATCATTTGGTGGTTTCCCAGCTTTTGCGTGGTTTTCCCCCCATTCTAAAAGGTTGAAATGCCTCTTCCAAGGCATAGTTCCTGGCATATTTTGGTTTTGAGCTAAAATATACTGGTATTTTTGGCCCCGCCCCATTTTCCTTTGGCCCCAGCCAGCCCTGGGATGTGGCCCCAAGAGCTTCTCTGATATGGAATTCAGCCCTTGGGTTGAAAGAGGTTCCACACCCCTGGTTTACATTATGAGGAAGAGCTAAGGAGATTGGAAGCGTTCACTTCCTATTTCAATTAACCACAGTTTACATCCAAACACCAAACAGTGGTTAATCTTAACTGCGGTTTGTTGAAAAAAGTATGTAGTTAAGATTAAAAAGTAAAAGGTAAAGGTGTCCCCAACCAGTCGTGTCCGACTCTAGGGTGTGGTGCTCATCTCCATTTCTAAGCCGAAGAGCCAGCACTATCCGAAGACGCTTCCGTGGTCATGTGGCCGGCATGACTGAACACCAAGGTGCACGGAACGCTGTTACCTTTCCCGCCAAAGCGGTACCTATTTATCTACTTGCAATTTCTTGCTTTCGAACTGCTAGGTTGGCAGGAGTTAATCTTAAGTAGTTAAGATTAACCACATTTTAATGGGTTCGGACAACATGGCAAGCTGTAGTTAATTTAAAAAGGAAGTGAAAGCTTCTGAAATTCTCTTTGTGGAGGAGAGGAAACGAGTGTGTGAGCCTGAGGCATTCCTATACTCATTCTTGTCATGCTAAACTATGGTTTAGTGTTACATCTGAGCCAGCCCATGGTGTGGCCATCAGGCACATGTTAGGCAGTCCCACTCTTCCTTTTGGCAGTCACGACTCTTCAGGGCTGGCCTATGACATTTTAGCTTCTGACATGGAAAAATCCAGGCAGTTCCCTTTGCCACAGCTACGTCAGGATAAATTAAACAACTATTTGCCATCTTTTAATGGCACCAAAATCTGCCACCTGAGACAGACACCTTGCTTTGCTTCACAGTAGGGTCTGGGTTCCCAGTGATTTTTAATGATGGAGCAATTAGGCCATAGACTCCCCCTTGCTCCAGCACCCTGTCTGGATAGCACTCACTTTAGATAACATTAACAACCCCCACTGCCATGCAAGCACAACAGCCGGGGTCTCCTCACATTGCGAGTACAACACCTCAGGTTGTGACAGAGCAGTGATGCAGCAGTTGTAGCAACCTACACTATGGTCTGCCAGTATACTGGTTCATCTATTAAGGCTGTTTATTTTGCTGGAACCCAAACAGCAGATTGGTATATTATGACCTGATGGTAACTGCTGCTTGAAGCTGCACTTTCCTGATCATTTGAGTTGTGCTCTTAATAGTTGGCTTCAGAATAAAATCTCTTTTCTTACCTATGTTTGTCTAACCTCACATGCATCTGCTTGTCCCAGTGGACTAGACACAGTACAGGGGAAAACTCTGATCTCCGCTAGCAACATTGAGTTCTGATGACATCGATTCATGTTGACATTTCTGCAAATTCCCTTAGGTCCAGTGGCCTCTCACATAGCTGTATGGGGAATCTGCTGATATCCGATGGTTGCAAAGCACCTAATTTATCTCTATAGAGATATCTATGAATGGATCAAAGAATACATCAAGTACTGAATGGACAACTCAGAGGGGGAAAGTTTAAAGATCACAGTGGTTACAGTTTATGGAGATACCATTCATGGCTGATGTAACCAGAGGGAGCAAACATAAACAGCAAGAGCCCTCGTAGCAATGAAAATATCTGCCTCTAAGTGTCACAGCAGTTTCTGATTTTCCCTGACGTCTTTCCTCACCAAATTATAAGCATTATTAAGTTAAATGACCATTAGTTAAGAAGTAAAGCCTAAGTGCTTTTGTGGGTGTTTGAAGTAGTATGCTGTGTCAGGCAAAAACTATCCAAACAGGCTGTTGAGACACCTGAAAATCCTGGAGAGTTTATTAAGTTGAACAATTGCAACACAACTCTTTATGTTATTGTTCTACTTAATGAACTTTTGGGCTCTATCCTGCTTAGCTTACTTGCTTCCAAACCTTTGCAGTACAAAAATGTTAAAAATGATGCTGTTAAAGTGCTGCATTCAATATGCCAACAAATCTGGAACACTCAACAGTGGCCACAAGACTGGAAAAGGTCAGTTTACATTCCAGTTCCAAAGAAGGGCAACGCCAAAGAGTGTTCAAACTACCGCACCATTGCGCTCATTTCACATGCCAGCAAGGTGATGCTCAAAATCCTACAAGCTAGGCTTCAGCAGTATGCGAACCGAGAACTACCGGAAGTACAAGCTGGGTTTCGAAGAGGCAGAGGAACTAGAGATCAAATCGCCAACATTCGCTGCATCATGGAGAAAGCAAGAGAATTCCAGAAAAACGTCTATTTCTGCTTCATTGACTACGCTAAAGCCTTTGATTGTGTGGATCACAACAAACTGTGGCAAATTCTTAAAGTGATGGGAGTACCAGACCACCTTACCTGTCTCCTGAGAAACCTGTACGAGGGTCAAGAAGCAACAGTCAGAACCAGACATGGAACAACCGATTGGTTCAAAATTGGGAAAGGAGTACGACAAGGCTGCATATTGTCACCCTGCTTATTTAACTTATATGCAGAGTACATCATGAGAAATGCCGGGTTGGATGAATCAGAGGTCGGAATTAAGATTGCTGGGAGAATTATCAACAACCTCCGATATGCAGACGATACCACCCTAATGGCAGAAAGCGAAGAGGATCTAAAGAGCCTCTTGTTGAGGGTGAAAGAGGAGAGTGCAAAAGCTGGTTTGAAACTCAATATTACAAAAACTAAGATCATGGCATCTGGCCCTATCACTTCCTGGCATATAGAAGGGGAAGAAATGGAAGCAGTGACAGATTTTATTTTCTTGGGCTCCAAGATCACCGCAGACGGTGACTGTAGCCATGAAATTAAAAGACGCTTGCTCCTTGGGAGGAAAGCTATGGCCAACCTAGACAGCATAGTAAGAAGCAGAGACATCACCTTGCCGACAAAGGTCCGTCTAATCAAAGCTATGGTTTTCCCAGTAGTAATGTATGGCTGTGAGAGCTGGACTATAAGGAAGGCTGAGCGCCGAAGAATTTATGCTTTCGAACTGTGGTGCTGGAGAAGACTCTTACGAGTCCCCTGGACTGCAAGGAGGTCAAATCAGTCCATCCTAAAGGAAATCAACCCTGAGTGCTCATTGGAAGGACAGATAATGAAGCTGAAGCTCCAATATTTTGGCCACCTAATGCGAAGAGAAAACTCCCTGGAAAAGACCCTGATGCTGGGAAAGACTGAAGGCAAAAGGAGAAGGGGACGGCAGAGGATGAGATGGCTAGATAGCATCACGGATGCAATGAATATGAACTTGAGCACGCTCTGGGAGAGAGCGCAGGACAGGAAGGCCTGGCGTGCTATGGTCCATGGGGTCACGAAGAGTCGGACACGACTGAACGACTGAACAACAACAACAAAAGGAATGAATAACATGTAATAAAACAACACGAGACTTGTGAGTGTGTGTGTGTAGGATGGCAGCTTAATCAAAAACAATGTGTGAGGTTAGTTAGGCTGAGAGATAATGGCTGACCCAAGTCCACTCTTTAAGATTTATTGCTTAGTGAAATTTATAGTCATGTCTTCCTGGTTTTAGGATCAAAACAGACATTACTTTAAATATGCATCTAAGAGTTGCGTCTCCCCAACCCCATTTTTACTCTACTGTAAGTGCAAGGCCCCTGATTCAGATCTTAAAAGTGCCCCCCCCACACACACACTAGGGTTCTAATCTGGATTGGGCACCCTGCACCCACTCTAGAGTAAAAATGACAGGGACGGGGGGAGACATAGCTGCTGGATTTAAAGTAATGTCTGTTTTGGTCCTGAGTTCAATATTCTGTCTACTAAAAATTGCACTGACTTGACTTCTTTTACAAATAGTTATATCTCTCATTTGAATTGCAGATTCATAACAGCTGCCTTGCTGGATCAGACCAAAGATTCATCTAACCCACAGGCCAAATGTGACACCCTGTCTCGTGTGTGGGCTGGCTGAGGTGGCAACACCATCATCCTCTCCATTTTATCCTCCCATAATCTGGGTCAGATCGACCCAGTATCCTCTTTCCATCAGTGGGCCCAGCTAAATGCCTTTGAGAAACCCACAAGCAGGGCAGGAAGGCAAACAGCCTTTCCCCCAGCAGACACAATGCAGTGGGGTGCTAGTTATGGATATGGGGGTTCCACTGTAGCCCCCTTATGAGACTGGCAGTTTTATTTTAAATCCCTTCCCTCATAGTCCCTAACATTTGTATTCTCCTTTCAGTGAATAGTCAGTGGATATGCCACAAACATCATGTTTGACCCTCTGACATCAACAACTTGGATCTAGTCTGAGGCCCTGCCCTAAGGCAAGATTCAATATGGATGCAACTAGATTTACATTACACACCAGTCAACCTACAGAGTTGACTATGCCTCCTCCTCGTAGGTTATACAGTTTTGCAGCTGAATTCTAGCATGATCTGAGGAGGCCATATCACAGAAACTGCCTACAAGAGGTGTGGAACAGGGATGGGCTTCTGTGTTACTTGCAGGTAAAGAGAAGTTGAGAAAAACAAATGGGATTTTGAACCAGGGAACCTCGGGGTCTGAGGACTGGGCCTTAGTTTGGTAAGTATGTTGTGCAGTAATATGCATGCTCAGTTGTGTCTGTGCAGTCATGTGCATGCTGAATCCTTAGAGTTTCAGGTACAGAAGGGAATAGGGGCATGTATTTAATATTGGCCCCTGTGAGTGGCAGGGGAAATGAAACATTTGGATTGCCAATGGCTACTGTAAATCATAGAAATCTGGCATTCTGCTCTGCCTTCTGCCTGTCAGTAGAGGAGTACCTGCTTCTGGCTTCTTCTCACATTCCAGGTTAAGATTTGGATCCTGACAGTTGGTCCAGACAGATGCTGATTTAGAATAAAGGACAATGGAGCATCTAGAACATCCTTCCCCAACCTTACATCCTCCAGATGTGTTAGACGGAAACTTGCATAATTCCCTAGCTTTCAAAATGCTTTTCTGTTTCTTTGTTGGCTTCCCATTAAGTAGATATGAAAAGACAAAACTTCCAAACATCCCCACTTACCCTTGGATCATCCCCCAGACAACCATCTCCCCACAAATAATTTCCAAGGAAAATGGCAGGGAATGATTTAGGAATTGAGATGAGGATTTTGGAACTGAATGTTCAGCTCAAGTGTTAAAAAGTAGCTCAACAGAGGACACAGATTTGCATGTTCACCTCAGTGTTGCTAAATGACTGTAGAGTGATTATGCTAATCCATCGACCCTGACTGACAATCAATCAAATGTCAGGGGCCCATGCTTCTTAATTACCACTTACATGTTGTTTTAGCAAAATTAGACATTCAGAACCAGTGTTTAGGGAATACATTAGTGCAAACCCTGTATTAGCATCACTATGGAGTGTGTGTATGTGTGTGTTAGTTATTCTCACTGCATCTTTGCAATTTGATTGGATGTCCATTTCCCTTTCCATATAATTTTATCATGCAGAGTGTGTGCAAGATGGAAAAAGAATGTTTATTTACTGATTGCTTGTCATGAGTAGATCTTTGTAGTATTCATGATCAGAGTAATTTCAGATATTACTTAGCAGAATGGATATTACAGAAATATACTCATGGCAAAAAATTGATAAATAAACATTCTCAGAGATTTCTCAGAAATGCATTTGTTAACATTAATCCTTTAGTACCTTTGGCTCTCTTTTGTTTTCCCCTATTGTTTTCTCTACTCTCAAAACTTGGATTAGAAGATCTTTTATGTGTGGGGTGGGGGGATGGGGGGAGGAGTGTAGAGTACAGAACTGTTTGTTTTTTACAAATATATCCTGCCATTCTGTCAAAAATGGCACTCTTGCCAATGAAACCCTGTAAAATGCCATGTACATTGATGGCCCTCTGTACACAAACAATAATCTGATGGTTGTTGTTGTTGTTGTTCAGTCGTTCAGTCGTGTCCGACTCTTCGTGACCCCATGGACCATAGCACGCCAGGCCTTCCTGTCCTGCACTCTCTCCCGGAGCGTGCTCAAGTTCATATTCATTGCATCAGTGATGCTATCTAGCCATCTCATCCTCTGCCGTCCCCTTCTCCTTTTGCCTTCAGTCTTTCCCAGCATCAGGGTCTTTTCCAGAGAGTTTTCTCTTCGCATTAGGTGGCCAAAATATTTGAGCTTCAGCTTCAGTATCTGTCCTTCCAATGAGCACTCAGGGTTGATTTCCTTTAGGATGGACTGATTTGACCTCCTTGCAGTCCAGGGGACTCGTAAGAGTCGAAATGGCAACCCACTCCAGTATTCTTGCCAAGAAAACCCCATGGAACGTATAATCTGATTACTACTGCAGTAAACATCCATCAAGTTTAGATATTCCTTGCTTTTGTAAGCAAATATTCTCCATAGCATGAACGATATATTTACATCAGAACAGGAAATAAAATTAAAGAAAAAATATTCCTGGAAAAGTTAATGTACTTTTTAAGAACTCTGAGCACTTTCCATATGGTTCCTAGGCTGCTTCCTACTTAGACAGCAAAACTGTTTAATGTCAGCAGCAGGACTGTGTCATGTGCTTCCAGACCATTCTTTGAGCAAGTCAGAAATTTGACTGGGGTCCTCTTATTATCTGAAGGGTGGGGTTTTTCTTTTTCTTTTCCTTTTCCCTTGTTTCTTTTTGGATCAGGGCCCATATTGATATGCCTTTAATCATATGGCAAAGACATTTCAAAATTAAGCTAACCGAGTCATGCTCTGATTATGCCTCGATTATGCTGTTTGCATGTCAATGCAAGCCAGCATTTGGGGTCTGTGCATTAATATATAAAAAGCATGTGCTTGTGTGTCTCCTCCACACAGTGGAATACAGACATATGCAAGAAAGTCAGGCTGCCCCCATAAGAACCATAGACAGATTAAATGGTCCTAGTGCAACTTGGTAAAAGGATGATGTTGTCCATTCATTCATTCATTCATTCATTCATTGCACTTATTTCCCATCTTTCCTCCATAGAGGTCAACTGGGCTGGATTTAGGAGCAGGAAGCTCAGGTGACTGTGTGAGATTGTGCCTGTCATGAGCTAATTACTCAATTATCTTTTCCACAGCTGAAACAAATAGTACAAATATCGCATTAATAAATAAAGATTTGCAAATCTAAACAAGTCCTGTATGACAGGGTTCAGTCATGTAAATTGCACATCAAAATCATGCAAATGCAATACAAATGCAATAAAAACAACATCCTGCAATATATTCAAAGGCTGAGCAAATGGAGAGGTGCACCAAAGATGATCATTGCCTGGAGGACAATTTGGCCTAAGGCTGGCCATGGGGATCAAGGTGGCATATATAGCATACCCAGATAGTCTCCTCTCCAGGCACTGACCAAACTCAAAGCATTTTAATTCCAGCAAGGTTGCTGCATCATGTACCCTCAGACCATGGCCTGGAACCAGGAGGTAGCATTCTCCATAAGACAGGCTTATGGTGTCCCATACAAGATGACCACACTCAGAGTGAATGTGGAGGGGTACATAAGATCGCAGAGTGCCTGGACTGCATAGCTTCTCACCAGCGGTAAACCTACAGCAGTTACCTTTGTGCTGATTTCCAGAATGTGTGATTGTACCAATTCTCACACAAATTATCCAGCTACTGCAATGAAACACAGGCCCGGTTTGGATGTCACAACAACCCAGGATTTTTATTAAACCCTGGGTTGTTCTGAACGAAACGGGAGTGAGCAAGTGTGCTGGTTCTCACTGTACAAGCTCTCAAAGGTAATGCCTCTCAGAGATAGTTTAATCTCTTTCAGCTTTCTAAGAAAGCGACATATTTTTCCAGCTTGGCCTTAAACAAGAGATAGCTAGCTTATCATGGAGGCTGATGCTTTTCTGATACACAGTCCTAGGCTCAATTAGTCTTCCCAAACACTCGCCTGTCTGTTGTGCGGCTTCACACCCAGGACTCCCTGTTCTCCCCTCTTTCCACCACCCCTCTCCTTCTGTGCCTGGTCTGTTTTATACGTTTCCCTTTGTGGCTTGTGTTTCTTAGCTGCATGTGACAGCCAGCTCCCAGCTCCTTTGGAAATGCCACAATTTATTTTCAGGTGGAGTGGTGAGGCTAGCCATGCACAGTCTCTCACACCTGCCACCTAATTGCTCCCGCTGGGGATAAACGACCCAGGGATGCTCTGTCCCTGGGTTGTTAAACGTGACATGTGAACAGGGATTTCTGGGTTGTTGGGACCCAGAAACGACCCAGAAATATGGTTTGCACATCACGCTTAGCAATTCAGGGACAGAGCATCCCTGGGTCGTTTATCTCCAGTGGGAGAAATCAGATGGTGGGAACCAGCACGCTTGCTTGCTCCCACTTCATTCACAGCAACCCAGGGTTTAAAAACAACAACAATACCTGGGTTGCTGTGATGCACAAATTGGATCACAGTAGTTCTGAGTATGAGTCACGTACCAGGATGTCCCCAGTACAAATCTCACATCTGTCACAAACTCACCCTCATGGAGAAAATACTAGGTACCTTCTTTACAGGGCTGTTGTAAAGTTGGCTAAGATCATATATGTTAAGTGCTTTGAGCATTTGGTATCTGCTGTCTGAAATATTTTTCATCCTTTGCCATGGACATTCATTATTTGTCTGCAAATACCATTTCCTCTGAACTTACTGCATAGGGAGGCTTCCATGAAGTACATCAAATCCATTTACTGCATGAATTATGCAGTTCCTAGAGCCCTCTAAAAATAAACTATGACAGTGGACACGAGAGGCCAGTTAGCAAGCAGTTCAAAGGCTGGCCTCTTTTCCAAGTTCCATGGTGAGCGCTCCTCCACATTCCATAACAGTAAAAGCTCCTGTTATAGTCTGTGTTAAAAAACATACAATAATCCTAGAAGATTGCAGCCAAAAATCTGCTCCGTTGTTTGAGCCAGTATATGGTGTGAATTTGTTTCCCCTCCATATCTCTTCCACTCCTTGTATATCCCCCTAGGCTGGAAACCACAGTGGGTCACCTTGCTTTGGACCCAGCCACACTCAACATGAATTGAGAACACATTCCAGAGTTCCCTACAGCACTCTTAAAATATGTTGATAAAATATTGGAAAGAGTAAACTAGCAAAGAAAACACATCAGGGCCAAGAAGATCATTAGTGCTATTTCATGCTGATACATACTGTGCTTCAGGTCATGCGACTCCAGTTGCAATGTTTTTTTATTGCAATAATACCATAGTGATTTTCAGGGCCGGTGTAAAGTGTAGGCATGGTTGGGCACTTGCTAAGGGCCCATACCCCAGCAGGGGCCCACTGGCAAGACTTCCTTGGAGTTGCCCCTCCTCTTCACCATTGCAACCTGCTTGTTCACCCGCCTCTCGCTCTAGCCCCAACAACAGTGGTGGTGAGAAGGAGGAGCAGTAAATGCCACTGTGTTCTTGTTCACTGGCTCTCTGCCTGTCAAGCAATAAAGTATTAGCAATAATGAGGAAGAGGATGAGGAGCAATAGCAGCTAGTGACAAGGGTGGTGAGAAGATGGTATTTTGCCAAGGGCCCTCAAAAACCTGGAACATGCACTGGTGATGTTATTGAGCTGGTGCATCCTCCTAAAGGCCACAGGGAAGTAGGGATGGAGAGCAGAGATGGGGTTAATGATATCACAGCATGCAATACGGTTCTCCCACAAACACAGTAGAAGATCACACACACAGAATCATGCAGTATTCAGATTCACATACTCACAAACCCTACTGCTATAACATGGGATCTGCCCGAACAGACCATAGGATACCAGTGCTAAGAATGCTATATTGACTCCCAGTTATTTTCTAGACCTGAGACTTAGAAAGTAGATCCCCAGATGTTTTGGACTTTAACTCCCAGCATTCATGACCATTGGCCATGCTGGCAGGGGCTTCTGGGAGGTGAAGTCCAAAACATCTGGAATATACCTTCTGCCCACTCCTGCCCTGCACTAGGATACCTGATGGAGTGCTTCATCCCATATGTACTCTGTTGGACTTTAAAATCTTGGCTCTACTCTGACTTTCTCTGCTGACTGAGGTGAGATGTGGTGATACAGAAAAGGGCCTTTTCTGTGGTGGCCACCTCCTTCTACAACTTCTTTTCTGGGGAGGTAAGTCTTGCTTTTTTTATGGGGTTGTTTTGAAGGCTGGCAGAGACCTTATCTGAGAATAATTTTGTTCTGTGGGTGCTGCTTTTTATGGCTGATGGACTCTCTGGTTTTGCTGGTTGTTTCTGCTGTGCTCTGTATTATTTTATAGATGTTTATTACA
Organism: Heloderma suspectum; assembly: GCF_057233095.1. Taxonomy (NCBI): domain Eukaryota; kingdom Metazoa; phylum Chordata; class Lepidosauria; order Squamata; family Helodermatidae; genus Heloderma; species Heloderma suspectum. Next base: position 32,008,532 of record NC_139462.1, on the reverse strand, counting down.
TTATGATCTGCTTTGCTGGCCCCCACAAAATCCTGCTGATGACTAGTCTGGTGGAATACAATTTGAAAATAAAGCAAGATAAAATAATAAAGAAACCAAAAAATAAGTATACATATAATGTTGAACAGGTGCTAGGTACATCAGGAATGAGTTTTGTACATAATTAAAATTATATATTAAGTAGATGCCTCGTTTATTTTATTTATTTATTTATTTCATTTCTATACAGCCCAATAGCTGAAGCTCTCTGGGCGGTTCACAAAAACTAAAACCAAACAACACACAATAAAACAATTTAAAATATATAGAACATTAAAATCACAATATAACAATACAACCACAATAAAATCTAGCAGCAGTACAGGAGTTTAAAATACAGATTTAAAACAGCAAAGATAAAAATTTAGAAAGCTAAAATGCCTGGAAAAATAAAAAGGTCTTCACCTGGCGCCGAAAGGAGTACAATGTAGGTGCCAGGCGAACCTCACTAGGGAGCTCATTCCAGAGCCGGGGTGCCACAGCAGAAAAAGCCCTCCTCCTAGTAGCCACCCGCCTCACTTCCTTTGGCAGGGGCTCACGGAGAAGGGCCGCTGATGATGATCTTAAGGTCCGGGCAGGCACATATGGGAGGAGGCGATCCTTCAGGTAACCTGGCCCCAAGCCGTTAAGGGCTTTGAATGTTAACACCAGCACTTTGAATCGGTCCCGGAAATGGACTGGCAGCCAGTGCTGCTGGAAAAGTACTGGCGTAATATGAGCTCGCAGGCCAGTCCCTGTTAACAATCTTGCTGCCCTATTTTGGACCAGCTGAAGTTTCCGGACCATTTTCAAAGGCAGCTCCACGTATAACGCATTGCAGTAATCCAGACGAGAAGTTATCAGAGCATGGATAACTGTAGCTAGGCTATCTCTGTCCAGATAAGGGCGTAGTTGGTATACCAGCCTAAGCTGATAAAAAGTGCTCCGTGCCACTGAGTTCACCTGTGCCTCAAGTGACAGTTCTGGATCCAAGAGCACCCCCAAACTACGAACCTGATCCTTTAGGGGGAGTGCAACCCCCTCCAGAACAGGTTGAATATCACCTAGCCGGGCAGACAAACCACCCACTAACAGTACCTCCGTCTTGTCTGGATTGAGTTTCAGTTTATTAGCCCTCATGGTTATTATTTGGAGCTCGCTCCTGCCTATGCACTCTGATTCCAGCTGCTCCCATCCCAATGCTTTCAACCATTGAGTCAACTGTTTGTGATCACCAACAGTCATTATGACACTTGCCCCCAACGTAGGTGGAACAAGGGGCCAAGCACCTCCAGGGCAAGTAGTTTTTTTCCAACCCCTATTGCTGAGCCCCTGTGGTTACTGACAGTTTTCACACACTTTTCTTTATTATCTTCCATCAATATACAAAGGGCAGTTTCCCATGGGACTGATGTTAGTATGGGGAAGAGAACATTGCAGCTGGAAGGTAGACAAGAGGCTACCTTTCAAGCCAGAACAAATCCTGCCAGACTAATCTGATCTCATTTTTTGATCAGGTAACCTCCCTTGTGGACTGTGGGAATGCTGTGGACATAATATACCTCGACTTCAGCAAAGCTTTCAACAAAGTGCCCCATGATATCCTGATGAACAAACTAGCTCAAAGTGGGCTAGATGAAACAACGATCCAGTGGATCCACAGTTGGCTGCAGAATCGGACTGAAAGAGTGCTTATCAATGGGATCTTCTTAAACTGGGGAGAGGTAACGAATGGGGTACCGCAACGCTCAGTCCTGGGCCCAGTGCTCTTCAACATTTTTATTAATGTCTTGGATGAGGAGGTGCAGGGAATGCTGATCAAATTTGCAGATGACACAAAATTGGGTGGGATAGCTAATACCCTGGAAGACAGAAACAAAATTCAAAGTGATCTTGATAGGCTGGAGCGCTGGGCAGAAAGCAACAGAATGACATTTAATAGGGATAAATGCCAAGTTCTGCACCTAGGAAAAAGAAACCAAATGCACAGTTACAAGATGGGGGATACTTGGCTCAGCAATACTACAAGTGAGAAGGATCTTGGAATTGTTGTCGATCACAAGCTGAATATAAGCCAACAATGTGATGTGGCTGCAAAAAAGGCAAATGCTATTTGGGCTGCATTAATAGAAGTATAGCTTCCAAGTCACATGAAGTACTAGTTCCCCTCTACTCAGCACTGGTTAAGCCTCATCTAGAATACTGTGTCCAGTTCTGGACACCACACTTTAAGAAGGATGCAGACAAACTGGGGAGGGCTCAGAAGAGGGCAACGAAGATGATCAGGGGATTGGAAACAAAACCCTATGAGGGGAGACTGAAAGAACTGGGCATGTTTAGCCTTGAGAAGAGAAGACTGGGGGGAGATATGATAGTGCTCTTCAAGTAGTTGAAAGGTTGTCACAGAGAAGAAGGCCAGGATTTCTTCTCGATCATTCCAGAGCGCAGGACACAGAATAATGGGCTGAAGTTACAGGAAGCCAGATTCCGGCTGAACATCAGGAAAAACGTCCTGACTGTTAGAGCAATACGACAATGGAACCCATTACCTAGGGAGGTGGTGGGCTCTCCCACACTGGAGGCATTCAAGACGAGGCTGGACAGCCATCTGTCAGGGATACTCTGACTTGGATTCCTGCACTAAGCAGGGGGTTGGACTCGATGGGCTTGTAGGTCCCTTCCAACTCTACTATTCTATGATTCTATGAAAGATGTCGGTGTTGGTACCAGGCAGACCTCACTGGGGAGAGCATTTCACAATCAAGGGGTTACCATCAAAAAGGCCCTCTCCCTTGTTATCCTTTGAACCTCCCTCAGACATGGTACTTGGAGAAGGACCTCAGATGTTAATCATAGTTGATCATAGTGTATGATCTTTCAGTGTGGGATTAAACTTCCAAGATGCGATTCTCAGGAATTTGATGAGTCTGCAAAAATGTCAGAAAGTATCCCAGAACTACATGCAACCTGTAGCCATTATTCTTCATTCTTTACAGAAAGAACTGTAATATTTTAAATGAAAAAACTCTGCAGTCCTTGAAAAGCATGGAGATATACTTTTTCCTGATTAAGACCATTTTGTAGGAGTGGTGTTTCATCTGCATCCTCAGGAACCACAATTAAGGTTATGAACTGCCACATGAAAAAAATGACATTCTTTTTAGTCTTTCAATTCAAGCATGAACATTGCAAACTTGGCCTTGGCTGCATGCATTTAGATAACTCTGAGCAATAGATGAGTCATTCCACTCTATGTATGAATTAGTGCTATTGTATCCCCATAATCTGTGCTCAAAGACTTATCTGAGAAGACTTACTGACTTTCCATACACTTTCAAGTTGTATATGCATGTTATGTAGTCTTTGCAGGAGGGCTTGCAAGGTAAAAAGCAGTTCATTCTTTCAGAGCATGCAACGTAACGTTTTACTACTTCATCTGGGAGAAAACCAAAGTACACTAGAGCTTTTTAATAGTGTGTTTAGAGACAGGCTGGGGCTGGAGGATAGTTTGGGCAGAAATCCACCCACTCACAGCATGATTCAAAAACGTATCAGTGGTACACAGCTTGGAACTTAGAAATATGAGATGCCACTTTTAAGGATACTTACAAATAATTATTCGTTCTCTTCTTTTTTTAAAGAATGACAACCCACCACAATGGATTGATAGTTATTTAGATTCTCCTTTGGGCCATTTCACACATGAGTGTTCTGTTGTAATAGAGTTTCACAGGAGTTCACTAGCTTCCACCAAAACTTCCTATAAAGGGAATCCAGACAGCTTATTTTTGGATGTAACATAACGGAGGCCCAGAGAGCTCTTAACTACAGCCACTCCAACAGCCATCTGGACAACCACAAAGGGCTTTTTCTTCCCACACTGTTTTAGAAGGCTGACTGATGGACCCTCCTCCAAATATTAAATCTCGCTTTACCAACTGTACTCTTTTCAGATTCTTTACCACATGTACATCACTTGATGACTCACCCGGTGTCAACTGCATCTATTAATAAAAAATATTGTGTTTGAGGTGAGATGAAAGATCTTCTGTGGTGTTTGACTAGTGTGATGACCCTTTCACACATGCAAGTCATCACTTGCTGGTTGTACTCGCTGAATGATGAATAGGCAAGTGTCAATGGGGCCTTTATTTAGTTGTGCTTCACATCTGCTCCTACTATATGTCTTTCTATCTGATGGGCTGTATTTGCTTTGGTAGGTCAAAAGCTGTGTAGACCTGGTCAAAAGTCAGTTTTATTTATTTATTACATTTATATTCCACTTTTCCCCAAGGAATTTGAGGTGGTGTATGTAGTTTCACCCCTGTCCATTTTATCCTTATAACAACCTTGTGAGGTAACTTGAGAGATATTGACTGATACAGGATCACCAAGCAAGCTTCGTTGCTGAGTACGGATGTGAACCCAGGTTCTCCCAAGTTCAAGAGTCTCCACCCCAGAGGTGCGGAATATGAGGCTCATCAGATGTTGCTGGGTTACAGCTCCTATCATCCCTGACCATTGGCCATGCTGGCTTGGGCTGATGGGAACTGCAGTCCAAAAACATTTGGAGGGCCACGTATTCCCCACCACTGCTTTACACAACACTAACTCTCTCTTTGTCAAGGAATGAAGTACCCTTCAGAAGCACTGTGAGACCTACCTGATGAACGAGCTTTGTGGGTCAGCACAGCAGGTGGGGTTGGGGGCATTGGGAACTTCTAATTATATTTTAATGTAATTGGATTTTACTGTTTTATTGGAGGGCTATGCTTTTGTTGCTTACCCTTTGCCTTCAAAATGGGGTGGGCTATAACAGAATGATAGCATAGGTCCTGAGGAACGGAAGGGCATATTATACAATATTTTGATAAACAACTGATCTCTCTCCCCTCTGCCCCAAACTCATTAGTATTATGCAAAGACTGTCTTTAGGTCATGTTTCCATATCCCCATTACTAAAAATGTAGTCTAACAGCACAAAAGCTTTTCTTCCTAACCTTCTCTCCCTCTGGTCTTCACCTACGTGCATGAAACTAGGCTGAGAATCACATGAAATTAGACTCTAGTGCAACCTTCCCCAACTGGGTGCCCTTTGGTTGTCTTGGATTACAGCTCCCATAATTACATGCTGACTGGGAATTATGGGACTTGCAGTCCAACACATCTGGAGGGCACCAGGTTGGGGGAGGCTGATTTAGTGGGCATCTTTCTGTTTATGTTTTGTAGTACTAGACATCACCAGGGAGAGGGGATGAGGAAACATGGGGGTGCTGCTTGTCTCACCAGCCATATGGCTCCGGTAACATCCAGTTCCAGTTACTAGAACTCCAAGGTCTATCAACTGGAACTGGTGCAAAATAGTGACTCAGGCAATGGAGATACTCACCCCTCCTAGGAGGAATGGCTCCCATTTTCTAGAATGAAAATTGAGGCTAAGATGGATTGACCTGTGGGGATCTATCCAGTTGTGGCTGTCGATGGATTCAGCTGTATTAATTTCCCCCCTCGGAACACACTCTTCCAATTAACTTACATTTTTTTGCTACTTGTGGCAAAACCCAGCATGAATTATTATTTGTGACTTAAAAGGATTGATCTGGGTCATCTTTGTCTTTGTGATCTCATTGTAGCATGTTTCTACTTGAATAGTTTATCCCATCCTTCCCCAACCTGGTGCCCTTCAGATATTTGGGACTTCAACTCCCATTAGCCCTTACCAGTATGGCCAATGGTCAGGAACCTGGGAGTTGTAATCCAAAACATCTGGAGGGCACCAGGTTCAGGAAGGCTGGTTTATTAAGATATGAGTGAAAATACACACCCAGGAAATATTTTGGTTTTAAGAATGGCCTGCAAAGGGTTACAGTGGATTAAAAAAACCTTCAGAGAATAGGCCAGTACCACTTTGTTGATGACTGGCAGCTTCAAGAATCAATTAAAATTCAAGAGGGGGAAAAAAGAAACGAAGAGAAAGTGGAAAAAATAACATCACAAAGAATACAAAGGAGAATCTAAGGGAGAGGAGAGAGTCAGTTTTCTACAACCAATAGAACATTATTGATTCGGCTTTTTTGTATTTTGTTCTGTGGTGAATGTATGCCTATAGAGACAGAGTGTAGGACTCGGATAGCTCCTTGTTAGTCTGTGTTTTGAGTAACTTTTGTTTAGAGGCAGCATTGGCAGCTGAATAGAAAGCTCTCTCCATTTTCCGCTGCAGGGGAATGTGCCAAATATATTGTGAACCGAGAGGCAAGCAACGTAGGCATTTAAATACCAGACTCTATAGGCTTTCAGTGCAGAGGCGGAGGTCCTCATACATTTGCACAGTGTGGACTGCATTTTAATCAAGGGATTGAGTCATAGGCGCCTCCCACTCCCTATTCACAATTGTCAATATAATACTGTTAAATCTCCCAATTGTATAGCATCCCTTGGTAACAGACATTTCTTTATATGTTGAGAGTCTGTTATTTATTTTGCTGCAATTTTGAATACTAGAAGCAAGGACAAGCAACATGTCAGCATATGCCCAGTACATTTCCATGGCCCAATAATAAGAGCATAACTATTCCAGAACTTCCATTCTAAAGAGCCCTGAATTATGTTAACTGTAAACACATACAATGAACATACACAGAATATTTCTCTTTACTTTTCTGAACATTGGGGCAGGGTTTGTTATTCTGGCCAGACAGAAGTTTCTTCAAGATCCCTTACTGAAAAACAAGGTTCTAAAGACTGTGGTGCATGCCCCCGTAACCTCTTGACTTAACTGTTGTAATGCATTCTGTATGGAGCTGCCCTTGAAGGCAGTTTGGAAATTTCAGTAGGTACAAAATATGATGATCAGGTTAATATCTGGGATTTCCCATAGACAGGATGTAACATGGCTTGATATGAGCTCCAGTGGTTGCCAATTTGTTTCTGGGCTAAATTTAAAGTACTGGTGCTTGCCTTTAAAGTTCTTTACATAGGAATCTGCCTTATTCTGTGTCAGGATGTTTGTCTATTTAGCCCAGAACAGTCTAATCTGACCGCAAGCGGCTCTCCAGGGTCTCAGGCAGAGGTCTTTCACATTACCTGCTATCAGTTCCTTTTAATCAGACATACCAGAGACTGAACCTGGGAATTTCTACATGCAAAGTATGTGCTGTGCCCCTGAGCTAAGATGCATCCTCATATGGCCTGAGCCTAGCATACTTGAAGGAGCACCTTCTTCCATATGTTTCTTCATGCTCTTTGTGATTGGAGGACAAAAACCTCTCAGCATTCCTACCATTTATCAGGCTGGTGGCTGCTGCTGAGCAGTCTCTTTTGGTGGTGGCCCCCGCAAGCTCTGGAAACAGTTGCCAGGTTCTGTGTGACAGATCCAGATTAGCCCTTTTAAGCAAGCTGTCAAGACCTTTATCTTCAGAGCACCTTTTATGACTAAGGGTACAACCCTATGCATGTATAGGCAGAAAAAAGTTCTACAATTCCCAGCAAGGCTGGCTGGGGCATGATAGGATTTGTCGGACTGCTTTCTGCCTAAACATGGATTAGATTGCACCCTAAAAGGCTGTTTTACTGCTGGCTCTTAATCTGTCTGTTATAATATTGTATTGTTTTTTGCTGAAACATTATTGGTATTTTTTCTTTTCATTGTGACTTAGGGAGTAATTGTTAAAAAGTGGGCTATGAAATAACAAAAATCATTAACAATAAAAGTTATTATATCCTAACCCTAAAGTATATTCTGGAATTCTGTTGTGTAGAACGATCTTAATATAATATTGAGCATAAATTAAATTTTATCATAATTAGATTTGGCACCAAAATTTGCAGGATTTTTTTTAAAAACAAAGATGTTTGCAGTCTATTGAGGAGGCTATCTGTGGTGAAATATAGCTGCTAGGCAGTGCCCAAGAGAAGGTTTAATCCCTGAATACAGGGATAATGGATTAAGGGTACAATCCTTTGGCCGCAAGTCAGCGGCTAGATAGTTATAGGATAGGTCCTGGGAACCAACCTTGGAGCCCGCAGTCCGAGTTCGGTTCCCTGGAGAACCATCCTCCACCCCCTCTCGTGCCACTTCATAGGCAGCGCAGATCAGCCCTGCACTCCGTGCTCGTAAGAGCAATGCGGAGCAGTGAAAATGGGGCATTCCCAGGGGCAGGCCAGGGCGAGGAGGTCGGAAATGCTAGTATGACACATCCCAGCCGCAAAAGCAGGGGGGAGCGAGGAGGAGATCCGCTCCTCCCCTTCCTCCTGCTCTGCACTGGATAGGTGGTCGCCCCCGGGCTCGGAGGCGACTGTCGATCCACATAGGATTGCTCCTTAAGCCAGCCTTCCCCAACCTGGTGCCCTCGAGATGTTTTGGACTTCAGTGCCCATCAGCTTCAGGCAGCATGACTAATGGTCAGGTATGCTGGGAGTAGTAGTCCAAAACATCAGGGCACCAGGCTGGGGAAGGTTGGATTAAGTTGCTTGAACTGATGAGATGGCTTGGCTGCAAAGGCTTTATAATGCCTGGTGTGCTATGATTGGCTTGTAGTGTCAGCTGACTCTTCAGGCTGGAGCTGCGGCTTAGAGGGTATCCTTTTCCCTAAGGCCTAGTCAGCCTGGTCTCCTGATGATCTGGAATGCTGGGAGTCCTGGTTTGATACCCTTTGGTGCCTTCACAGCAGTTGGCACCAAGGAAATGGAGCAGAACATGGTGATGTACAGAATTTTCACATCACTAATCCTGTATCTAGTATATAGCTAGAAGGTTTATGGTGTTATAAGTGGAAAAAAAATAGCGATACAGTAAGAGAAGAGATCCCTTTTTTTCTGCAGAAAAAAACTCCTTTTTGCCTACATTCAGCAAGAAAAGAGCATTTCAATCCTCTACCATAGCAAAAAAGAAATCAGTACTGTCAGATTCACATATGAGCTTCTGCCCTATTTTTTTTCCTTCTGCAGCAGACTTCTTTATGCAGCCAGAATGAACTTGTTTGTGGCGAGTAGGTCATACAAGTCTGTTCTCAACTATTTCCCATTAGCAGACACTAATGTCTTGGGGTGGGGGCGTGGAGAAAAGAAATCAACACAGTTTATTATGGAAGACTATCAGCTTTTGCTCATGGCAAATGGTGAGGACAGTTTCATTATGTGCAAGTGTAATACAAGTAGAAAAAAGAAAGGCTGCTGAGGATGAAACACCAGACCCCCTTCGCCAAATGAGGGTGAGAGGGTGAAAGCTGGGAGTGGCACTCCTGGTGTGGTAACCCTTGCATTGCACATACTATGTGAGGTCATGAGTTCTAAGGTTCTCTAGAGCTCCTTTAAAATACGCGAGACCTAAGCTTCCAGTTCTCTCCCAATGAGTGTTTTAGTTGTATCATAAGTACTGACACATCAATGCAATGTTGAAGGATTGACGTATTTCCTATTTACTGGCCCCTTGAGAAGCAGTGGGGAGAGTTTCTAGAGAGTTTCTACAGACTCGCCCTTCTTTGGTGCATCTCAGCTTTAATGCTGAAGGGTCCACCCCTGGTGAGATTGCCAATATGGGCAGAAGATGGCAAGCAATCAGCAGGGAAGTCTAAGGGTCTAATAGTGTCACTTAGATAGTGACACTTAGATAGTGTCTAAGGGCGGACACTATCAGAGGTTGGAGATGTTGCACCTGAGATGTCCCAACAATGTCACTGAGTCACAACTTCTTTGGGGCAGGTCCTACAGCAGAAATGCTACAAAATAAGAATGCAAGAATCAGGGTAGTGTGGGTTTTAGCACCGTGTGTTCCAGGAACTGCATCTAAAAATTGCTACAGACCCATCAGTTGGGGAATTTCCTACTTTGGAAGACCCTGCACTTCCCTCTAAGAACCACATATAATCCCATCTTTGGGGCAGAAATTTGTATTCACAGCTACCAGGAACAACCAAGGGAGTGGGCTTTCCTGATCTTACATCTCTCCTCTTTATGTGTAAGTATACTAGGCTCCCCTTCTTATTCCATGAGGCTTTGGATTGAAATGGGTTCAGCTGACCTAAATGCAGGGGGACCTGGAGCTGATTGGTCTACTCCAGGGGTGGGGAACATGTAGCTTTCCAGATGTTGTTGGACTGTAACTCTCATCAGCCCTAGCTAGCATAACGAATGGTTAGGGATGATGCAAGTTGCAGTCCAACATTTCTGGAGGGTCACACATTCCCCATCCCTGGTCTACTCCCTCTCTAGTTGCTCAGGAATACATACACCCTTGGGCCATTGCAATTTGGGGAATCCTTTGTCAGTATGCTAGGTATTTGAAAGATGATAATATTTGTTAAACAAGCATTTGATTTCCTTGTGCCCTTCCCATGGGTACTTTAAAAATATAATGTTCTTCCCTTTCTCCCCCTTTGATCTGAGAGCAAGAATGAGCACTAGGTTATCCATCTGGATCATAATTACGCTTGAAGTGTTTCACTCCAACAAGTCTGAATACCTTGCTCTGCAAGCATAAATGGGACATGTTATAAAAATGCTATTTAATTAGGAATGTAGGCACAAGGATAATTAAGGTAAACCAAGATTTCTGCTGGGAAATGTATTAGTGATATTAGGACTAATTTGAGGCTGATTGGTTGGTAAACAAGTATATTATAAGAAATAGCCTCACACAGCTTGAAAATGTTCATGATTTAATTAAAAACAGGCCCAGGCTTCAGTTAATTCCTTCACACTAGCAGCCATTCTTGCTACAGCGTACAATGATTTACAGACCCCCCTCCGGCAATATACTATCTTAATATGTCAGTCTCACTTTAAAGCAATCTAAATGATGGCTTCAGATATTAAACTACATCTTAGGCACACTAGCATTGCTGCAAAGAAACAGGAGGAAGTTAATTGCTCTGATTTTGATTGAAAACAATGGGAATAGACGCCACCTAGTGTTGTGTTCATAGTATTGAAGTGAACTATTTTCTCTGCACTTTATTCAAAGGCTACGTTAGAGGAATGGCTAGGATTTTTCTCCCTGAAAGGCAACTAACCGGCAATCTTCCTACTGCATTTATGGGGATAATCTTACTTGAATAATTGCAGCTTAATTGATGGTGTGAAAGCCAGCATGATGTAATGGTTAGAGCAACCTTCCCCAACTTGGTATGCTCTAGATGTTTTGGACTGCAAGTCCCATCATCTCTAACCAGAGCTGTCCATAACATCTGGAGGGCATCAGGTTGGGGAAGGCTGCTTTAGACAGATCAGGAGTGGTGAAGCCCTACATAGCCATTAAGCACATTGGCCAGTAACTATATCCCAGCCAAGCCTACCTCACAGAGTTGTTGTGATAATAAAATGGTGTGGGGAGAAAAACATGTTATCTCGAGTCACTTGGAGGAAACGTATAACATAAATGTAATAAATAAAACTGCCTTTTGACCAGACCTGCACAGGTTTCTGACTTACCAAGCCACATTTAGCTCATCAAGCCATGTATTGTGATCTGCCAGATGCTGAACAGCTCTGCTACTTGATTTTGCAGTCCGAAGAAGGCAGTGAAAACAGAAGATGGGCTGCGAAATGTGGTTGGTGGACTGTGCTTTTAAGGGTGCAATCCTATGCAGATAGGTGGCCACCTCCGAACTCGGAGGCGACCTCCTATCCAATGCAGGACAGGAGAAGCACAAGGGGGATCGTTCCCTCCATGCTTCTCCTGCCCTGCATTTTTGGCTGGATGGCTGGTTGCGGCTGTCTAGCTGCGGGAGGGCAGAGCGGGGGAGGAGGCTGCCATACGACACATTGGATATGTCGTACAGGCACCCGGAATGCTCCCCAGGAACGCCCCATTCTGGCCACTCCGCGCTCCTCTTGAGAGTGTGCAGCACAGGGCTCTTCCGTGCTGCCTCACAGGCAGCGCATGCTCTGAGGTCAGTTCCTGGAAAACCAGATATCCTGTGGCCGTCTAGTTGCTGACTAGCAGCTATAGGATTGTTCCTCCAGATCTCAGAGTTGTGGTGGATAGCTCAATGAAACTGTTGACCCAGGATCTCTCCAAACTAGGAGAACGGACATCAAAATGGAAAATGAGGTTCAATGTAAGCAAGTGTAAAGTGATGCACATTGAGGCAAAAAAATCCCAACGTCACATATATGCTGATGGGATGTGAGCTAGCACTGACTGACCAAGACAGAGATCTTGTGGTTGTGGTGCACAGTTCAATGAAAATGTCGACCCAGTGTGTGGCTGTTGTGAAAAAGGCAAATTCTATGTTAGGTATAATTAGAAAAGGAACTGAAAATAAAATTGCCAATATCATAGTGCCCTTATATATATCTGTGGTGCGACCACACTTGGAATACTTGGTTGGAGATTAGGACAGATAAAAGGAAGTACTTCGCCACAAAGCACATAGTTGAACTATGGAATTTGCTACCACAAGATGGATGGCCACCTATTTGGGTGGCTTTAAAAAGGGATTAGACAAATTAAAGGAGGATGAGGCTATTGATGGCTACTAGTCGATGGCTATATATTACCTCTAGTATTGGAGACAGCATGCTTTGGTATTCCAGATGCTGGGGAACATGAGTAGAAGGCTGCTATTGTACTCATGTTCTAGTTGTGAACTAACTGCAGGCAGCTGGTTAGCCACTGTGTGAACAGAATGCTGGATAGGGCTTTGGTCGGGTTCAGTTTTTCTTAGCTAGTTCTGTTTATGTTCTTATCTGCATGGGAAAACAAATTGGAAAAGAACAACACAGGTTACTATGGATGATCAAATATATATGGTGCTTATGTGATGATGGCAAAGGTCTCATTAAACAAACAAACAAAAAACAAACAGCTATCAGAAAGAATATTCTAAGTCAATCACCCGCAGAAAACTCCCCTAACTTAAAAAAAAAACTCCAACAAAAAACACACAACCACAATAAGCCAGACATAGAGAAGAAACATGTAAACAATAACAAATGAAACTACATAGAAGTTGACAAATAGACTTCCCATCATGAAATGTGCAGACCAAAAGAGAACCTTGCCAGGACAATATCTGACAGTTACATTTTTGGCAGACAGAATCATAATTACATGTTCAGCTATTGTATTTGCTGCAGCAGTTCATGATCTGAAGATTTAGTCATATTCATTGTCCGAAATTCTACTGGGAGAAGCCACTGGTTTCTTTAAACAAAAAAGTGCTTGTGTATTTTCCAAGTAAATTCTAACCACAAACGTTCACACAATGAGAGGGGATCCCTCAATTATAACATTACTGAGTCCAATTTTAAGGGATTGCTGCTCAATAGACAGAAGACTCTATCATGGACTATGAAGATAACTTTTCAGTTGTTATACACATGGAGAAATAACACATGCTGGTAGATGGGGTGGGCAGGTGGCAACATGATCTACTGCTGCCATGATGCCAGCCCCCACCTCACTGCCTTCGCATGCCCTTTCTGTACTTGTATGACACCTGAAAAGGTGGTAGGTTGGTACTGAGAGCCTGTACAATGTACTGAATATAATTCTGGATGATAGGGTGCAATGTACTGGTGAAGGCTTTTTTATTGGGTTGGCTGCTGTTTATTTCTTTTATTGTGCTTTTAATCCATTTAGTTTTGTTATGTTTTAATTCACTTTTTGTTTTAATCTGATTTTATTCTTGTTAGCTGCCTTGAGCGCCATTTTTGATGAACGCCTGGATATAAATTTAATAAAAAAATAAACAAAACATTGGATAGAGTACTGGACCTCAAGAACCCTTTGAGGTAGGCTAGGCTAGTATGCAATTGTCCCTGGTCTTTTATTCCAGGGATGGGATAAAGGTAGATCTCCAGAGGTTTTAGACTTTAGCTCCCAGAAGCCCTTGCCAGCATGGCCAATGGACAGGAATGCTAGGAGCTGAAGTCCAAAACAATTGGAGATCTACTTTCTGTCACTTCTGCTCTATTCTGTCCAGTATATTGCATTCCATTATCCATTGTTTTATCTACTACACTGAGATGAAATGAGATAAGCCTCTGTCTGCCACTTTGATCTCCTTGGAGGAGGGTGGTATACAAATGTAAGAAAGAAATAATATCTTACATTTATTTTTCTCATCTATAAATACATTCACACTCATGGAATGACAGTAGAAAGGGTTTCTTCACACAGGGTCTTCCTGAATGCATAATTTATTTGAGATTGGAAGGATTTTCTCTCCTGCTCTAGATTTGTTTCACCTTAACTCTTACATTCCCCTTCACGGATCACTGCCTTGTTGTGGCGAAGGGGCTTGCGTAACTCAGTGAAGCCATAAGCTATGCCGTGCAGGGCCACCCAAGATGGACAGGTCATGGCGGAGAGTTCTGACAAAATGTGGTCCGCTGGAGAAGGAAATGGCAACCCACTCCAGTATTCCTGCCAAGAAAACCCCATGGAACGTATCACAAGGCTAAAAGAGATGACGCCAGAAGATAAGCCCCTCAGGTCGGAAGGTGTCCAATATACTACTGGGGAAGAGCAGAGGGAATTTCCAAGTAGCGCCAGAAAGAGTGAAGCGGCTGGGCCAAACCCGAAAGGACACTCAGCTGTGGATGTGTCTGGCGGTGAAAAGAAAATCCGATGCTGTAAAGAACAATATTGTTTAGGAACCTGGAATGTCAGATCAATGAATCAAGGTAAGCTGGAGGTGGTCAAACATGAGATGGCAAGATTGAACATCGACATCTTGGGAATCAGCGAACTAAAATGGACAGGCATGGGCGAATTTAATTCAGGTGACCATCATATCTACTACTGTGGGCAAGAATCCCTTAGAAGAAATGGAGTACCATTCATAGTCAACAAAAGGGTGGGAAAAGCAGTAATTTTAAAAACGATAGAATGATCTCAGTACGAATCCAAGGCAACCCATTCAACATCACAGTAATTCAAGTCTATGCCCCAACCACTGAGGCCGAAGAAGCTGAGGTTGATCGGTTCTATGAAGACCTACAACACCTTCTAGAACTAACACCAAAAAAAGATGTCCTCTTCATCATAGGGGATTGGAATGCTAAAGTAGGAAGCCAAGAAATCTCCGGAATAACAGGCAGTCATGGCCTTGGTGTACAAAATGAAGCAGGACAAAAGCTAATAGAGTTTTGCCAAGAGAACACGCTGATCATAGCAAACACTCTTTTCCAACAGCACAAGAGACGACTCTACACATGGACATCACCAGATGGTCAATATCGAAATCAGATTGATTATGTACTTTGCAGCCAAAGATGGAGAAGCTCTAAGTAAAGGACACTCAGTAAGTACACTCAGCTGTGGATGTGTCTGGTGGTAAAAAGAAAGTCCGATGCTGTAAAGAACAATGTTGTTTAGGAACCTGGAATGTAAGATCAATGAATGAAGGTAAGTTGGAGGTGGTCAAACATGAGCAAACATGAGTCAGTAAAAACAAGACCTGGAGCTGCCTGTGGCTCAGATCATGAGCTTCTTATCACAAAATTTCGGCTTAAATTGAAGAACGTAGGGAAAACCACTAAACCATTCAGGTATGACCTAAATCATATCCCTTACGAATATACAGTGGAGGTGACAAATAGATTTAAGGGATTAGACCTGATAGACAAGAGTGCCTGAGGAACTATGGACGGAGGTCTGTAACATTGTTCAGGAGGCAGCATCTAAATCCATCCCAAAGAAAAGGAAATGCAAGAAAGCAAAGTGGCTGTCTGATGAGGCTTTACAAGTAGCTGAGGAAAGAATGGAAGTGAAAAGCAAGGGAGAAGGGGGAAGATATATCCAACTGAATGCAGAGTTCCCGAGAATAGCAAGGAGAGACAAGAAAGCTTTCCTAAATGAACAATGCAAAGAAATCGAGGAAAACAATAGAAATGGGAAAGACTAGATATCTTTTCAAGAAAATTGGAGATGTCAAGGGAATATTTTGTGCGAAGACGGGCATGATAAAGGACAAAGAAGGCAGGGACCTAACAGAAGCAGAGGAGATTAAGAAGAGGTGGAAAGAATACACAGAAGAACTATACAGGAAAGATCTGAATGTCCCTGATAGCCATGGTAGCATGGTCACTGAACTTGAGCCGGACATCCTAGAGAGTGAACTCAAGTAGGCCTTAGGAAGCATTACTAACAACAAAGCTAGCGGAGATGACAGTATTCCAGCTGAGCTGTTTAAAATCCTAAAAGATGATGCTGTTAAAGTGCTGCACTCAATATGTCAACAAATTTGGAACACTCAACAGTGGCCACAAGACTGGAAAAGGTCAGTTTACATTCCAATTCCAAAGAAGGACTACTTTGTAACTACTGTACAATTGTGCTCATTTCACATGCCAGCAAGGTGATGCTCAAAATCCTACAAGCTAGGCTTCAGCAGTATGTGAACCGAGAACTACTGGAAGTACAAGCTGGGTTTCGAAGAGGCAGAGGAATTAGAGATCAAATCGCCAACATTCGCTGGATCATGGAGAAAGCAAGAGAATTCCAGAAAAACGTCTATTTCTGCTTCATTGACTGCGCTAAAGCCTTTGATTGTGTGGATCACAACAAACTGTGGCAAATTCTGAAAGAGATGGGAGTACCAGACCACCTTACCTGTCTCTTGGATGATCCTGCCTTGCAGTGACCCCCCGCCCCACCCCAGGTTTGCTCCTTTATTAAAGATATAGGAGGTATGCCAGGAAGAAAAAACACAGCACTCTTAGCTATGGTTTCAACACTGCAATCCAATTCCCGTCTCACCTAAAAGAGGGGCTCCACAATAAGTATTAAAGGCAAAACTGAAGTCCTTTGGCCACATCATGAGAAGACAGGACACCCTGGAGAAGATGCTGATGCTAGGGAAAGCGGAAGGCCAAAGGAAGAGGGGCCGACCAAGGGCAAGATGGATGGATGATATTCTGGAGGTGACGGCCTCGACCTTGGGGGAGCTGGGGGTGGCGACGGCCGACAGGAAGCTCTGGCGTGGGCTGGTCCATGAAGTCACAAAGAGTCAGAAGCGACTGACCAAATAAACAACAAAACTGCCTTTTTAATAGGAGGCTGCAATACCAATCCCATTGGGAGCAACATTGCAGACAAGACTGACTGGCTTTCAGTCTCATTTGGAGCTCTCTGCGGTGTTGTCCTATTCTTGTTCCTGCCTTCTTGTGACACCTGACTTGTCCCAACTTTAGTAAATACCTGATCCGTAGTGTGGAACCTTGTAACCCAGTCCTTACCAGAGCCTTACCACACCCCCGTAGAAACATACGCACGAGCCGAACCCCGTCTTTTGATGACGGGAGTGTTGTACACGAATCCAGCACGCTGCTTTGGGGGTCGTGGGAAGAGGGATATTTTGAGCGGAGGGCTATGAACGCATGAAACGATAAAGTCCCAAATGAGCCGTCTCGTTTTGTCCTCAGGAGACGAGCACCGCTCTGATCCCGCGAACGCGCCTTAAGTATCGCACCCGCGGAGTGGGGGGCGAGGCGGCGCCGGCGGTCAAGGCCGCTTCGCGGCGACGAGTAAAGGCGCGCAGGGGGCGGGCGGGAAGCTGCCGGAGAAGCACAGCGGGGACTCCGCTCTGCCCCGAGCGACAGCAAGAGGCCGCCCTCGCAGGGGCGGGGCGGCCTGGTCTGGTCTGGCAGGCCCGGTGGCGTGTTGCGCCCTCGGTAGCCATGGCGACGGGAGCGCCCGCGGAAGCCAGCGCGAGGCATGTACGACCGGGCTCCGCGCATCTTCCGCGTGACTGTGGGCTGCACTGACGCCCGCCTGGGCCCCGGCTGCTATGAGCTGCCTTCCGGGACGAGGCAACTCCGAGGTGGGGGCCGGACAGGGAAGACGCGCGACCAGGGCGGAAGCCGCCCACCTCCTGCTCCCCAAACCCCGGCTGCCCCATGTTGGGGCTGTCGGAGCTGGAGAGGCGAGCGCCACATTTCTCCCCACAGCGCCGTCGGGGTTCAGTGTGTGTGTGTGTGTGTGTGTGTGTGTGAGAGAGAGGCCCTTTTGTACAATATGGGACGGCTTCTGTGGTGCTCCACCGTTGAACAGCGACCATCTGTAGGCGTGGGGTTGTGTGCGTGCGTGTGCTCGGCTGGCTGCGGGGAACTTTGCGAGGCAGCCTTGCTCAGCCCGGAAGCACGTTGAGGGCGCAATCCCACGCATGTTTAGGCGGAAAAAAGGCCTCCAACTCCCAGCATGCTGGGGCACGTTGAGAACTGCAGGACTTTTTTCAGTGGAGGCTGGTGGCTCCGATTTCGGTGGGGCTGTGAATCCATTCTGGGTTTTGGTCAGAACCAGCAGGAACTCTTAAGGGAGCTGTCCGAGGCGCTGAACCGTAACCCCCAAATAGGTTCAGCACCTTGGATACTTCCTATAGAGTTCCAGGTGGTTTTGACTAAAACCCATAATAGATCCGTAGCCCTACCGAAATTGGAGTCATCAGCCTCCACTGACTTTTTCCGTCTAAACTTTCATAGGCTTGCGCCTTTAACCAGAAGCAAAACCTACTGAGTTCAGTGGGGCTTACTCCCATGAAAGCTGTAATAAGAGTTGCGGTCTTGCAGCCCAATGCTATGAATATGTTTATTCAAAATAATTAGCTCTGGATTCTTGAGGGCTTACTCTCAAGGTAATGCGTAAGCCTTTAAAGTTTCCATGAAATCATAGGGACAGATGTTATTGTTGTGTGTTAATATAGGCATTTAGGTTGCAAGTTGTTTTCACCTAGGCTTGTCCCCCCTACCCACCAATGTTTATTAATTCATTTCAAATTAGCATTCACTGCCAAGAAAGTATGTATAGGATTGCAGCCTTATGCTTGATCCCTGTGCATGTTTGCTCAGAAGTATGTCATTGGGATTTACTTGTATTATAAGATTCCATCACAAGGGAAGGGAGAAACATATGGGAAAAGACATTTCACAAGTACAGTGGCTTTAAAAAGAAATAACTACTAAACATGGATAGGATTGGGCTGTTAGTGATGCATGTAAAACCAACCTATGCACTGGACCACAAAGGATGGCGTTGAGTACACTACCAGAAAGTTCTAGAAAAAGGTTATAAAGGAAACGGGGAGAGTACTAACTTTCATATTGATAGATGGCTAGTTGTCACATGTAGATTTAGGTATTTGAGCTTAGGTGAAGCCAGCATGTTGTAGGTTTGCTTCAGAATTGGCATTGGAATCAAATTGCATCCATGCTTATTCAGAAATAAACACCTTGCGTTCATTGAAAGTTATTCCCAAGCAATACTATGTACACTTGCAACAGTATGAATGGCTGAATTCAGTGGGACCCTACAAAGTGTGTAAAGGATTGTAGGCTTACTCTACACTTGCTTTCTTCTGTGAGATAAAGTCTCACTAAGGATAGTGGAACATATTTCAAAGTAAAGCCAGGGTTACACACCTTCAGACTAATTATCCAGAAATATTCAGATAGAATAAAGTCCCTTTAAAGTGTGAATTTCAGGCTTTAATAAAATTATACACTTTTCAATATCTGTAGAAAGATCCTCTTTATTTGTTTTCAGTTAAATCCTCTGAAAATATCTCAACAAAATAGACAAATGAAAACAGCCAGATTAAAGGTGCAATCCTATGGGCCTACAACTCTGGCTGGGGATGCTGGGAGTTATAAGACTTTTTTCTGTCTAAACGTGCATAGGTCTGCTCCCTTCTGACCAGTTTGCAGTCTGTTCTGCTTCTATTCCTATGCTCATTGATTTGGGACTTAGCCCATTGAGCTCAGTGGGATTTACTTCCAAGTAAATGTTTAACCTTGGGCGTCTATGTAAAATGGAGCCTGAGTCAAACCTCAGTTAGGCTGTAGTTTACCTCAGTGTTAGTTTTATTAGGCATACGATGTAAATTGAATTAGGCTGTGCTCCTACAATTTTTTCCACTAACCCTAATGATTATTTGCAAGCAAAGTGGTTTTCATAATCTGCAGTGTACACAAAGCAGATTTAGCTTTTGCATTCTTTCCTAGTTTGAAAGATATGAAACTTGTGCACAAATTATTCTTGGCATACTGCTAAAGGTGGAGAAATGTTCTAAATAGGGGAAATGAAACCCTACAATGGAATTAAATCAGGAAACACTTTTAAGAAGAATTGGTGTATGGATCACAGCTGGTGTCATGCTGGTGCCTCTAGGTCAAAAGAGGTTCTGAGGTGCTACTGTAATACAGGTTAATATATAATAATGGCAAATGCAGCTAAGCTTTAACCATTATTTGAGCCACTGCTTCTCAGGTTTGTTCTTTCATAACAGAATTTGCTCAGTCTAGCAGCATGGGGGTATGGAAAGTAATATCCACAAGAATTCTATTTAAACTGATCAGATGCTAGTGGTTTTTAAATAAGGTATATGAAAATCCAGTTTTCCTGCTGTTATTACTGGAATTTAAGAACTCTGCTCTTGTACAACTCCTGGCTTTATAGAAAAAAGTAATAATGTAGACTAAAATAATAGTAAAAGAAAAGTCAACAGCTGCAGTTTATTACAGAAATGTTGGTTCAGGACATTGCAAATCAAAATGCTATAGGCATATTATGCATGGTCACATGGCCAGAGAAGAAGCTCACATTTGAAAGTTAACTCCTGTGCTTCGCAGGCAATTGGGCATTAGATATCGATGGATTTAAAAGCAGAATGTTCTTATACCCCAGGGTATTTTTATGGCTTTGTTGTTTAGGAAGGTAAGGGTTTCTATACTTGATGCATTCACAGTGTGAGATAATGATCAAGGGTTTTCAATGCTTGGTACTTGTTATTATTTACCCATGTGGCATTGATATTTTCTTTGAATCAGATCAGAATGGCAGCCCTTTAAACATACTATATATCCCCAACTGTGCACAAATGGAAGATTAAACACATCATAATGGTCTCATACACTGGATCACATATTAAATATATAAGGCAATCTCAGTGTGAGTTATAGAAGACATTGGCAAGTGTTTTCCTTAGTATGTGTTTATTTCTTATGTGGAAGTGCCATCTGTCTGCAAAAGGAGAGCACAAAGTATGTTTGTGGGTTAGGTCACTAATATTTGGTACATTTATTTTAAAATTTGGGTGACCTCAACCTTCCTAGCATTTGCTCAGAAGACCAAGGTGGCATTGGCAAGATTGAAGCAATTTATCCTTCTGCTTTCTGACCCCCCCCCCCCGCTGCCGCCCTTAACTAGACCCTTTTTGGTTGTGGCACCTGTGTTGCAGAATGCTGTCTTTAAGGAGGCCTACTGGGCCCTATCATTGTTTAGATTCTTCTGCATGGAAGGACCTGGCTCTTGAGGGGAGCCTGTAACAATCAGCAACTGGATTGCTAGTGAAGTTGCTACAACGTTTCTTGATTTCTGTAGTTCTGTGTATTTCTTATATCATTATGATAGCTACCTTGGATCTCTTAAGAGAGAGATAAGGGAGATATATGTCTTTTAATAAATAAATAATAATCTTAGGGCCTTGCACTACAAACTTTTAAGTAAATTTCTACACAAATAAATAAATACTTAGGTTTTTTTTAACATGGTTACTGAAAGTTGACATTAATCATGGTATTAATAGGAACAGTACAATTCCAGTGTCACCCATCCCAACCCATATCCATTCTTTCTAGCTTTTAATTCAGCAAAAGGATATGGGGAGGCTCTGAATTGAGTGTCTGAATTGAGTGTCTATTGTAGTGAAAGGGGAGCAGAAGATGCTGTGCACGAAGATTCTCTTTCATCAGAATGTTCAGATTCATAAAATAGTGTACTTCAAAAGTATGTGCTTTGGTGCAAATCATTAGAGAATGTTGTCTGCATGGTAGATTCCTATCCAAGAATATAAGAAGAGCCTTGCAGCACCAAAGGCCCATTCTGTTCCCACAGTGACTAACCAGATACCTTTGGAGAGCCGACAAGCAGGATATGAATGCAGTAGCATTCTCCTGGTCATGTTCCCGAGCTCCTCATGTTCAGAGGTATATTGCTTCTGATACTGGAGGTAATATATAGTAGGCAAATTCATAAAGGATAAGGCTAATTCCCTTATAAAGTTTCCAAGTTGGTAGCCAATAACTACTACATCTTGTTGTAGAAAATTCCATAGTTTAACTACGTGCTATGTGAAGAAGTACTTTCTTTGGTCTGTCCTTATAACACGCTTAAAAAAAAAAATATCAGAGCATCACATTCCACATTAAATACTGCTATTAAAACTCTCCTCAGTTCAAACATAGCTTGCAATGTGGCATAGTGGGATGGGGATGGGTGGGGAGGGAAATGGTGTTATTTGAGAACCATGTCAAAGCTGCTTACAGTTGAATATTTCTTTGAATACTCTACATATAATATAAATAAAGTGTATGGTGTTGTCCTATCAGTTTACATATTTTGAAATTTTTTATCAGCTTTTCATTACTGGACAATGGGCTGAAGTCAAATTCTTACAAATGTGTATGATTTCTTCCCCTCCTTGTAGGTGGCTATGCCCCATTTCTTTCTATGACAAGTCGTGGCATTGGAAGTATTTCTCAAACTTCTGAGAATGATGTTCCAGGGCCGGGGTACTATGAGATTGACAGAACTCAGGTAAACATTTTGCAGGGCCTCATAAACTTGTTTTGAAAGATGCAGTTTATAACTTCATCCTAGAACCCATAACTGGATCTATAGCATAGCTGACAAGGACTCCATCCATCCATGTTTTCCTCAAAATGTATTATTTTTTCTTATGTTCTTTCTTTCTTATACTTCTCTTCCAAATTAAAATTGGGCTGAGGGGCTATGTATTCCAGAGCATAATATTATTAGGCAGCTAGTAATGATTTAAAAATACTTTTAGGGCACAATACTATGCATGTTTAGACCAAAAAAAAGTCATAAAGACTCATAGGATTGCACCCTCAGGGAGCAATCCTATGGCCGCTAGTCAGTGGCTAGATGGCCATAGGATATGTGGTTTTCTGGGAATTGACCTCGGAGTCCGTGCTCTGAGGTCGGTTCCTGGAGAACTGACCTTCCCCCTGCTTCCACGAGGCAGCGCGGAATAGCCCAGAGCTCCATGCTTGGAAGAGGAGTGCAGAGCAGCCAAAACAGGGTGTTCCGGGGGGCATTCCAGGGCAGGGAAGGTGGAAATGCTGGTACAATACATCCTATGTGTCGTCCGGCAGCCTCCTCCCCTGCTCCGCCTTCCCGTGGCTAGACAGCTGCAATCAGCTGTCTAGTCGCAAATGCAGGGCAGGAGAAGCGTGGAGGGAATGACCCCCTCCATGCTTCTCCTGCCCTGCATTGGACAGGTGGTTGCCTCCGAGTTCAGAGGCACCTGCCTATCTCCATAGGATTGCACCCTTAATCTTCTATTTTTTTCTACATGATCCAGAATAGTTGTCAAATTATACTATAATTTTTCCTGTAGTTCAGTGTATGTGGTTCTTGCCAGGTGTGTGGGCTAGACTGGGATTCTTGGTATGCTATAGTAATGCTTCTCCAACTTGGACAAACAGGAGGTTACCAGAGCATGAACAACTGTTGCAAGGCTATCTCTGTCCAGTTAGGGTCATACTTGGTATATCAGCCTAAGCTGATAAAAGGCGCTACGAGCCACCATGTGCCTCTAGTGACAATGATGGGTCTAAGAACATCCCCAAACTGTGAACCTGCCCTTTAGGGGGAGTGCAGTCCCCTCCAGAACGAGTTGAATGCCACTTAACTGAACAGACGGATTACCCACAACATGTTTCTTTGTCTTGTCTGGTTGAGTCTCAGTTTATTGGTCCTCATCCAGTCTATTACCAAGCACTGGCTCAGAACATCTGAATATACTGTCATAAGTCTTATAAAGTTTGAGAAGTCGTACTTGTTTTTATTCTGTTTGAGATTATTGAAGTTATAGATGTTTTACTTTTTATATTGTTTTGGATTATGCTGACCTATGGCTTATAAGCAACAAAGTTTGTATGAATCAAAGATAAACTGAATATTTTCTTCTGTTAGGTATCAGTGCCTCAGTTAATCACCTCAGTATAGTGGCTGTTCAGATGGCAAACTTAGAATGTATATAAATCACAGTAATTGAGGAGTGGCTCAGGATAGACAATACTTCTAATTCAACCAATGTTTAAATATTGTAATCAAAACTTTCAAACTACACAGCCGTAGAAGATATAATTATTTTATAACTCAAAATAGAAGGGAGTTTGATTGCCAAATGAAGGTTCAATGTTTGTGAAATATGTATGGGCAAAGCAGTTAGATTAACCTGTAACCAAGTTTTAAAAGGAGTTATAATAAACAAGATTTTGATGTAGGATACTTGTTGAAGGCACATTAGGTATATGGCAAGTTTGTTCTCTCTGGTGGAAAAAAGGAATGAATGTAATTACTATTAATGTTATGCTTGGGTTTTGATTTTTTTAAGAAGGTAAGGTTGAAATAATTGCTTTAGGGCAGACTTCCCCAACCTAGCATCCTTTTGATTTGTTGGACTACAATGCTTATCATCCCCAGATAGCACAACATGGTGACTGGGGATAATGGGAGTTATAATCCAGCACATCTGGTGGGCACCAGGTTGAGGAAGGTTGCTTTAGTGCTTTTTTCTTCTAAATGTGTTGAATCTTGTTTCATTTTTAAAGGGGAAAAGCCATCTTCGCTGTGGCAATTTTTATTCAATAACCTTAATATATATTTGCAAGCAAAGGAGTTTTAGCATTCTATAGTGTGGACAAAGCAATTTTGAATTTGGCTGCCCTTTCCAGTTTAAAAAGGATGAGACTTGTGCACATATTTATTTTTGGCAGGCCAGAAGAAGTAATGTAAAAGAAGTGTATAAAAGGATTGTTTTAGAAACATTTTAAGACAGCCTCTTTTAGAGCACATTACATTAGTCCAATCTGCTAGAATTTACCAGAGTGTGGCTGACCGTTGGCAGGTCTGGAAAGTGTGTAGAAAGTGTACCAGCTGAAAGCGGTAGAAGGCATTACTAGATACTATTGCCACCTGAGCATGCAAAAGCAACACCAGGTGAAGGAATACCCTGAAGTGAACCTGTATCTTAAGAAAACCTGGAGCTTGATTAGCAAGGGGAAGTAATGACACTGTCATGTCTGCCCTAGGCCTTTCATAAAAGGATCACCATGCTAATCTGAGAATCTACCTTCTCCTTGGTGGCTTATCAAAAGCTCTTTCAATATCATGTAGCATCTCCCCCAACAAACAATTCACTCATTCCTTAGCCATCCTGCTGATTTCAACTCCAGCCTGTTGACTACGCCATCACATTCTGTCACTGCTTGTCTCATGAAATGCTTTGGCAGATCCATGTCTGGAGGTTGTCCAGTGCAGTTCTTCTTCCCCCATATATTCTGAGGTTGGTGCAAAAGTATGCTTAGGGCAGCCATGTAAGTGGATTTGTGTTGTCGTGTTTCCCAAATAATGTTTTGATAACCACAAAATCTCCATTGCACACCTTGCTGGTCTGAATGAAAATTTAAGTCACCCTTAATAGGAGAATAACAGGGGGATTTTCATACATGTGATGTTAATTCACTTTGGGGCCAAAAAGACTATTTACCCTGGTGTGCACTCATCAAAACATGAAACTTTGCTGCCATGCACGTTTGTGAATAGTGACCTATTAGATTTCTTTCAGTGGGATAATATATAGCATGACTATAATATGCTTTGACATGATCATACAAAGGAAAAAGGAAAAAAAGGCAATTTGGTGTTGTTACAATTGATAGATAGTTATAGCTATGATGTCAAAGCTGAATGAAAAGTTTGATACCTTTAGTGTACAATGCCTTAGTGTATGGTTACCAGTTCTTCTGTCAAGTTTTTTTTTAAAAAAAAAATCAAAAGTCAAGCTGAAAATTAAAGTATTTGGTTATAGCCACTAGTGCCTGTCATTCTGCTAACACAAAGCTTCTATTGCTTGTGGAAACCCCATTTTCATCTTTGCACAAGTGTCAATTTCAATACTCTTACCACAAGCTGGTGGCACAACGTATTTCAAATTCATTAGGCTAGGTCAGAGGTAGGCAACATACAGCACAAAATGGTTATTTTTTTAAAAATGGCATTCTGTAGCAGCTGAATTTTGATGAGAAACTAGCAATTTATGCATTTTTCTCTTTCCCACCTCCAGGTGGCCCATGAAAATGGCCTCTGAAGCTAAGTGTTGCTTGTGGTATTGTGCCAGTTGTCCCAATAACACTTGCACAGCCATTAGCGGAAAAACACTATCTCTTGTACTTTTTCTTTATCTCTTGTACTTTTACTTTTAAGATGTTCTTAAAATATCACTTGTATTGAATATTGTATGTTTTATTTTAATGAGCTACTGAATTAATTGGTTGAAAGCAAAGTAGTTAATAGTCCAGATTGTCTTAAACATATTGCTAGCATCAGAGCTGTTAATTGTTGCATAGTTCTAACACCTGTAGTAACTAAAGTATGTTGTATATTGCCAGGAAAGTTTTCATCTTTCACCCAGGGAACTAGAAGCTAGGTTTGGGAAGTTTTCAAGAAAATCCCAACATAGCTTATGGCTTCACTGAGTTATGCAGTTATCAAAATAGGAAAGGGAAAATAACTTGGGATTTTGCCTGAATCATAAATTCAGTTTTCATGGTTATACCACTTCAAGATCAGTGGAATAGATTTTTCTGGTTTTTTTTTTGGTAATTTCTTTCTGTTTATTTCTATGTATACAGAATTAAACCCCTTCATGGATCACTGCCTTGTTGTGGTGAAGGGGCTTGCGTAACTCAGTGAAGCCATAAGCTATGCCGTGCAGGGCCACCCAAGACGGACAGGTCATGGCAGAGAGTTCTGACAAAATGTGGTCCACTGGAGAAGGAAATGGCAACCCACTCCAGTATTCTTGCCAAGAAAACCCCATGGAACGTATCACAAGGCTAAAAGAGATGACGCCGGAAGATGAGCCCCTCAGGTCGGAAGGTGTCCAATATACTACTGGGGAAGAGCAGAGGGTATTTCCAAGTAGCGCCAGAAAGAGTGAAGCGGCTGGGCCAAAGCCGAAAGGACACTCAGCTGTGGATGTGTCTGGTGGTGAAAAGAAAATCCGATGCTGTAAAGAACAATATTGTTTAGGAACCTGGAATGTCAGATCAATGAATCAAGGTAAGCTGGAGGTGGTCAAACATGAGATGGCAAGATTGAACATCGACATCTTGGGAATCAGCGAACTAAAATGGACAGGCATGGGCGAATTTAATTCAGGTGACCATCATATCTACTATTGTGGGCAAGAATCCCTTAGAAGAAATGGAGTAGCACTCATAGTCAACAAAAGGGTGGGAAAAGCAGTGATGGGGTACAATCTTAAAAATGATAGAATGATCTCAGTATGAATCCAAGGCAAACCATTCAACATCACAGTAATTCAAGTCTATGCCCCAACCACTGAGGCCGAAGAAGCTGAGGTTGATCGGTTCTATGAAGACCTACAACACCTTCTAGAACTAACACCAAAAAAAGATGTCCTCTTCATCATAGGGGATTGGAATGCTAAAGTAGGAAGCCAAGAAATCTCCAGGATAACAGGCAGGCATGGCCTTGGTGTACAAAATGAAGCAGGACAAAAGCTAATAGAGTTTTGCCAAGAGAACACGCTGATCATAGCAAACACTCTTTTCCAACAGCACAAGAGACGACTCTACACATGGACATCACCAGATGGTCAATATCGAAATCAGATTGATTATGTCCTTTGCAGCCAAAGATGGAGAAGCTCCATACAGTCAGTAAAAACAAGACCTGGAGCTGACTGTGGCTCAGATCATGAGCTGCTTCTTGCAAAATTTCGGCTTAAATTGAAGAACGTCGGGAAAACCGCTAAACCGTTCAGGTATGACCTAAACCATATCCCTGATGAATATACAGTGGAGGTGAGGAATAGATTTCAGGGATTAGACCTGATAGACAGAGTGCCTGAGGAACTATGGACGGAGGTCCGTAACATTGTTCAGGAGGCAGCAACGAAATCCATCCCAAAGAAAAAGAAATGCAAGAAAGCAAAGTGGCTGTCTGATGAGGCTTTACAAGTAGCTCACGAAAGAAGGGAAGCGAAAAGCAAGGGAGAAAGGGGAAGATATACCCAACTGAATGCAGAGTTCCAGAGAATAGCAAGGAGAGACAAGAAGGCCTTCTTAAATGAACAATGCAAAGAAATCGAGGAAAACAACAGAATGGGAAAGACTAGAGATCTCTTCAAGAAAATTGGAGATCTCAAGGGAACGTTTTGTGCAAAGACGGGCATGATAAAGGACAAAGAAGGCAGGGACCTAACAGAAGCAGATGAGATTAAGAAGAGGTGGCACGAATACACAGAAGAACTATACAGGAAAGATCTGAATGTCCCTGATAGCCATGATAGTGCGGTCACTGAACTTGAGGCGGACATCCTAGAGAGTGAAGTCAAGTGGGCCTTAGGAAGCATTAGTAACAACAAAGCTAGCGGAGATGACAGTATTCCAGCCGAGCTATTTAAAATCCTAAAAGATGATGCTGTTAAAGTGCTGCATTCAATATGCCAACAAATGTGGAACACTCAACAGTGGCCACAAGACTGGAAAAGGTCAGTTTACATTCCAATTCCAAAGAAGGGCAACGCCAAAGAGTGTTCAAACTACCGCACAATTGCGCTCATTTCACATGCCAGCAAGGTGATGCTCAAAATCCTACAAGCTAGGCTTCAGCAGTATGTGAACCGAGAACTACAAGCTGAGAAGTACAAGCTGGGTTTAGAAGAGGCAGAGGAACTAGAGATCAAATCGCCAACATTCGCTGCATCATGGAGAAAGCAAGAGAATTCCAGAAAAACGTCTATTTCTGCTTCATTGACTACGCTAAAGCCTTTGATTGTGTGGATCACAACAAACTGTGGCAAATTCTTAAAGTGATGGGAGTACCAGACCACCTTACCTGTCTCCTGAGAAACCTGTACGAGGGTCAAGAAGCAACAGTCAGAACCAGACATGGAACAACCGATTGGTTCAAAATTGGGAAAGGAGTACGACAAGGCTGCATATTGTCACCCTGCTTATTTAACTTATATGCAGAGTACATCATGAGAAATGCCGGGTTGGATGAATCAGAGGTCGGAATTAAGATTGCTGGGAGAATTATCAACAACCTCCAATATGCAGACGATACCACCCTAATGGCAGAAAGCGAAGAGGATCTCAAGAGCCTCTTGTTGAGGGTGAAAGAGGAGAGTGCAAAAGCTGGTTTGAAACTCAACATTAAAAAACTAAGATCATGGCATCTGGCCCCATCACTTCCTGGCATATAGAAGGGGAAGAAATGGAAGCAGTGACAGATTTTACTTTCTTGGGCTCCAAGATCACCGCAGACGGTGACTGTAGCCATGAAATTAAAAGACGCTTGCTCCTTGGGAGGAAAGCTATGGCCAACCTAGACAGCATAGTAAGAAGCAGAGACATCACCTTGCCGACAAAGGTCTGTCTAATCAAAGCTATGGTTTTCCCAGTAGTAATGTATGGCTGTGAGAGCTGGACTATAAGGAAGGCTGAGCGCCGAAGAATTGATGCTTTCGAACTGTGGTGCTGGAGAAGACTCTTGCGAGTCCCCTGGACTGCAAGGAGGTCAAATCAGTCCATCCTAAAGGAAATCAACCCTGAGTGCTCATTGGAAGGACAGATAATGAAGCTGAAGCTCCAATATTTTGGCCACCTAATGCGAAGAGAAAACTCCCTGGAAAAGACCCTGATGCTGGGAAAGACTGAAGGCAAAAGGAGAAGGGGACGGCAGAGGATGAGATGGCTAGATAGCATCACGGATGCAATGAATATGAACTTGAGCACGCTCCGGGAGAGAGCGCAGGACAGGAAGGCCTGGCGTGCTATGGTCCATGGGGTCACGAAGAGTCGGACACGACTGAACGACTGAACAACAACAAATACAGAATTAAAACCCATTAAAAAAGCACAGCAGAGGTGTGGGACGACTGCACTGGAGCTCAGGAGTAAATTTTACCCTAGAAGGTTAATTCTGTAACAAGTTGGCTTTATCTTGAGATAGAGGAATGCAAACTTGCAACACTGATTTCTTATTTGTAACGTTCTTCTGAAGTAAACCCCTCCCTTATTAGACTATTGGGGTCCATTTGACCTTTTTCATTGTTTGCTATGAGGCCAATATTTCACACAGGCATATTTGGGGTTTTACTTTTGCTTTCTTTTCTGTTTTCTCCTCCAGGGCTTCCTAATTTCCCAATGAGGAATTTAAGTTAACATTGTGGGATCCAATATGCCCCAGTTATTTTGTATTAGACTATATTTTGGACTCCAATAGCAGATTGATATTGTCAGAAAAAATGGTATGTGTGGGTTAAATCAACTTAATTACATTAAATTAAAGCAATTCTACATGAATTAAAACATGTGGGAAAAGGTTGTAATTTAAGTTTTTACAGATAGTTACGTGGGCCTGACTCCTTAGTAAAAACTCTGGTTTATGTTATTATCTCAGTTTTTGCCTTGACCACTGCAGTCTTCTCTTCTCTGGTATGTTGTTGTCTTACCTTCATCCCTTCACCTCTGTCCAGCACTCTGGATCCAAAATTATTCACCTCTCATGTTGGTTGCACCATGCGACACCACTCCTTAAGTCCTTACACTGGCTTCCTATCTGCTCCCACATCCTGCACAGCCTTCCACGGCTTTCCCTCCCGCACCTCTCTGGTCTTGTATCCTGACATACCCTTGCTCATCCAGTTCTACTGTTTTCAGCTATCTAAGGTATTTTGCTCCCTCAGATGAGTGAACCTTCTTCCTTGCTGCCCTTACGTATGGAACTGACTCTCACATGTCTTAATGAGCTATCTCAGTGATGCTACAGTTTACTTCTCCTTGGAACTCACCTTTCCCACACAGCTTTTGGCACAAACCCCTAGTCCCCACTCCTTGCTGCAACTAAGCCTGAGTATGTGTAACTGGAACAATCAGATATTCTTCTCTTGTCTATCCTATTCCTCCCCTTCCTCTGTTGTCTCATGTGTTTATTTTTTAGATTATAAGTCCTTTGGGTAGGGACCTGTTGTCTTATCCTTCATAATGTGCCATATACATGGATCATGCTATAGAAATAGTGGTGATTGTCACACTCATCGGCTGTTTTCCTTTAATTTTTCTTAACTCCAGAAAATTATTAAAGGGGGCCACAGTCCTCAGTACAAAGAGAAACGTTTCAAAGTGATCCGTGCTGATACTCCTGGTCCTGGAACATATTGCCAACCCCCTTCAATGGGTCAAGATGTCAGCTGGGTAAAGAAACCATCTAAAGTCCCTTCAGCACAGGTACGTCAGCATAAAAAAGGATATATTGTCATAATTTTGTTTTTATTGACTGCCAACACTGAAGGCTGCTTTCCATATAATATTTTTTCCTATATCAAGATACTTTCTGTGTAGAAAAGAGGATGGATAAAATTGTGTATACCAAGAAATTCACACAGATGTCCTTTCTGCTGCAGTTGGAAGTACAAGGGGTTGGAAGCCTGTGCAGCATACAAACGTAGAATTGGGACAATACAGACATTAATATGACTGCCCCCACCCTTTCCCCCCACCTAGAAGTTTATATCTGTCTCCCTTGCTGCTATCTCTTTTTCTCCTATTGCCCTAATAGCTAGCTCTGCTTTTTGCAGTGGTTGTCAGCACTCTAGTCCCAACTACCACATTTCCATATCATTTCCTTCAAACTCTTGGTGGCCATGTTGGAGTCCTTCTTGGACATTTTGTCCCATTCCCTGCTTCCTAAGGTCTTTCTCTTAGTGCCTTATAGCTCACTAATCTGCTCCAGCTGTGCTACCTCAACGACTGTCCAGTAGGCCGAGAGTCTTGTGGGCCTCTCCTCTTTTTAAAATTTCAAAGAACCACTGACACCTGGGAAAGCTGCTTTTGTGTCAGCTACAGCCACTCATATTGTGGCTGCTCCAACATCAGGGAAGTCTGCCATATCTTCTACAGGGTATTCTATCTGTTTCTATCTTCCTGATGCAGGCATTCAGCTACAGAGGTTCAAAAGTAGCTTCTAGTGCAATGCATGGAAACTTCTGTTCTGAGGGGGCAAATATATCTCTCCCCTACCCCCACCAAGCTCCTTTCTTATATAAATTGACTCTCTTAATTCTATGCCATGGGTAGTATCCTATTTGGCACTAGTGCTAACTCCAGTGCAGGGGCGTTGAACCTCTTTCAGCCCAAGGGCCAAATTTCATTTCTGAGAAACGCTTGGGGGCTGCATGCCGGTGGTGGGAGGGGCTGAAGGAAAAGGAGGGGGGCCAAAATACCAACCTATTTTTGCTTGAAGTTCTTACTGCCAGTATCTAAGCCTTAGGAGGAGAGACATTTCAGCCTTTTTAGAGCGGGGCAAAAAACGGCGCAAAAGCAGGGAAACCTCCAAGCGATCGGTGGTCAGCAGAAAGGGAGTGGGGCCAGGGCAAGGGGCATGGTCTTCTGGGGGACCCCAGAGGGACAGATTAGGACTCCAGGTGGGACAGATTTGGCCCCTGGGCCTGAGGCAACTCTGCTCTAACACAGTGCCAATAGCATTTGCTGGCATGCCTGGTTTTGGGGGGAAACCTGTAACACCAGCAAACGCTATTGGTATTGCGATAGAGGTAACTCATACTAGTGCAATATAATTTATGTTAGTGCTGAATAGAATACTACCCCATGAGTCTTAACTTAAAAAAAAAAGACTTATTGTTAATCTGGGAGCTGTTTCTGAAGTCTTGCTTCACACAGATCTCTCTGACTCAGATACTTGGATTTTGTTTCTCACAGTACATTTTTATGTATCTTCAGACGTGGGCAGGATTCACAAGGGTGCACCCAGTCCATGAAACACTGTGAAAAGTATGTCCCTTGGAAAAGCTCTAGTTAAATGCAGGGTCTACCATTGGGAAGGGTTTAGTATTGGGCCCATGCGACAGAGTGAATTTTGAATCTTATTTCCTGAGGAAATTTAAGGAAGAAATGTGTGTATAATTTGGTTTATTTTTCATTTTTCAGTCTGCTGAATCCTACTCCA
Organism: Heloderma suspectum; assembly: GCF_057233095.1. Classification (NCBI taxonomy): domain Eukaryota; kingdom Metazoa; phylum Chordata; class Lepidosauria; order Squamata; family Helodermatidae; genus Heloderma; species Heloderma suspectum. Next base: position 31,975,483 of record NC_139462.1, on the reverse strand, counting down.
AAGAAACCAATCAACCAAGCAAAAAACCTAGATGCTGATTTCTTTTAATAAAGAAGTGACATTTATACTTATGCTTTCAAAACTATATTATGAACAGACTGATGTAAAAAAGTGACAAGAAGTTATGTGGGTACTACTATAGTTTTCCAAACTATGAGACACTGGAGGATCACGTATAAGACATCTAGATTGAGTTCAGATTATTTTTGGCTGACCTACGGCACTCAGGGCTTTAATGAATATGTTTTCCCTACTGCCTGTAGCAGCAATAGCAGTTTCATTTGTTAATGTGTTTGCTTTCAAACATCTATTTTTGTTTAGTTGCAGGTCTCTCAATGTCAAATATACTTGTACTTTAGTCAGGTGTACAGAGTCAATAGCTTGTAGACTTAAGGGTATTCTTTCATAAGGAAAATTACACTGGACATGCCAAATCTCATCGTACTTTGCTCTGTTAGAAGAATATGCTACTGCTGTAACAAAGCATATTGCATTTGTTTCTGCAGAAACTTGCAAGTAATATCAAAGTCCTCCGAAAGTCAGAAGCTCCATCTATCCCTTCCCAAGGGCAATCATTTGGTTACGAAGAGACTGAGGATGGCATTCTTATAAAACATAACCCTCCTGCAAGAGACAGTACTTTGGGTCCAGCATACTATCAGACAAAAAGTGTAAGTAATGTTTAAATCATTTCATTATTGGTGTCATAAGCTGAACTTTGAGCAGCTGTCAAGACTCGGACACAGGAAGGGAGGAACCAACCAGGTGGCTCTGTCAACACTAATGATGAGGGCCTTGGACTCACGTCCCTCCCAATACAAACCTAAGCCTGTCAGAACTACTTGGACCTAAGACCCCTGAATGGGGACCCCTAGAAACAGCAGACTTTGAGCAGGATTTCCCAGAGGAACCAGGACCTTCCCAGCCAGGGATCTCACTCTCCCTAGTTCCTGTTCACCAGAAGGGAATGGATGTGAGCAGCGAGGTGGCCAAGTTTGCTGATGGCACCAAATTATTTGGAAAAGTTAAAACAAAAAAGGATTGCGAAGCGCTCCGAAAGGATCTCTCCAAACTGGGAGAATGGGCATCAAAATGGCAAATGCAGCTCAATGTAAGCAGTTGTAAGGTGATGCACACTGAGGCAAAAAAAATCCTAACTCCACATATACACTGATAGGATCTGAGCTAGCAGTGATTGGCCAAGAAAGAGATCATAGAATCATAGACTAGTAGGGTTGGAAGGGCTTATAAGACCATCGAGTCCAACCCCCTGCTCATTGCAGGAATCCAAGTCAGAGCATCCCTGACAGATAGCTGTCCAGCTTTATCTTGAATGCCTCCAGTGTGGGAGAGCCCACTACTTCCCTAGGTAATTGGTTCCATTCTCATATTGCTCTAACAGTCAGGACGTTTTTCCTGATGTTTAGCCAGAATCTGGCTTCCTGTAACTTGAGCCCATTATTCCGTGTCCTGCACTCTGGGATGATCGAGAAGAGATGCTGGCCTTCCTCTCTGTGACAACCTTTCAAGTACTTGAAGAGTGCTGTCATATCTCCCCTCAGTCTTCTCTTCTCAAGGCTAAACATGCCCAGTTCTCTCAGTCTCTCCTCATAGGGCTTTGTTGGTCTTGTGGTTGTGGTGTACAGCTCAGTGAACATGTTGACCCAGTGTGTGGCTGCTATGTAAAAGGCAAATTCTGTTTTAGGTGTAATTACATAAGGAATTGAGAATGAAACTGCCAATATCATAGTGCCCTTATACAAATCTATGGTGCAACTACACTTGGAATACTGTATACAGTTGTGGTTACTGCACCAAAAAAAGGATACTGTAGAGTTGGAAAAAATACAGAAAAGGGCAACTAAAAATGGGCTGGAGCAACTCTCTGGTAAGGAAAGATTACAACATCTGGGACTATTTAGCTTAGAAAAAAGGCAAGTAAGGGAAGACATGATAGAGGTGTACAAAATTATGCACGATGTACAGACAATGAATAAGCAGACAGTTTTCTCCCTCTGTCATAATACTACAACCCAGGGTCATCCCATGAAGCTGATTGGTTGGAGATTCAGGACAGATAAAAAGAAGTACTTCTTCACACAGCACAGAGTTAAACTGTGGAATTCACTTCCACAAGATGTAGTAATGGCTACCAATTTGGGTGGTTTTAAAAGGGGATTAGACAAATTCATGGAGGATACAGTTGTTGGTAGCTACTACTCATTACCTCCAGTATCAGAGAGAGCATGCTTCTGTATACCCGTTGCTGGGGAACATGAGTGGGAGGGTGCTGTTGCATGAATGTCCTGCTTGTGGGTTTCTCATGGGCAGCTGGTTGACCACTGTGCAAATAGAATGCTGCACTAGAAGGACCCTTGGTCTAATCCAGCATGTCTCTTTTTATGTTCTCATGTGATGGAGTGCTCAGCTTTAAATCTGAGGGCTGTCCCTTTAAGACTATCCACTTCTCACCTGGGTGGTGGTGGTGGAGTCTGGGACAGGTAGTCACCGTCTCAAGCTATATTAGAGCTCAGTTGGAGCTGAGTTTTAATGTTGGAAGAAGTGATCAGCTTGCAGTGATCTGTCCAGGGTCCTGAAAGCTCTGTATCTGTCCACTCTTGCTTTGGCACTAGTCAGGAATCTGGATCACAGATAAGATTCTTGCTGCTCAGTTCATCTGCTGAAGCAGCCATCTCCGAGTTGGTGACCTCCAGATGTTTTGAATGACAACCCTCAGCCTTCCTGACCATAGGCCGTCGTGGCTTCAGCTGATGGGAGTTGAAGTCCAAAATATCTGTTCAGGTCCATCAGCTCAACTCTGTAGAGATTTAGATCCTCTTCCTTCCACTGAGGGTCCCTGACTGCAGCAAGACATAGTACCCCTCAAATATGTGGCAGCAATGTTTGTACATGTTGCTTTCCCAGAAGCAGTATAGGAGAAGTGCACAAAGCTTTTAGATAGTACTAAAATTGGGACAGAGTAATATTGAAGATGGCTTGCATGCCACCTTAAAGGTATTCTGGTAATGAGAACTGGCTGTGTTTGCACATGTCTTTGAGCCTCATGGATTTTAGCAAATATGTGTAGTGGGATTGCAACCAACAGTTGGTGCCTGCTAGAAGGATCTTGCCCTACTAGTTGATGGAGAAATGTCAGTTTGAATTGCATTGTTGCCCCATGTGATGGGTTTACCATGTTCTTGGAAATTAGCTCTTTCTAGAATGTGGTAAATAGTGACCTCTCCACGTGAGAGATACAGTCACAAGATTGCTGGGAAGTTCAGCTGATAGTCCCTCACATCAAAAATACTTGTGTGACCAAGATTCTTTTGAAGTTCTCATGTCCATCTTCATTGAATCTATGCCTAGGAGATAGAAGGAAAGCATACTTGAGTCAACCTAACTTGTACAGACTTGATTATCTGCATTGCTGCTATTGCTTGGGTTACTTATCTCTATCCCAAGTCATGTATAATTCTTTATATATTTTTTGACTCTGATCTGGGGAGTTAGGAAGTGACCATCAATTTTTGTGAAAATAGGGGCCATAGCTCAATAGTAGAGCATCTGCTTTGCATATAGAGGATCCCTGGTTCCATCTGTGGCATCTTCAGGTAGGACTGAGGAAGACTCCTGCCTGAAATCCTGGAGGGTCACTGCCAGTCCAAGTCAACAATATTGGGCTAGATCGACCAATTGTCTGATTCAATATAAAGCCGTTTCCTATGTTCCAACCCTTGGAACTGGTCATTTAGTAGAGGAAAAACAGCAAGATGCTGTATGGGTAGTTTAGGCATGCCATCTACCAGTACAAAAATCTAGCAGAGGGGATTTATGTGCATGTGTGGGTAAATGTATGTGGCAATTCAGTGTAGACTACTCTGATCCAATCCACCTGCTTTTTTCCCCCTTTCCCCACTCCCAAGCACTTTGTCCAAACCCTTTCTCAGTTTAGAAGAGGAAGGATAATGACCAGCATGATGGCTGCTTTCTGGAACGGGGTTCTCAGAAGCTCCACTGTCTCCATGAACGTACCCCATGGCCTTCTGAATTTGAGAAAAGTACATTATTCCTGTTTTATGCTGGTCTGCTAACTATACTTCTGGCTGTGTTGTCTGGACTTCAGTGAGAAAGTACAGCAACATATTTGTGAGCATACGCCCCAACCCATCTCTCTCCTGACCCTTTTGAGTGTTATAGAGGACTTCATGGTGGCCACAACTAATGGCTATCTAGTTAACCATGGCAACGTTTTTAGACCTTAGTCTAGCTCCCTTCCCTTCCCGTTTTGTTTTTGATGCTGCTGCATCTTTTTCTTTTCTTATAGATAGACAAATAGACAAGATAGATAGACAAATAGTCTGATTTGGTATAAGGCACCTTCTGCTTCTCATGACTTTCATGTTTGCAGTGTGTTTATTTTTATGGATTTCTAATCCATTGTATCACATGCAAATAGTTGGCAGCCATCGATTTAACCAAAATATCTCAAGCCCCTATAAGCATTGGTTGTCTTCTCCAAGTAAAGTAATCATACATTAGTTCTATTCATACAAACAGGCAGCATGCTATGTGGAAAATCATGATGTTTCAATTTTTAATTATAGTTATTTTATAAAATACTTGGAGATCAGTGTATTATAAGGTTACTTTCAGTCATTTCCTCTTTCACTCAGATAATATAGAATAACATTTTGTTCTGAGATATTCCTGGGGTGGCTTTCCTACACCAAGAGAATTGATTATAGTTGGAAGCCCAACCATTGCTTATTAGAGGCTATAAGGAGGTTCTGAGGCATGTGCAAGTAATCCTTTTAATTTTCAAGCATGCTTCATCTTTAATAGCAGAACAGTAATTTAGAGTTGCAATTAACTAAAATAAATATGAAGTCAGCCTATCATTGCTTATAATTCTGCAGGTTATTCCTTATATGTGTTTTCAGTCAGTTCATTAGGGGGCAGCAGAGTCATTAAATTGAACTACTTGTTTTTGGCATCATAAGGCATTTTGCCTTACTCAGACTGGCATTGTATTAGATACAGGGAATGAAAAAAATCAAATCTTTCAAGATTTTGGAAAGATTAAGAATGTCTTATTCTGTATTGGAAAAGTCATAGATGATTCAATACATACATCAACATATCCCTTATATCTGTGAATTATGTACAGTATGGCTCCTAAGAAACTTAAAAACATATTTTAATAGTTCTTAGTGATCTTATTTATTTTATTTTATATTATATTAATTAATTTATTACATTTCTATACTGCTCAATAGCCAAAGCTCTCTGGGCTGTTCATAAAAATTTAAACCACAAGTACAGCATAAAACAGTACAAAATATAAAAGCATAACCAGAAAAAAACCTAACAGCAATGCAGAGATTTAAAATACTTGACTTAATCTTTATTGATTAAAGTATTTTTATCAAGACTTTTTGGTCCAAAAAGACTATATATGGTGGCTAATCCCAAATACATAC